>NC_137822.1:59561600-59566600 GCF_963921795.1 Nannobrachium achirus
CACGCGACAACGACCAAAGCTGCCCTGGGAACATCGCTGCGGTACCGAGAACATTACCGATGATGAGTCACACGCACGCACGCACACACACACACACACACACACACACACACACACACACACACACACACACACACACACACACACACACACACACACACACACACACACACACACACACATGCACAGGAGAGAGAAAGAGGGACCTGAGCAGGCCGTGAGACAAACGAGTGTTATTTTAAGGTCCTCTTTATTGAGACTGTAAAAGCTGATGTCTGCGTTTGATTGTCGGAACCCTACACGGCTAGAGGCACGGTGGCAGAGAGAGAGAGAGAGAGAGAGAGAGAGAGAGAGAGAGAGAGAGAGAGAGAGAGAGAGAGAGAGAGAGAGAGAGAGAGAGAGAGAGAGTGGCGTCAGTTCAGCAAAAGCTAGGGTATGGCAAAGATGGGAGTCCTCATGAAAAATTGTGTTTTGTCCGTTTTTCCCCTGGGTTTCTAAGGTTTCTTGGGCTGGATATGGCACCCTGGAACGGTCGTTCAAGTGCAGCTAAACTTGGCATGTTAGTAAACGTGCCACAATTAACAATAATGCATTGCACCTGTGCAGCTGACCTACGAAACCTGGGAATATACCATCTTGTCAAGATGGGGAGAATACAAGTGACCATTGTGTTCAATTTTGAATTTGTAGTTATTTTACTGTAATTTAACAACATAATAACCAGCACAGATAGACAAAGAGACATTCATGGATTTATATTTAAAAGTAACTTAATTTTTTTTCCCCTGGACCCTGCCATACCAAATTGACGCCCCAGGAGAGAGAGAGAGAGAGAGAGAGAGAGAGAGAGAGAGAGAGAGAGAGAGAGAGAGAGAGAGAGGATGCAGACCTGGGTTGAGCTATGCTGTGTCGTTAGGGGCCACAGAGTACAACTCGTCCCAGCTGTGGGGGCTCTGACTTTATGGTAAACCTGAACTTATTAGAAACACACGTCTACTGCAGTCGAGGCCTTCTCTACACATTCAGACCGTGAGCTGTGACTTTTGAATAACGTTTGCCTGTAATTCTGAGCGTGGGTTCTACCTGTCACGCGGGTATACGGAGTATACTGTGAAGACATTTTTGTTTTAAAGCGTGGGACTGAGTATAGGGCCCAAGGTGGAGGGGGCCTTAATCATTTTACACTTTAGCTATTGAAAAATAGCAGATATACAAGCTTGTAGTGAAAACGTGTGCAAATCTTTGAATATAAGTATTCTTTAAGCAAACATTTGTAACTCAAATTTTGATTCTGGGGGGGGGGGGGGGGGGTCCCTGGAACTAAATATTTTGAGATGGGAAACATCTATATTTTCTTTTCAAAAAACCTTAGAAGAACTTGAAATATTCATAGTTCAAATTTTCACAATTTTTCAAAAATAGCAGATCTACAAGCTCACGGCGCAGCACTCGGTGCCGCGCTGTGAGCTTGTAGATCTGCTATTTTTCAATAGTTAAAGCACAAAATAATGCGTTCCCAGTCTATGGGTTAAACCCCCTCCTCCCCCTGTGTAGAACATTCATGGGGGGCCCGCAGTGAATCCTTGCACCCAGGACCCAGAATTTGGTGTGACGCCCCTGCTCACCGCCCTCCCTCACTGCTCTCTGCCAAGTGTTGCATCATGGGTACTTTACAGGTGTAAGGACTGTCTCCCAGGTGAGCGCCGCCGCTGAGCCTCCCATTCAGCTCTCTGAAAGGGAGCGAGCGACGCACACATGGAAACAGAGCTAGGATAAGCACAGCCCCACAATGCATGTGTAGTCCAGTAAAAATAAGGCTGAGGTTGGACAAAAATGTATTATTTCGTTTTTTAACTGATTCTGACAGGAAATTAGGTCTACTAGCCAGGATATAAAAAATCTACCATGATCTGCTCACTGCAAATACCCACAGTGGCCAAATCAAGTTGGGCTCCCATCGACTTTCTATACAGGAGGAAAATACCCAGATTTTTGTTTGCTTTAAGTAGGATGTGAGGGGTCTAACTAGGGGTTTGTCATGATGCTGAATCCATTGCAAGCATTTGTTTTGCACAAAAACATTCATTGGCCCCATAAAACGCCCACAAAACTTTGGAAATGTGATGACTCATCACTTTTCATCACTAAACCATCATTTTCTGGGGCCATTGTTAGCCCAAGGAATGTTTTTTGTGCAAAACAAATGCTTACAATGGATTCAGCATCATGTCAAACCCCTAGTAAGACCCCTCACATCCTACTTAAAGCAGATTTATTTCTGGGTATTTTCCTCCTGTATAGAAAGTCGATGGGAGCCCAACTTGATTTGGCCACTGTGGGTATTTGCAGTGAGCAGATTATGGTAGATTTTTTTATCCTGGCTAGTAGACCTAATTTACTGTCAGAATCAGTTGAAAAACTAAATAATAAAATTTTGTCCAACCTGAGTGTATTTTTTCCCTAGATTTACTAGACTATATAATCGCTTGCTGGACCAAGAGAACTCAAACCGGTTACAATATGGCAACATGAAAAATCATAGACAGGTACCAATTAAAACTGTTCTATTTCACTAATAATTCACTACAAGGTCTGCAAGAAAGTAGTTCCCAGCTACAAGAAAGTAGTTCCCAGCTTTTTTGCCAACAACACAGGTGCAGATAATTGGTGCACTGTGGAACACTGTGGAAAGAAATAACACACAAGGGTATGATATAAACTGATTCAAGGTGTGGGTTATAGTCTCACATACCACATCAATTGAGGGAAACCAGCCACTCAGAATCAAGGAATGGAACTAGCCGTTTTAGAAAAAAATATTATACCAATAAGACTCTCCATTCGGGAGATACGTGACCGTCACGTCGCATACACAAACTTTAGGGGACCCAGTGTCCCGGCCCCCGCAGCGGCGTGCGCACCATGTGATCGCCAACCGAACTAGCTTTGTCCCTTCGGATCCGTCACACTGTTTTTTGCAAAACTGCTGTAGATGTTTCTTCTTTTTTTTTCCAGCATAAAGCTATCGAACCTTAAATTACAGCTATAGCCATTGCGCTAGGCCACAGTACATCAAATCCGAGACGTGTTTCATAAAAGGGGGAATCTGGGGGATGCTGCGTGGTGCGGCAGCTGTGTGCACAGTCAGCATTTCACTCCAGTGCCTCGCCAGAGAGCTCTATCATCATGGTGGCCCGGTTCACCCACAGCAGAGAATGCCAGATTATAGCTTAGTGACAGAGGTTTTCTCCATAGTCATGTAATCAGAAACCTATGTTGCACGTGACGGACGTGAAACACATGACATTTATACGCCATAATATACGGTAAGTGACACAGGCTGCCACAAATCATGCACACATGAGGCACACGCAGATGCTGTACACAGGGGCGTCAATTGGGTATGGCAGGGGTATGCAGCTGCCATACCCTGGGTCCAGGGGGGAAAACTTTTAACAATAAATCCATGAATGTCTCTTATCTGTTCTGGTTAATATGTTGTTAAATACAGTAAAATAACTACAAATGCAAAATGTAACAAAATGGTCACTTTAACAAGGTATTATAATTATATTCTCCACACTTGTATTCTCCCCATCTTGACAAAATGGTATATAACCAGGTTCCGCAGGTCAGCTGCACAGGTGCAATGCATTATTGTTAATTCTGGCATGTTTGCTAACATGCCAAGTTTAGCTGCACTTGAACAACCGTTCCAGGCTGCCATATCCAGCCCAAGAAACCGTAGAAACTAGGGAAAAAAAATTTACTTCTTAAAAATAAATGTATCATGCCTGTTGCTAAGGTATGGCAACATGACTGGCTTTGCGCACGTGCAAGACACCAGTCATGTTGCCATACCTTAGCTTTTTCTGAACTGACGGCACTGACATGAGGCACACGCAGATACTGTACAGTTGTGGAAAGTATAGCTAAGTACGTTTGCTCGAGTAGCGCAAGTGCCATCTTTAGGTAGGAGCGTTTCAACAGTTCGATACTTTTTTAGCCTCCACAACATCTCTCGAGAAAGATATTGTACTTTTTAATGCACTGGAATTATTTGACATCTTCGGTTAGTAGTTAAAACGCAAAACCTCCTATCTAGTTGGGGGCGTTAGGGAGATAACATGGCCATTTTGCGCTATATTAGTCTAAAAGCGTCACATTTTGCACAGATGTAGGCATGCTCTAATTATTTAGGTAGGGTGCCCGAGTCGGCGACCTTCGGGGTCGCCACAGCGGCCAAATCAAGTTGGGCTCCCATCGACTTTCTATACAGCAGGAAAATATATAAATGTATTTAACACATCTGGTGCCAACCCCGAGTTTCCCGAGTTTGAAAAGGTACTACTGCTGTGCCAACCCCGAGTTTCCCGAGTTTGGGCCGTTTTTGAAAAAAAAAAAAAAAAAAAAAACATTTTTTTTTTGGACCTCCAGAAATGTATTAGGCATGATCGCGATTGCGAAATTGCATGTTTAACCCCCATACCAACCCATTCTTTCAAACATGGCAGCCATGTTTGTTTACATCTGAAGAAAACATAATGGCTGATAAAATCATGAATGCCTGAACGGATTTCCAAGCGGATTTTTTTGTTTGAAAGCTGTGAACAGTGTGAACACACGTGGTGCATCATCTAGGCATGGGCGTGCACTTTTTACACAATTGCGCAATTACATGGAAGTCTATGGTAACCATGGCAACGTGGGACATTGAAGAGAAAAAATAGCAACATAGGTGTTAAGTAGGATGTGAGGGGTCCTACTAGGGGTTTGTCATGATGCTGAATCCATTGCAAGCATTTGTTTTGCACAAGAAAACCTTCCTTGGGCTATGAATGGCCCCAGAAAACGATGGTTTGCTGATGAAAAGTGATGAGTCATCACTTTTCACCTTTTTGTGGGCGTTTTCTTGGGCCATTTCTAGCCCAAGGAATGTTTTGCTGATCTTCTATGTTTGGCAAAGAGCTTTGGTGTATTGGGGAAAGAGAGTACAGAGT
>NC_137822.1:59571600-59596563 GCF_963921795.1 Nannobrachium achirus
ACGAGAGGCAGGCTATCGGCTCATCGGTGACATGGAGTTGAGGAGAACTCCTTCAAGCGCTATGGACCGGAATTAGTCGAGGTAGACTACACATCTGAATCACTAGAAGCCCTGGAATCCTCATAGCCACCTCCAAATAAGAGAATAAAGCCTGAACAAAAGCTAAAATAAACCTGAACAGCTGTCGCCGACTCGCTGTTGGGTCTCCATTTTTAGACTTGCGGAAAGCAGTGCCACGTGCATTCTGGGGGCAAAGCCATTGTTATGTAAGACGCCGAGCCAATACAGAGCAGAATGGAAGAGACTTCTATTTCATTTTAAAGCCACAATTAGTCAGTTTCATGTCCTACCGAAACCTGGGTCAAATACCTTAAAGCAGGGGTCTTCAACGTTTTCAGGCCAAGGACCCCTTAGCTGAGAGAGAGATGAAGCAGGGACCCCCAGATTCCACATTGTTTCATCGTTTGACAGCACAATCATCAGTGTATTTTGGTTTTTGTGTTTTCAGATATTTAACCACTTCAACCCTCGATACTTAATAAACTTGACTTTTCACTCTGTATTTAGTGTGCTCTTTTTTCCCCTCTACACCAAACCTCTTTGCAGAAAATAGCTGATCTACAAGCTGTCTTAGCCATATATGGAGCGTGACATGAAGTGTGACTGACTGACTGACGCACATGAGCACCAGGTTTTCATAGTAAATGCGACCGCAACAAAGAACAACGTTTCAATCATTAAAATAAGTCCCAGACTTCAGCTTTAGCCAAAACAAACAACTGGCTTCTCTGGTGTGTCCCAGACAAAGAAAAGTGTGTTGTGTTGTGACTGGGAGTTTGTCTAATGTTTTAAGCACGAGCCGTTATCGTACGAGATCTTTCCTTTTCCGTGCCAGCACCGCGGTGAAGCAAGCTCCGCGGAGCCGCTAACATTTCCCACGTGTCTGGCAAAGCACGGGAAGTGACGCACGCTAGCCATTCACCTAGCATGTAACCAGGGGTGCCGCACCAAACTCTAGGCCCTGGGCACAAGGATTCACTGCGGGGCCCCCCATGAATGTTCTTCATAGGGGGAGGGGGTTTTACCCATTTAGACTGGGGACGCATTATTACACGTTATTTTGTGCTTTAGCTGTTGAAAAATAGCAGATGTACAAGCTCACAGCGCGGCACCGAGTGCCGCGCTGCGAGCTTGTAGATCCGCTATTTTAAAAGAAAATCGTGAAAATGTGTCTTTGAATATTTCAAATCCTTCTATGATTCAATGTCAGTGGTGCTCAAACCTTTTCATGTGAAGGACCCCCAAAATGATATGTATTTGGCCACGGACCCCCATCTCAAAATATTGAGTTCCCCAGAAGCAAAATTTGAGTTACAAATGTTTGCTTAAAACATAGATATATTCAAAGATTTGCACACATTTTCACGACTTTTCAAAGATCTACAAGCTCGCAGCTTGTAGATCTGCTATTTTTCAATAGCTAAAGTATAAAATAATTAAGGCCCCTCCACCTTGGGCCCTAGTAACTCAGTCCCACTTGTCCCCCCCCTTGTGACGCCCCTGCATATAACCACAACAACAGCAAATCCCAGACCGGAAATGCTGGTATACACTGAAGACCCTGTATACAGCAGTTCTTCTTTCAAACACTTTTTTCACAAAGTATTTTCATGAATAAAGCGATTGAGACAGAGAGTCAGGCAGTTACGACTTAAGTACAGCACAATTAAACAACTGCTGGAGCCATTGTTTACAGAGGCAACGCTAAAGCTGCTGAGAAAACAATAAAAACGAGATCCTCAATAACAGTCAAGTGGTCCGGTGATGTCATCGGGCCGTGTTAGTTTCACAACAACATGGAAAAACTGGGCCAAAGTGGCCTCAAATGAAACCAAATGAAACCAGACCTTTTGTTAACTTTGCATCACCAGCGGACAATATTTAGGCTAATTATAATGAGCAACTTAAGTGATTTTAATTTGAAGCTCTTAACGACCATAAACCCTCTTCGTCAATGTCTGGCCAAAACCTCTTAACTCCATTTCTGAGGTGTTTGATGTTTTGGCATAAATCAGGGCTATTGAACACTTTAAATCTGAGTGTTGGTTAAAATAATATTGAACCAATGGAAAGTAGTAAAAAGTGCTTGGGACAAAACCTCATAACTCCACACTTTCTGCCAAACCAGCTAACTCCACCCGATTGGCCCTCTCTTTTTTTCATAGATATGTGCTCTTTTTTTCATAGATATGTGCTATTGAACACCCTTTACGTCTGTGTGTTGGTTAAAATAATATTGAACCAATGGAAAGTAGTAAAAAGCGCTTGGGACAAAACCTCCTAACTCCACTTGAGCTCATTTCCGGAAAATGAACATTTTGGAGTTAGGAGGTTTCGGCCCGACAGCAGAAATATACTTTACTGACCAGAGTCCCCCTGGGGTCTATACTAAGCCTGCATATTTTCCCCTCAACACCAAATATCTTATACGTATACCGAAAACAGCTGGCCGTACAAGGCAAGCTCACGCGCTTTTGAGCTTGTAGGTCGGCTGTTTTCATCTCTCTCTCTCTCTCTCTCTCTCTCTCTCTATCCCTCTGCGGTGCGCGCAAACACGTTGCCTGTTTATACAAGTTCTCCTTCCCTTCTTCCCCATCTGCCAGAACCGCCTGCATCTCTCCCCCACTCGCACTGTCCACAGCCTAATCCCAGCCCCCAGGCACGTGCACGCATAGACATCAAAGAAGGCTCGAGCCCCTGCCCTTTTATCCGTCCGTAAAAAGTGACCTCTCCAGACCATGAATGCAGTTTTCGCTATGGTTAAAGCGGGGGTCAGCAACCCGCGGCTCTAGAGCCGCATGCGGCTCTTTAGCGCCACCCTAGTGGCTCCCTGGAGCTTTTTCAAAAATGTATGAAAATGGAAAAAGATGGGGGGAAAAAATGTATTTTTTGTTTCAACTATTTTTTTATCGTCACTGTCGGGCAGAAACCTTGTATAAGTGTCAAATTTGTATTTCTTTTTTTTTTTTTTTTTTGCAAAGTAGGCCTAAAGCCCTGCTTCATCATACAAGACTGACGCACAAAGGTAGTGAAAACAGCAGATCTACAAGCACACAGAGGCGTTGTGTGCTTGTAGATCGGCTGTTTTCACTAGTTTAGTTCATTTTTGTAAATGATAAATACAAAACGAAGTTTTGGATATACAAGGCTTCTACCCAACAACGACGATATATAAGGCTTTTATAATTTTTTGCGGCTCCAGACAGATTTGTTTGGGGTTTTTTGGTCCAATATGGCTCTTTGATCATTTTGGGTTGCAGACCCCTGGGTTAAAGAAATGCAAATGCCCCCTCTTCCTATGCCATACCTGAAGGCAGCGTTCAAGAGAATTGCTTTGTCCAAGATTGACTTAGATGTTTAGTTCAGTGTTTCTCAAACTTTTTTCTGCATGGGCACACTTTTCATGTCCCAAGAATCCATGGGCGCACCAACATAATACGGGGGTGTAAATATCGTCACTGTCGGGAAGAAACCTCGTATCTCCAAGTTTCAAATTTGTACGTTTCTTCGCAAAGTAAAGCCCTGCTTCATCATACAAGGCTGTCGCACAGCAGTAGTGAAAACAGCAGATCTACAAGCACACAGTGTGCTTGTAGATCGGCTGTTTAAATAATTTTTAAAATGATAAATACAATACTGTCTTTCAAGCAGTTTCAAGGGGCACACTTGATCCTTCTCAGGGGCACACCAAACAGCGGTTGAGAAACACTGGTTTAGTTCATTGTGGTATTTAGCCGAACCTCCAAGCTTGGAGGTCGGCTATTTTCAATATTTTCATCAAAAGGCCCTTTTAGAAGCTTCAGCCTCTCTAACATTCTCTGCACATCCCTGCCAGCCCCCCCCCCCCCCCCCCCCCCCCCCCCCCCATTATTCTTTTAATATCTTAACCTACACTCCCCCCCCTCCCCTCCCCCCACCTTCAAGTCATCTTTTCCACTAAGCTCTTCCCTCTTCCCCCGTCCCGACGCGGCACGGCAGCGTGCCTGGGGCTAGCCGGTGCAGGCGGGCCTATCGGCGCACGGCTGCATGATGTCATGTGACGCGGGCCGCCGTTGCCAAGGGCTGACATCAGTGGAAGAGAGAGAAGTCCTCATTCTTTCCACCCGGGCCTGGGCTCACCTAGACCTCCACTTCCTGCAGTACCTCTGTGTGCTGTACTACTACTGTACATACTCGTTGTTGTCAGGAAGAAACCTCTTAACTCTATTGAAAAATAGTAGATCTACAAGCACGGCACAGAGTTTGTAGATCTGCTATTTTTTAAAAGGTTCCGAACATTTTGTGCAAGTCTTCCAAATCCTGCCAAAGTTTCTATTATCAGTGGTACTACATCATTTTCATGTCCAGGACCCCCAGAATGATATGTATTTGGCCACGGACCCCCCTCTCAAAATATTTAGTTCCAGGGACCCCCCAGAAGGCCAAGGACCCCTTAGAGAGAGATGAAGCAGGGACCCCCAGATTCCATATAGTTTCATCGTTTGACAGCACAATCATCAGTGTATTTTGGATTCGTGTCAATTTGTGTTTTAAGATATTTAACCACTTGATACTTAATAAACTTGACCTTTCACTCTGTACTTAGTCTGCTCTTTTTCCCCTCTAGGATTCACCACCAAGCTCTTTGCCGAAATTAGCTGATCTACAAGCTCACAACGCCGCGTTGTGAGCTTGTAGATCTGCTATTTTTGGCTAAAGTTCTCTGAATATGGACGCTAGGGTTCAAGTGGTTAATATAAAAAAGGAGAAAAGAAAACAGTATCTATCACACAAAGATTTGGAGCCCCCCCTGTAGTAACTCTGATGACCCCCTGTTGAAGACCCTTGCTTTATACATTTCGGCTATTTGAAAATAACAATGTGAGATGACAAATTAAATGGTAAATGGTGCAATTATATAGCACCTTTATCCAAGGCGCTTCACTTAGATTGTGCATTACATTCACCCATTCACACACATTCATTCATACCCCGATGGCGGAGGAAACCATGCAAGGCACCAACCTGCTCACCGGGAGCAGCTCAGAGTCTTGCTCAAGGACTCTTCGACACTGACTCTGGGGGAGCCCGGGATCAAACCCTCTGTGCTCTAATGACGGTGTCTCTACCCCTGAGCCACTGCCGATTGTAGATCTGCTATTTTCAAAAGATTTCATTTAAAATGGCACATTCTGCACAAGGAGTACTTTCCACTTTTGGTACTTTGCAGGACTTTTACTTATGACATTGAGTATTGGTACTTCTACTTTAGTAAAGAAGTGAGTACTTTTTCCACCACTGTTCATTTAATTTAAATGGGGGGAGGGAACTGGGGCCCTAAATTATAGCCAAGGTTTTTCTTGGCAAGCGTGGGCTTGGGAAAACGACAACGCGCACTGTGAAATCAATGGAGGACGGTGCATGGGCCGTACTGCGTGGTGCCAGCCAGTGTTGATTTCGTCGACTAAAACTATGACGAAAAATGTGTGTCGACTGCGTTTTTTCCACTGACGAAAACTAAACAAAAAATAAATAAAAACTAAGCTGTGATGACTAAAACTAAGACTAAATATATTGACAATTTCGTCAACAAAATTAAAACTCGACTAAAACGTTAGGGAGGGACTAGTGGAGGAGAAAGTCATTTTATGTTTGGTTGCTCTCAGGTGTTGCTAGCTGAAAATAGCAGATCTACAAGCTCACAACGCGTCGCAAGTGTTGCAACCAAGATGCCATCAAGGCCTGCCAAAATACATTTTAGTTGACTAAATCAACTGTAGATTTAGTCAACTAAAATCTCATGATATGTAGTCGACTAAAATTAGACTAAAACTTAAACTTTTCAGGAGACTAAATTATGACTATAACTAAATTAGATTTTATTCAAAAGACTATGACTAAAACTAAATCAACATTTGCTGTCAAAAACAACACTGGTGCCAGCCCGCCAGGCTAGCAGGGGCGGAAGAAGTACTTGGATATTTTTACTTAAGTAAAAGTAGCAATACCACCGAGGTAGAAATACTAGTAAAAAGGCCTGTGTTCAAAAATGGTACTTGAGTAAAAAAGTACAAAAGGGTTGGTATCAAAATGATACTTAAAGGAGTAGTTCACCCCCAAAATGACTTTTTTTTCCTATTGATTACTCACGCCATGGAGACTTGAGTTCAATGATATTTGTTCGTATTTGTCGCATTCCCAAGACTAAACAGACATTACAATACATGTATTCCCTTTGATTCCGGATGCACTTGGATCCCCAAAATAGTAGTAACTGTGGGAAAGTTACTATAATCCACTTTTTGACTTAGGAATGCGACAAATACCAAAAAACATTATTGGACTCAAGTCTCCATGGTGTGAGTAATCAATAGAAACAAGGTTGGGGGTGAACTACTCCTTTAAAGTACCCAAAGTAATAGAATGTTTGAAAATAGCAGATCTACAAGCTCACTGGGCTAAAGTGGTTAATGTATGTTTTATAATAACCTCAGGGATGTAGTGCAGTAGAAGTAAAAGTACTGAAAATCGGAAATACTCCAGTAAAGTTTAAAAAAAATAAAAAATCTAAACTCAAAAACTATGCATAGTAGTAAATGTACTTCCACCACTGGCAGTAGGGATGGGGCGATAAGCGATATTATCGTTTATCGTGATAAAAACCACTCATGATAATCGCATCGTGTAGATTTAATTTATCGTGGTATCGGGATCAATTCACCATTTATTTGCCAAGCTGAATATCCGGTACCACTTAAACCCTCTATAATTGGTAAAAGGTACTTATAATATACTGTACGTACTTGATACTGTCTTTTTTCACTCTATCAAATGACTTTGCCAACAAATAGCAGATCTACAAGCTCAGAGATGTGCTATTTTTTGGCAAATGTTCCGCCCCAGGATAATGGATTTTGATTATCGCGATAATGTCGTTATCTCGCGTACTAGCCAGACAACTATTCCACAATCTCCGAATGTTATATAGAGACTGGAACGGCAGCTCCCGAACGGTGAGTATCGGAAGTAGCCAGTGCTGCACTGAACTGTAGTCCCATTGGAAACATAACAGAAACACAATAGCTCAGACAAAGTCATTCGAGCTGCCTATTATTGTTATGAGATTATAGTTTAAGAAAACGTTTGAAAACATCATGGAGGTAACACCAACAACACCAGAGAAAGACAAAATAAAGCCCCCAGAAATGTTGAAAGAAGACATAACGCTTCCAGTAGGACATGTTATTGCTACTGCACCCAGGGAGCGGTTGCGTCACATCCGCTTTATCTCGCACTCATCGTTTCTTCCCCGGTTTGCCAGACTGTATGCCGGGAGCATTTTGCCAAAATCGCGGAGGCAACAGTCTGGCCACGCGAGACTATCCCATCCCTAACTGGCAGGCAGGCTTACAGGCCCTCCTGTCTTCCGCTCAGAGAACAAATGATAGACCATCACACCCTCCTCCACGACGCCTGCGTACGCAATTATGAGGAAGCTGAGGACGTCGCTGCCTCCGAGGGCTCTCAGCTGCCTGGGACTAGCCATAGACTGGGGTGTCACAAAGGGAGGAGTGGGACTGAGTTACTAGGGCCCAAGATGGAGGGGCCTTCACGGTTTTATACTTTAGCAATAGAGCAGTGAAGTCATGATGTCACTCGCTCATCCCCCGGTTCATGGAAGTAATTTCTCTATGGAGAATACATTGAGTCATCTTAAAATCGTCTCATATAAGCATTGTACTCCAAAAATAAACAAACGGTTTGCGCGATATTGTTGGGGAGATGGCTCTGTATGGTTTATG
The DNA here is from genome assembly GCF_963921795.1 of Nannobrachium achirus. Taxonomy (NCBI): domain Eukaryota; kingdom Metazoa; phylum Chordata; class Actinopteri; order Myctophiformes; family Myctophidae; genus Nannobrachium; species Nannobrachium achirus. The sequence continues at coordinate 59,579,442 of NC_137822.1, forward strand.
ATAGTCAGTCACTCATATTTGATACCGTCTGTTTCTAGCAAAAATGTAACTAATTCGGCGACAGTAACATTAGCGTTTTCTCACCATCAGTTGATTCTTCATATCCATATGAGTCAAACCGCTGAGATCATTTGTTTATGTTTGCAACACAGTTCTTATATGACGCGATATGAAAAAAGTCTATGGGAATTCAGAATGGGGGGGGTGGGGGGGGGGGGGGGGAACTTGAACCAGGTAGGATGGGTAAATGACGTCAGATTTCACTGCTCGATTGAAAAAATAGCAGATATACAAGCTTGCAGCGCAGCACTCTTGTAGAACTGCTATTTTTGAAAAGTCGTGAAAACGTGCAAATCTTTGAATTATGCATTTTTCAAGCAAACATTTGTAACTCCCTGGAACTAAATATTTTGAGATGGGGGATCCGTGGCCAAATACATATCATTTTGGGGGTCCTTCACATGAAAAGGTTTGAGCACCACTGACATAGAAACATTTCAAAAAAATCTTAGAAGGATTTGAAATATTCAAAGACTTGCAACAATTTCACGATTCTTCAAAAAACAGCGGATCTACGGGCTCGCAGCGGCATAAACCGGCACCTACAACAATTCTGTTCAGAACAGAACCGACATACAAAATAAAAAATAAAAAATAAACTTTAGATGTAATCTACACATTACGGCACTTATGGGAAATATAGACCTCTGTGAAGTTGGCACCCCATATGATGAAAACATATATAAAAATGGTGTCATTCTTTAGTGCTGGATTTGTGCTGAATTGTGCCGTAGATTTTATAATTTGTGCTGCTATCATTATTGAGATATTCTACACAACACCACTGTTCTCCTCCTATCTTCAACAATGAAATACACCGCCCTCTGTAGGCTGCTAATTCATAACCATATAAATATTTATATATATAAATAAGCACAATTGATGATTTCAATGGCACAAATTAGAGCACATCCAGCACTAAAGATTGAGCCCATTTTCCCCCCGATTTGGAGCCCAAAAATTGGGGGTGCAAGCCTCAGCAAAACTATAACTTAGAATATCTCAATAATGATAGCAGCACAAATTATAAAATTTACGGCACAATTCCTGCACAAATCCAGCACTAAATAATGACAACATTTGTATATATGTTTTCAACATATGGGGTGCCAACTTCACGGAGGTGAAATATAGAGCCGCTCTTTCTGGAACCACAATAACCATGTCAGAAACCAAACCACAAACCACTCGGGGTATGAGCGCTAAAAACTAAGTACTACGTTCACATGCACGTACACAGGGGCGTCACAAGGGGTAGGAAAGTGGGACTGAGTTACTGGGGCCCAAGGTGGAGGGGCCCTTATAACTTTATCTATTGAAAAATAGCAGATATACAAGCTCACAGCGCGGCACCGAGTGCCGCGCTGCGAGCTTGTAGATCTGCTATTTTTGAAAAGTTGTGAAAATGTGTGAAAATCTTTGAATATATGTATTTTTTTAAGCGAACATTTCTAACTCAAATTTTACTTCTGGGGGTCCCTGGAACTAAATATTTTGAGATCGGGGTCCGAGGCCAAATACATGTCATCTTGGGGGTCCTTGACATAGGGTTCTTGCACACATTTTCACGATTTTTGCAGATATACAAGCTGTGAGCTTGTACATCTGCTATTTTTCAATAGTTAACATTCATGGGGGGCCCGCAATGAATCCTTGTACCCAGGGCCCAGAATTTGGTGTGACGCCCATGCACGTACACGAAGGGGGAAAAAAAGACGCTGCCACAGGGGGATCATTAAGCAAATAAAAACATCAATGTAACTCCTCCCGTTCACTCGGGACAGTAAAATCATCCGTGTTCGTTTAGGACCGGGGTTCTCAACCACTGGTCCGGGGACCCCCCGGTGGTTCCAAGCTAAACGATGGAGAGTTGGTAACCAAATGGACCCTTTAACTCGTGTGAGTGTAAAACGAAACCAAATGGACCATTTGGTTTCCTTTAACGTTCTCGAGAGTTAAACCATTGTTAAGCATCTGCATATACTTAGTTTACGAGAACAGACAAGAGTGGGACTGAGTTACTAGGGCCTAAGATGGAGGGGCCTGTCTAGCTATTGAAAAATAGCAGATCTACAAGCTCACAGCGCCGCACCGAGTGCCGCACTGCGAGCTTGTAGATCTGCTATTTTTGAAAAGTCATGAAAATGTGTTAACATTTTTTAATTATGTACTTTTTAAGCAAACATTTTGCGTCTGGGGGGGGGGGGGGGGGGGGGGGGGGGGGGGGGGGTCCCTGGAACTAAATATTTTTAGATGGGAGTCCGTGGCCAAATACATATCATGTTGGGGGTCCTTAACATGAAAATATTAGAGCACCACTGACATAGAAACGTACGTTAAAAAACGCACAAACTTTCACGTTTTTTATAAAAATAGCAGATCTACAAGCTCGCAGCGCGCCACTCAGTGCCGCGCTGCGAGCTTGTATATCTGCTATTTTTCAATAGTTAAAGCACAAAACGTGAGTGAATCCTTGCACCCAGGGCCCAGAATTCGGTGCGACACCCCTGACCACACCTCCACGTTGGAATACTCCCCAAGGGGGAGGATTCCTTCCCTCTCTTCCTCTGTGCTTATGCGTTAACGTGTGATGTTTTAGCATTTATTTCCATGAATGTATCTCTCTGGAATAGTCAGGGACGTGCTGGGCCCCTGATTCAGCCCAGGAAAAACTGTTGGAGAGGCCCTCATTGCGCGCTATAGAGAGAGATCTCTCTCTATAGCGCTGCTGCTGCTACTCAAAGATTACATGAGTTATATTTTGTCGTTGTCGGGTGCAACCTTGTATGCCCAAAACCGTTTGTTTTGTATTTATCATTTTAAAAATGATCGAAACTAGTGAAAACAGCCGATCTACAAGCACACAATGCCTCGCACCGCGAGGCGTTGTGTGCTTGTAGATCTGCTGTTTTCACTACTTTTGTGCGACAGCCTTGTATGATGAAGCAGGGCTTTGCTTTGCGAAAAAATGTACACATTTGAAACTTGGAGAAACGAGGTTTTCTGCCTGACAGTGACGAAGGCCATTTTTTTTTTTTTTTTTTGTAATGGCCGGACTGGACCGGCCGGAAATGAACCGGCCGCTCGGGAGTTGTCCCGCTTTTCCCAATGGCCAGCACGTCCCTGGTCCCTAGTCCTGTTTCCCAGAGCAGTTCACAATCATCTTTGTTCCATTCACTGTTTTCCCCCCTCCTCGCCTCTGCCTTCAACAAGCCCTTTATTCCCCTGTGTGTCTGTCGCGGTCAGACAGAGAAACCTCGTATCTCCATTTACATGTACAGTATTCTTCATAAAATGAATGCCCCATTTCAGAGCTGTCTTTGTTGTGCGACAGTGTGAATTTCGACAGCTACTTCTGATTTAGTTTTAGCCAGTCTTTTGAATACAATCGCCACGTCACGCCGCGTCACACTTATAGTCATATCTCTGTCACCGTTGGCCCTATCGATGCCAAACTTTGCACACACACTCCTTGGATGGCAAATTACAACCTCCACCCAACTTCTACGACTTCTCACGTGGCCCTCTTCTAGCGCCACCATCTCTTTCTCAACTAAGGGGTCCTTGGCCTGAAAACGTCGAAGACCCCCTGCATAATACCCATTCTTCTAAAAACGACTTCAGCCAGAAGCTCGGCAAGGCCTCTTGAATCAATTGAATTAAATTGCCCCAGCGGCTACTGAAATCAAATATGTGTTTTCTTGCTCACCACCTCTTTGGCAGCAGCAGCTCGGCCTTTGGCAAAAGCAAACACGGGATCAGACTAAACTATGGAGGGGAGTGCAAGGAGAAAGGGAGCGCGGCCTGCGGAGCATAATTTGGAAAGTATGTGGCATATTTTCCATTTTCTAGCGAGCTAGCTGGAGCCTGGTCCCTTCCATCCAGGGCTGGCAGACGTGCACAGCGGGAGTCAAGCTTTTAAACATCTCTCTGCACAAAATGTCTGCCCCGTTCCCACGGTAACCATGTCGCTCGCGTACAATATGGTGGTAAAAGTACTCACATGTCGTCGTTGTCGGGCGAAAACCTTGTATGTCCAAAACCGTTCGCTTTGCATTTATCGTTTTTAAAATGATTTAAACAAGTGAAAACAGCCGATCTACAAGCACACAACGCGGTGCGAGGTGCTTGTAGATCTGCTGTTTTCACTACTTTCGCGCGACAGCCTTGTATGATGAAGCAGGGCTTTGCTTTGCGAAAAAATGTACACATTTGAAACTTGGAGAAACGAGGTTTTCTGCCTGACAGTGACGAAGGCCATTTTTTTTTTTTTTTTTTTGTAATGGCCGGACTGGACCGGCCGGAAATGAACCGGCCGCTCGGGAGTTGTCCCGCTTTTCCCAATGGCCAGCACGTCCCTGGTCCCTAGTCCTGTTTCCCAGAGCAGTTCACAATCATCTTTGTTCCATTCACTGTTTTTCCCCCTCCTCGCCTCTGCCTTCAACAAGCCCTTTATTCCCCTGTGTGTCTGTCGCGGTCAGACAGAGAAACCTCGTATCTCCATTTACATGTACAGTATTCTTCATAAAATGAATGCCCCATTTCAGAGCTGTCTTTGTTGTGCGACAGTGTGAATTTCGACAGCTACTTCTGATTTAGTTTTAGCCAGTCTTTTGAATACAATCGCCACGTCACGCCGCGTCACACTTATAGTCATATCTCTGTCACCGTTGGCCCTATCGATGCCAAACTTTGCACACACACTCCTTGGATGGCAAATTACAACCTCCACCCAACTTCTACGACTTCTCACGTGGCCCTCTTCTAGCGCCACCATCTCTTTCTCAACTAAGGGGTCCTTGGCCTGAAAACGTCGAAGACCCCCTGCATAATACCCATTCTTCTAAAAACGACTTCAGCCAGAAGCTCGGCAAGGCCTCTTGAATCAATTGAATTAAATTGCCCCAGCGGCTACTGAAATCAAATATGTGTTTTCTTGCTCACCACCTCTTTGGCAGCAGCAGCTCGGCCTTTGGCAAAAGCAAACACGGGATCAGACTAAACTATGGAGGGGAGTGCAAGGAGAAAGGGAGCGCGGCCTGCGGAGCATAATTTGGAAAGTATGTGGCATATTTTCCATTTTCTAGCGAGCTAGCTGGAGCCTGGTCCCTTCCATCCAGGGCTGGCAGACGTGCACAGCGGGAGTCAAGCTTTTAAACATCTCTCTGCACAAAATGTCTGCCCCGTTCCCACGGTAACCATGTCGCTCGCGTACAATATGGTGGTAAAAGTACTCACATGTCGTCGTTGTCGGGCGAAAACCTTGTATGTCCAAAACCGTTCGCTTTGCATTTATCGTTTTTAAAATGATTTAAACAAGTGAAAACAGCCGATCTACAAGCACACAACGCGGTGCGAGGTGCTTGTAGATCTGCTGTTTTCACTACTTTCGCGCGACAGCCTTTTACGATGAAGCAGGGCTTTACTTTTGCGAAAGAACGTACACATTTGAAACTTGGAGATACGAGGTTTCCACCCGACAACGACAATATTTTACTCAAGTAAAAGCATCAATACTTCAATGTAGAGATACTCTGTGACATGTACAAGTCTGGAATTCAAAATGTACTTGAGTAAAAGTACGAAAGTGTTGGCATCAAAATGTGCTTTAAGTATCAAAAGTAAGAGCACAACGTGTTTGAAAATAGCCGATCTACAAGCTTGTAGATCTTCTATTTTCAAATAGCCACGGTATAAAATAGGGCTAAAGTGGTTTATGTATGTTTTTATAATTTCATAATTTATATCGGCGAAGTGATTAGTAACTAAAGTTTTCAGATAAATGTAGTGGAGTAAAAGTACAATATTTGGATCCGAGATGTAGTGGAGTAGAAGTAAAAGTACTGAAAACTGGGCATACTCAAGTAAAGTACAAATACCTCAAAACTGTACTTAAGTAAATGTACTTAGTTACTTTACACCACTGCAGTCAAGTGACAGTTTAAGGACTTTTAAGACCTTCTTAATACCTAAAAAATCAAACCAAGTTTGAAGTGAGCAGTGGTGCCTGTGTGTGCGTGTGCGTGTGCGTGTAATAATAATAATAATGTGTGTGTGTGTGTGTGTGTGTGTGTGTGTGTGTGTGTGTGTGTGTGTGTGTGTGTGTGTGTGTGTGTGTGTGTGTGTGTGTGTGTGTGTGTGTGTGACTCAACAGCACCATTGATCACCAGCGGCATTGCAGCTGAGGCTACAAAGTAACATAGATACTAGATTGTTAGATCAATAGATAGTAACATAGATACTAGATCGATAGATCAATAGATAGTAACATAGATAGTAACACGGACAAAGCTAGGAGACGGTGTCACCACCGCTCAAAGAGACCATTACTGCATCAAATGTAACCAAACAATCAATACTATAAAAACTGGTCAAACACTGGCCAAATTGTCAAGTATTACCCTGTATATTAAGAAAGAGGCAAACCTTTTTTTGAAAATAGCAGATCTACAACCTCACAACGCTGTAGGTCGGCTATTTCCGATACTTTCACCAAAAAGGCCCTTTCACCAAAAAGGCCCTTTCACCAAAAAGGCCCTTTCACCAAAAGAAATGTCAGCCCCTGCCTCTCTACCGTTCTCTGCACATCCCTGACGAAAACCCCTGGGTTAAAAAGGTTCGCCCCTGTCACCTTCGGCCTGTTGACATGTGAAAGCTACACACGAGAAGAACAACACAGAGGCGTCAATTGGGTATGGCAAGGTATGGCAGCTGCCATACCTTGGCTACAGGGGGGAAACAAATGAAACATACTTATAAATAAATTCAACATGAATGTTGCTAAGGTATGTTGCCATACCTTCGCGTTTGCTGAACTGACGCCGCTGGAACAACAGTCTGAGGAAAACCAGAAAACGATTCCCTGATTCAATAAACCAACACTCTGTGATGATGTCAGCTGGCGGAGATTTACTGGTGGCCATTAACAGCACAGCATGGGGAGAGAGTCAGCTATTACACACACACACACACACACACACACACACACACACACACACACACACACACACACACACACACACACACACACACACAGCAGCGCCGTGGTACTGTATGTACTGTATGGCAGCAGCGTGCTCCCTTAAATGCACAAATACATTTCGTTGTACTGTATTGTTACAATGACAAATAAACTCCTAAACTCCTAATCTAACACACACACACACACACACACACACACACACACACACACACACACACACACACACACACACACACACACACACAAACACACATGTGCGTGCACGCGCACTCAGCAAAAAACATCTTTAGAACATAAAACGTGGGTAATTATTCGTCATTTATGCAGTGGTGGATAAAGTACTCACATCTTTTACTTAAGTAAAAGTGTCAATACTGCAACGTAGATGTACTCTGTTACAAGTAGAAGTCCGGAATTCAAAATGGACTTGAGTAAAAGTACGAAAGTATTGGCATAAAAATGCCTAGCTATTTGAGACTTATATTTAACAGTCAGGTTACCAAACCAGCTAGAAATACCATATCTCAGAATGGATTCTATACTAGCCCTGTATAATATTCACGCTGACTCCGAAAAGCCTAAGTCTTCGAAGAAAGTGTAGGCGCTGATGTATCTTAGAGCATAAGGTTGTAACATGCGTGTGCCAGCTCAGATCCTGATCAATCTGCACTCCTAGATACTTATAGGAGGCGACCTGCTTGATGTTATGGTCGTGGACACGGATCATACTGTGGTCTCCTATGGACCTGGGGTCTACTATGACCTCCTCTGTCTTGTTTACATTTATTTTCAGATGATGTTGATCACAACATTCTATGAACCTGTCTACTCCAGATGTATGACATACTCTGCTATACAAATAGGGATACAATACTGTTGTATTCATTAGTTCCAGATTGCAGCATTAGGCAGCGGGCGGTTACGAAATAACACTTTTTATGTCCCATCATATATCTAGTGCCTCCTATGGCTTAGCAGGGCCTGGTTGAGGTGTCCAGGGAGAGTGATGTCACCATCCCTCCACAGTTTCTGTTCCCGTTGTGAGTGCCGCGGAGTGTTAGCTTGACTCCTGCGAGTGTACAATTGGAGCCAAATGGACCCTTGCGGGTCCATTTGGCTCCAATTGTACACTCACAGGAGATATAGTGTATAAGCACAGCTCTGCAACACAAGCACTATTCCACAATGCTGTGCGAGTCTTGTCTGTTTACACGCGTGTGCACGTGTTCGTGTGTAATGTACATGTGTGTGTTTGTGTGTGTGTATTCGTGAGCCCCAACAACAGCGTCATAATAAGTCAATTCGGCACTTCGGCTCTCTCTCTCTCTCTCTCTCTCCCCTCTTCTCTCTCTCTCTCTCTCTCTCTCTCTCTCTCTCTCTCTCTCTCCTCTCTCCTCTCTCTCTCCCTCTCTCTCCCTCTCTCTCTCTCTCTCTCTCTCTCTCTCTCTCTCTCTCTCTCTCTCTCTCTCTCTCCCTCTCTCTCCCTCTCTCTCTCTCTCTCTCCCTCTCTCTCTCTCTCTCTCGCCCTGCGAGGAGTTCAAAAAGGAAACGTATTTCATGTTTGACATGCGCCTGTCGGGCATGTGTTTGGTGTTCCGCGGGCCCCGAGGGGGCTTGGATGACACCGCGTTCGCCTCGCATCAATCTCAAAAGCTTTGAACAACGGGTTCGGCGGAGGGACACGCATGCACACATGAGAAGATGTTCGTCGTCTTTTGCCATGTGCTAAACGTCATTGTTCAGATACTGGATTCTGATTGCTTAAAACAGTGGTAAATCAGTCAACAACCTTGAGTTGGCTCATGGACCCCCGCCCACTGTTGTGTTGCAGTATAACCTTGCAAGTTACAACTGTGTTTTCAACTGTGGTTTCTTTCATTTATATGGTTTCGCCTCGTGCCACAACCCTGAAACAGTGGTAAATCAGCCAACAACCCACTCCCTCTCATGGTAAATGGCTTACTTTTCCCCCAATGAACACATAACAGCGCTGCACGGACGAACATGCGGCGTGAGGGGACTGAACTAGCCGGGGTTGACCGTTTTTCAATCCGTGGGTTTCAATTCAATAGTGTATCAAACGTGTGGCCCTTCGCACACTATAATCGATGTCCGTATGGCCCTGTGGAGAAAATAATGCTGCCCAACCCTGTAATAGCATATCGTCGTTGTCGGGTGGAAACCTTGTATGTCCAAAACCGTTCGTTTTGCATTTTCCATTTTCAAAAAATTATTTAAACTAGTGAAAACAGACGATCTACAAGCACACAACGGCTCGCATCGCGAGGCGTTGTGTGCTTGGTGATCGGCTGTTTTCACTACTTTTGTGCGACGGCCTTGTACGATGAAGCAGGGCTTTACTTCGCGAAAGAACGTACACATTTGAAACTTGGAGATACAAGGTTTCCACCCGACAACAACGATATACAGTATAGGAGAGAAACGTATCACGTGTAACACTGGGACCAGAACTTTAACATTCCAACAATAATTGACTCCGTCACCAAATGACAAAACGCTTCATCGTCTTTCATCACAAGGCTTCGCTGAACACTTAGATATTTCTGCAAAGCAGACCATTGTTCTGCCTTTGTTGACGTTGCTATGGATGCGGTAAACATCGATTGGCGACATTGATGGAATCTTTTATCTCTCGTTCTTTCTTTTTTTTCCTAAGTGACAGCTTGTGAACTAATGACAACACATTTCTAAATAAACGTCTCATGTCAAATTTGGAAGCATCGCAATCAGAGGGACGAACCGCGGCGAGTCGGTCACCATTGCAAAATAAGGACAGATAAAAGGTTCTGTCCCTCTATGTGACACATGAAGGAGGTCAATGATACTGACCTCAAAGTAGGGATGCAAATTATCGATTCATTCTTAGTGAGATACTTGTTTGCACTAACTAGCATTGACTGCTATGGTCTCTTTTGCAAGACACTTTATGTATATATACTTATATATTATTCGCCCCCTCTATTGATGCACCTTCTCTTTATTGGTACTGTACTGCTCTTGTCTTTGTTTTGTTTTTTGTTTTTTTCCCTCTTATCTATCTTTTCTTACGTCTCTGTAACTTTGTAAATAACTGTATACTGCTGTGCTTCTACTGGACAACTGAATTTCCCCCTTGGGATAATAAAGGTATCTATCTATCTATCTAATTGATAGTTGATAACCTTATAGATCGATTAACGGTTCATTGATAAGCAGCATTTTTTAGGGGCAAATGGAAAATTCTTGTCCAAAAACACAATTGCCTTTATGTATATAACGTTAACGTGCGTCAACGAGCTTTAGCTGGACACACACACACACACACACACACACACACACGCACACACACACACACACACACACACACACACACACACACACACACACACACACACACACACACACACACACACACCTCCCCTTTGCAGTGCTCAAACTAATTTCTCTCCAAAAACCCTTGAATATGATGGAATAGGATTAAGGATTACTGTGATTTTGTTAAGATCACATTTGATATCACACGCACCATACCTGTAACTTTCACAAGGCAAAAGAAAAACGTTTTTCAAAGAAATATATAAAAAAAAAAAGATTAAGTGCAATTAATTTATTTTAATCGATTAATTCCTTAACGGCAATTCATCGATGTTAGATTAATTGTTAACATCCCTACCTCAAAGACTTCTTCATCAAGTATTCTGGTTCCAAACACTACAATCCCTTTGGTGTCGATGATGGGGTGGGGGCTTCGGAGCAGCTTCTGGGTGGTCTTCTTCTTACAGTCCAGGATGAGGGTGATGGTCTGCTTGTGTACGCTGATGGCCACTCGATGCCACCTGGGGAGGGGACAGGAGGAAGGTGAGTTCACACATTCTATGAATGCCTTCTAATTCAGTGGCCTTGTGGTTAGAGCGGGGGTCAGCAACCCGCGGCTCTAGAGCCGCATGCGGCTCTTTAGCGCCACCCTAGTGGCTCCCTGGAGCTTTTTCAAAAATGTATGAAAATGGAATCGTTTTAAACGATTTTTTTTGTCGGGCAGAAACCTTGTATCTCCAAGTTTCAAATTTGTATGTTTTTTTCCCCCCGCAAAGTAAAGCCCTGCTTCATCATACAAGACTGACGCACAAAGGTAGTGAAAACAGCAGATCTACAAGCACACAACGCCTCGCACCGCGAGGCGTTGTGTGCTTGTAGATCGGCTGTTTTCACTAGCTTAGTTCATTTTTATAAATGATAAATAAAAAACGAAGTTTTGGACATACAAGGTTTCTACCCAACAACGACGATATATAAGGCTTTTATAATTTTTTGCGGCTCCAGACAGATTTGTTTTGTTTTTTTTTGGTCCAATATGGCTCTTTCAACATTTTGGGTTGCCGACCCCTGGGTTAGAGTGTCTGCCCTGATACTGGGAGGTTGGGGTTCGATCCCGGGCCGGGTCATACCAAAGACTCTTTGGCAGTGGCGTAATGTCCAGGGGGTGTACTTGTACATCAAGCTGCCTCACACTACAGAAACAGGGGACAGGCTCTTTCCCCATGGGCCTCATGGCTCGGCAGGGCTTACTTACTAACTTTTAAATCAGTAGTTCCCACACTTTTCAAGATTTTTCAAAAATGTTTAACAATAGCAGATGTGCAAGCTCGCAATGCTCGTTTTGAACGCAAAAATCTTCCCGGTTTTAATGGGTCATAGTCCTACGAAGATGTGACAAGCTGAGAGCTTGTAGAGCTGTTATTTTCATTGGACAAGACTGGCGTACAGGCGGGGCATAAATGAGAACTTTGCGGAGAAAAAATGGCAGCGTTCCGAATTAGCCCTGCATATCGTCGTTGTCGGGTGGAAACCTTCCAACCGTCCAAAAGCATTCGTTTTGCATTTATCATGAAAACAGCCGATCTACAAGCACACAACGCCTCGCGCTGTGAGCTTGTAGATCGCCTGTTTTCACTACTTCTGCACGGCGGCCTTGACTGATGAGCCAGGGCTTTACTTCGCGAAAAAACATACAAATTTGAAACTTGGAGATACGAGGTTTCTGCCCAACAGTGACAATATAGTTATATCGTCTGCCAATCTGCCATATCCTCAATGCAACGTGTTGTAACTCTTCAAATGAGCGCGTGGTGAGCCTGAAGCGTGATTACAGGATGTGTGCGTTAGCTATAATAGCTATCAGCGTTAAGCCATTAAGCGTTGCCTGTTTTACTGCGGTTATAAAACATCATTGCTAACGGTCGGTAACCCTATCGGTATGCAACCCATGCGGTGCTGAGTCGACAACGTGGACATCGCTCGCTCAGGCACAGCCCAGGGGCCGGCCAGCCTCTGTCATCGCTCCTGCATTGTTGTCAAGAGAAGTAAAATGGCATGCCTTTGTTGTAAAAGATAATAATTAATAAATTATAAAAGATCAACATAATCGTTGTTGTCGGCTGGAAACCTCGTATCACCAAGTTTCAAATGTGTACGTTCTTTCGCAGAGTAAAGCCCCGCTTCATCATACAAGGCTGTCGCACAAAAGTAGTGAAAACAGCAGATCTACAAGCACACAACGCCTCGCGTTGCGAGGCGTTGTGTGCTTGTAGATCGGCTGTTTTCACTAGTTTGAATCATTTTTAAATGATAAATGCAAAATGAACGGTTTTGGACATACAAGTTTTTCACCCGACAACGACGTAATGTTTCTACATACACCAAATAGTCACCAAATAATAAAAGCGCTGGTGTATCTTGACTCGTCACATGAGTGTGCCAGCTCATTTCAGAATCAGACAATATGTATTCCTAGATATTTATAGGAGTTGACCTGTTTGATGTGTTCGAATAAACGTCAGACCAATGCCCTCAGTTCCTATATCCGAACGCACCCTGGGTTACGAAACGACCCGCCCCCACCTGCCTCCGACAAAGCTTGCTTGACTAGAGCGGCACTTGGGTCTCTGCACTGGGCATGTCTCAAAGGCCCCATTTACACTGGCAGCCAAATCCAGCCTGAATCAGATCTGTAGCCATGTTTCCATAAGCTTATTTGAAAATAGGAAGAGAATTATCAGAAATTCGCATTAAGACAAAGCGAATTTAGCCTGTTTCCATTTGCGGGTGTCATTCAAATTAGCGACGGTCGCATGAGTTGATCGGGCTGCACAGTGCACATCCTGCAAGTTTCAGCGTCCTCTGGAAGGTGGCCGATCCGCAAGCTCACAACGCGGCGCAGAGACGTGGATGCGAGCTGCTGTGAGCTTGTAGATCGGCCACTTTTACCACGCAACACCGTGTGATGAGGAAGGGTTAGTCACTCCGTGTGTAACAAACAACCGGTTTGTTTTGTGGGCTAACGCTATACAATGGACGGTTAAGCGGCAGGGTAAAGTGTTAAGTCGGAGGACGATATGGACCCAGAACGTCATAATTTATTCGCATTTATTGCCTGTTGTTTGCGTGACCCAGTTGGGTTAGCGATCCACCTTAGAGGGACACCTGGTTCAGGTGCTGCTAAAGTCTCAACACGTAAAACCCATTAACACATACACACACACACACAAACACACGCACACACACACACACAATCGCAGACGCACACACATGCCCACACACACCTGTCCTCTGATTACAGAGGAAGATGCATAAACAAACAAACAAACACAGGGTGTAAAAGAACGGGCCTGGCTGGCATGTTGATCTCACGTGGACATCTTGTGTTGTGACCAGCCTGTGACATCAGTCGTAATAATACTTCACGATATACAATGAATTACTCGGCTGTAGCTTAGCAGGCAGAGGAGCGGTCTGCTAATAGGCTATATCAGGGGTCTTCAACGTTTTCAGGCAAAGGACCCCTTAGTTGAGAGAGAGATGAAGCAGGGACCCCCACAACCTGTTCATAGATTCCATATAGTTTCATCGTTTGACAGCACAATCAACAGTGTTTTGGATTCATGTTAATGTGGGTTTTCAGATATTTAACCACTTGAGCCGTCATTACCTAATAAACTTGACCTTTCACTCTGTACTTAGTCTGCCCTTTTCCCCTCTACACCAAACCTCTTTGCCGAAAAAAGCCGATCTACAAGCTCACAACGCCTCGCAGCACGAGGCGTTGTGAGCTTGTGGATCTGCTATTTTTGGCTAAAGTTCTCAGAATATGGACGCTAGGGTTCAAATCATTAATATAAAAAAGGAGCAAAAAGGCTTCTATCACACAAAGATTTGGAGGATCCCCTGTAGTAACTCTGAGGACACCCTAGGGGTCCCGGAGCCCCTGTTGAAGACTCATGATTTAAAGAAATCCAAGTTAAATAACGTACGGTCCCTAGGCCTACTGGAGATATAGATATTAAATAGAGGTTCCCCGGGCAGACAAACTCAGACATATTTGTCTGAGGTGTCTTGTGTCTTGTCTCTATACAGAGTCATGGTGTAAATGGTAAATAGTGCATTTATATAGCGCTTTTATCCAAGGCGCTTTACATAGATTGAGCATTACATTCACCCAATCACACACGATGGTGGAGGAAACCATGCAAGGCACCAACCTGCTCACCGGGAGCAACTAGGGGTTCAGAGTCTTGCTCAAGGACTCTTCCACATTAACTCAGGGGGAGCCCTGGATCGAACTGGGAACCCTTTAGGGAAACCTTCGTGCTCTAATGACGCTTTCTCTAACCCTGAGCTATGCCGCCCCTATATGGTGTAAAGGCAATGTTCATTGTCTGCAATAAACAGCCTGAAAGTGACATAATTAACATGATTATAGTCTTGTCACAGTCTGGATTATGACTGAGGCCCTTTGAAGGATGATGCCTTATGATTAGTGTACAAATGTAAAGGCTTGAGAGGTATGATTAGTGCACATTACCGTACAAATGTAAACACTGACATAACGCCTTAAGATTAGCGCACAAATGTACACGTATATGCTGACATAATATGCCTCATGATCATGATTGGTGTACATAATTATGTGAAGACTGACAGAGTCCTTATGATTAGCATATGGTTCTGTTTATGTGGTTCTGTACATAAGCCCGGAAATAGCAGCTCCACAAGCTCACAACACGTTGCAGACAAGCGACAAGCGAGAAGCAAGAAGCGAGAAGCGTGTCGCATCCAGACACACTTCACATACAATATAAACAGAACTGCTACCTTTAAACACGTCAAATGTGAGGCTTTTTTTTTTCTTTTCTTTGTATACCATGGAAATCGTATAATTGAGAAAAAAAATTATGCTGCTATTTGTTCAAAAAAGCTTCATACCCTTTATATACTGTACACAACGACAAAAGGTAAGGTAACATGGCTCTGTATACACAATGCTGCACCACCTCCAACTGTATATATGTTCCCCATTTTCAACTGTTTTTAAAACTTGCTTTGGCAATGTAAACGTATGTTTTCTCATGCCAATAAAGCTCCTTTGAATTGAATTGAATTGAATCGAATCGAATTGAATTGTGTGTGCCTGCGTGTGCATGGGTGGCACTGGGTGCGTGTGCGTGCGTGCGTGCCACCTACTTCCCGTCGGCCAGGTTGACTCCTCTGAACAGCGGGTAGTCCTCGGGGCTGGGCTTGCCCGTGTGGTCCTCGTACAGGAAGACGGGCGAGCGGCCCACCTCCAGGCCCAGCTGCTGGATGCCCTGCTCGTTGTACACCGACATCAGGAAGGACTGGCTGCCCTTCTTGGGCTTCACCGTGGCCAGGATGGAGAAGTCCTCCGGGAACACGTCAGCTTGGGTAGGGTGGGAAGGAGAAGAAATGTTACAAACGGTACTTATTTTGTATTTATTTCACAGACCACCAGTTTGATATGCCTTACGTCAGTGGTTAGGGACTACACCATGAATTTTTATTTTATGTATTTTTTTGGTGTCCCACCAGCACGTTCTATCCTCACAAAGTCCTATTTCTGACCATTGTGTCTTTCTCGGTTTATGGGCAGATCTATGTAAGCAGGTCTCAGAACGGCTCTCTGGTTTTAGGTCCGATTGTGACATCACAATCGGGACCTACTGCTACTGCTGTGCTGAGTGGGGGTTGGGGAGGGGTGGGCAGGCCTGAGAAGGAGGCAGGAGGAGCTGGGAGAGGGTTGGGGAGGGGTGGGCAGTTTTGGCCCCAGGAGTGTGGGGCCAAAACTGGCTCAATAGCGCAGTCCTCCCACTCAGGACAAGGCGGTAATGCAGCTGAAAATGCTCTGAAAGCCAGGCAGAAATGACAGGGACTCTGTATTCAGGAGTGGTAATTTAGCCTCAAACCTTTTGAAAAGCGTTTTTTTGGGACACAAAAAATGTTTTATAAATAATTTTTAAATGCATGGTGTAGATTAGAACCTTTAATGTGCAACCTTGTTTTCTCACTCAACAGTAAACAAACCAACATTTCTAACGTGACAAATCTTTTGACTTTTTAATACCTCTAAAATGACTAATGAAACAATGGCCAAATTGTTAGAGGCAGAAAGTGTGAAAAAGGCAGATCTACATGCTCACAAGTGAACAACACCTCGCAACGCACGGCGAGGGCACGGTTCTCTGCTGGTTTGAGCAAGGTTCTAGATAGCTCTAATGGTTCTATATGGCATTGGTTCTCAAAGTGGTGTGCAGGGACCCTCAGGGGTCTTTCAGGGAGTTCCGGGGGGCCCCTAGCCAAATGATAGTTAGGAACCAAATGGACCCTTATTGGGTATGTAACTCAGAGGGTTCCATTTGGTTCCATTTGTATACTCTATGATTTTACAACATAACTTGAGGTCTCAAAGTTAGAAATGCCATTAAATGGGGGTCCGTAGGCTAATGCATGTCAAACTGGGGGTACTTGAAATTAAAATGTTTGGGAATCAGAGCTAGAGCCGTAAAAATCATCTCTTATGGGGGTCCCGGGCTGGTATATCCTTCCAAAGGGGGGGTCCATGGGCTAGTAAGTGTCAATTTGGGGGTACTTGACATGAAAAGGTTTGAGAACCACTGCTATATAGCACCATTTGGCAAAGGTGCTACATGTAGCACTTTGTCAACTGTTTTTAGTCGAGACAAAATGAGTTGAGACAAATGCGTGCAACAGGCAGAAACCAGAAAATGTGTG
>NC_137822.1:59601763-59707555 GCF_963921795.1 Nannobrachium achirus
TGTATTCGTGTGCGCGTAGGACTGGAATGGTTGTGTTTCCAGCAGCAGCACCTCTCCCACTGTCAGACTGGAAACGTACGGGAAAAAGTATCACACATGACTGCTTAGCTGGCCAACAAGGTGCAAAGCTAGCATTTCCCGTCTACTGAAATAACTGAATTAACTCTAAACCACTTCTTACTTTCACACGTTTATCGAATGGGGTCCCTCAAGGCTCTAAGCTGGTCTTTTTTCGCTCTACCTTGAAAACGGTATATTTACTGAAAATAGCAGACCGACAAGCTTACAACACCCCAAAAAATGACTGCATTTGTGGGGGTCTGAGCGTTTCGTGCACAAATTGCATTCGTGCACTTTATGAAGAAGCATGACATTTGGCACACAGAACATGCCATATGGAACATTTTTGGCTATAGGGACATCGCAGATTTGTCTTAGGAAACTTGTGGGAGCCACTCAAAGTTGGGCTCTCATAGACTTTACTATACAGTAAAATAATACAAAAAATAAATATGCTTTAAGTAGCATGTGAGGGGTCAAACTATTTTTTTTTTTTTTTTCGGGATTCTGAATCCAATGCAAGCATTTGTTTTGCACGAAAAACATTCCTTTCCGAAACACGGCCCCCATAAAACTGTGAAAAGTGACGACTCATCACTAAACCATAGTTTTTTGGGGGCGGTTTTTAGCCCAAGGAAGCATTCTTTGCAAAACAAATGCTTGCATTGGATTCAGAATCATGAAAAAAAAACTAGTTTTACCCCTCACATGCTACTTAAAGCAAATTTATTTTTTTGTATTATTCTACTGTATAGTAAAGTCTATGAGAGCCCAACTTTGATTGGCTCCCACAAGTTTCCCAAGACAAATCTGCGATGGCCCTATATAGCCAAAACAAATTCCAAATGTCATGCTTCTTTCATAAAGTGCACGATTCCATCAACATACTGCCCGAAATGCCCAGACTACACCCCGTGGAGACTTGAATCAGTGTTGTTTTTGACAGCAAATTTTGATTTAGTTTTAGTCATAGTCTTTTGAATAAAATGTAATTTAGTTTTAGTCATAATTTAGTCACCTGAAAAGTTTTAGTTTTTAGTCTAATTTTAGTCGACTAAATATCACAAGATTTTTGGTGACTAAATCTACAGTTGATTTAGTCAACTGAAATGTATTTTGGCAGGCCTTGATGGCATCGTAATGACTGATTTTACACTTGGTTGTGTGCTGAAAATAGCAGATCTACAAGCTCACAACGTGTCGCAGCGCGACGCGTTGTGAGCTTGTAGATCGGCTATTTTCAGCACGCAACACCTGAGAGCAACCAAATATAAAATGACTCTCTTCTCCACTAGTCCCTCCCTAACGTTTTAGTCTAGTTTTTATTTTGTTGACGAAATTGTCAATATATTCTTAGTTTTAGTCATCACAGCTTAGTTTTTATTTTGTTTTTGTTTAGTTTTCGTCAGTGAAAAAAACGCAGTCGACAAACATTTTTCGTCATAGTTTTAGTCGACAAAATCAACACTGACTTGAATTCATGGATATCTTTTTGTTTCTGCCGCATACTTAAAGGGGCACTCCACCACTTTTCAACCTATGTTCATATAATTGGTCCTCACTCAAAAATAGCTTTTTTTTTTTTTTTTTTTCTCAGAGGAGGTCTGTGGGCAGGTCAGAAACCCATCGTCTTGTGACATCATCGATTGCCAATCCAGCTTATAGAAACTGCAGGCTTTCTATTCCTGAAAAGTTGCAATGTTAAAGTGGAAGCCATTGTTCTCGCGATAATAAAAATCTAAATATTTTTTTCAAAAATATTGATTACATTTTTTTTTTGGGGAAACTGATGATGTCACAAGACGATGGATTCTGAACTTCCCACAGCTCTCCTAGGAGACTTGGACTGAGTAGAAAAGAATTGTGATATTTTATCATGAACATTAGTGAGGACCTATTATATGAAGACAGGTTGAAAAGTGGTGAACTACTCCTTTAAGCCAATAATGTTATGACGAGCAGTGGTGGTCACAAAGAGCCTGCTTTGTTCCCTATATGGAGACTCAAAGTATTGGCTTAGGAAAGCGACTAAAACAAATAAGATATCCGTGAATTCCAGTCTCCACGGGCTGGGTAATTGATATACATGTTTTGGGTGTACTAACTACCCCCCCAGAAGCAAAGATTTGAGCTAAAAATGTTCGCTTTAAAATAATATATATCGCCACTGTCGGGAAGAAACCTCGTATCTCCAAGTTCCACATTTGTACGTTTTAAAAGTAAAGTAAAACCCTGGTTCATAACACAATTGCACAAAACCAGTGAAAATAGCAGAAAATAGCAGATCTACAAGCACACAACGCCTCGCACCGCGAGCCGTTGTGTGCTTGTAGATCAGCCATTTTCACTAGTTTAGATAATTTTTAAAACGATAAGTACAAAATGAACGGTTTTGGACATACAAGGTTTCCACCCGACAACGACGATATATATAAAGATTTGGGGATTTGGATGGGGACCCAAATCAATTTGGGTCCCCATCCGGAATCGATGGGGATACATTTATTGTAATCAAATGGCATGATAAACCAAAAGAAAAAAAAAAAGTAATTTTGGGGGTGAACTACTCCTTTAAGGGTGCGTGTTGGTTCCATTTTGTACTGTGCAGTGCATGTGGGGAGTTGATTTCACGAGTGTGGGGGACTTTATTGTGTTTTCCGTTGGACCTGTCTGTGGGACATCCATTACAGCTAATAGCCCTGTATGTAGGCTTTACTTACTGGTTAGAGGGGGTAGACGCTAGGGAGCGAGCGGTCTGCCACCGGAGCTCCATTTTCGCTGCGCTAGGCATATTTCTCGCTCTAACTCCACCATGACATCTGCTCCCCACCACCACTGTTATACTCTCCCAGGTCTAACGCAACTGCAAAGTAACTGTACTCAAGTAGCCTACTGAACACACATTCCCTGCTAACCCAAAATATGGCTGTGCGCCAAAAACGCCAGGAAATAGTTATATTTTCATTTAATATGTACTTAAGATTTTGACTGGACTGATGATAAACCACCACCAAAACACCACTAGAGAGTGCTATCGTGACACTGTAACGGCCCCGGTTCTCTCTGTGACATAGAGTATATATGTCACGGTTTGTTAGAGAAACAGGACGGTCGAGAAACGGAGCACTCGTCGTGCAGCACGGGGCGGAACGGAGCCGCTCGATTGTCCACGACATTGCAAGCGGCGCGCAGGCCAGCGGACCTTGGTCCTGCTCTTCGCCCCCGAGCACCGCAGGTGCGAGTGGCCGCGAAGAGCGGGCCAGGGCCGCGCGGCCGGCGGAGCGCCGTGCGAGTTACGAAGCCGTGGTGAATGCAATCGTTATATTTATGCCCAGGCCGTAAGGCCTGGGCAAGCCCACGATAAACGCCCTGTCCAAGTGACTACAATGGAGCTAATGGCTAAGCTAGGCTAGGCTAGGCTAGTAAATAAAGTCGCAAATAGAGTCGCAAACGAGTGACGTCAGCGCCTTCACTAGTGAATGGCTGTCGTCGCCACCTGGTGGTGATTGGTGTGTGGTGAACGACAAAACAAGCGCTCTTACATAGAACGTCCTGAGTTACCCAAACATCCGGTAACATATATATAATAGAGAGCGGACAGCCCCGCCCCGCCCCCAGCCATTCACTTCAATGCAAGTGCTCAGTGGCGTTTTGAAGCATGCGGAAGTAGCTGAATCCAGGTGCATTCTGGGGGAAATTGGAACATAATTATGTTCCAAAATGTTTGATGTCGAGACGTAATGACGTCACGAACGACGTTGACGTCCATTGAACCCTATTGTAGACCCCAGCGGCGCACTCTTATGCTCGTGCATGTATGTTTCACCCCGCCTGAAATTCCAGCTTTGGCCAGTAGGGCGGCCGCTTCAATGTTTACAAGCCGTTCTGGGGAATTGCTCTGATGGTTGCACAACAGGCGTGGGCCTAAGGGATTTACAATGGGACAGACGGCAAGAATCAACGTGGGCGCGTGCGCACCTCCGTGCCGGATCGTGCACACTAACCTATCGACTGGGCAAAGGATCGTATGCACATGCCAGACGCCATCAAAATCCGAATCAAGATCCGACCTACTGAAGCGGCGCTATGGTTTTGAGGCGTTATTTGGAAACGCATATGAGTTCTGGGCAAACCCCGCCCATGGAAGCTTTTGACACAACGCAACGCCTCACGATGCGTTGTGTGCTTGTAGACCGGCTGTTTTCACTAGTTTAAATCATTTTTAAAATGATAAATGCAAAACAAACGGTTTTGGACATACAAGATTTTCACCCGACAACGACGATATCGGAACCGTCGCTGGAGTAGCGGGAACGCCACCGTTGCCCCCTGCAATGTTGTGGCCCTCGGCTTGGTACCCTAGAATAATTCTGCCCTTGGGGAAAACTAATTGGGGAACCCTGTGGTAAATCGTGATATGACTCCCCCAGCCTCCCGATCGTCAGGTCAGACTTTCAAAGCCCACCCCCCCATTTCAGATCAAGTGGTGGTGAGGGAGAGGGGAGGGGAGGACGGGGGGGCGACGACTGCATCATTCTTTCCTTGCTGCGTGTTGTGCTGACATTGGCATTAATCCACCTCAACGAGCCAAATGTGAGAGAGGGGTCAGCTAGAGAACTCCTGTGGAATTCCCCAATAATTCACCCAAAAGCTTCAGCTACAGAGTGTCTCTTTGAGAATGTACTGTACTGCACTGTACTGTACTGTATCCCATGTATTCATTCTTGTCTCGCTCAAAATGTCAGATAGCATGTACGTTTAGACAGATTAGAAAAGTCTCCTAGGAATTTTGAATTTCAAACGTTGTGAAGACATTTCTTGGTAAGGAATTTATTCCCAGATTTGACATTATTCTGATAATATTCTCTGACTACTAGTAAGACCCCTCAGGGCGACATGTGACCTCGCCGAGGTCGCATGTCGGCCAGTGATTTTTATCTGGCCAGTGATGTATATCGGACCAGTTACCCAATCTCAACAGTGCCCGTCGAGATTGGCAGAACATGCCCATATATGGGCATTAGCAAATATGGTCATTCCCAGATATGCCCTTAATATTGATGACATCGGGAGGGGGATCTCCATATATGGGCATAGAACGCACAAGGACGTAATTAATTTGCAAGTGTGATCTGGGAATGCCCATATATGGGCATGTCAGAACATGCCTACATATGGGCATTCCCAGATATGCCCTTAATATTGATGACACTGGGACAGGGATCTCCATATATGGGCATAAAACGTACAAGTTTGCTAGTGTGATCTGGGAATGCCCATATATGGGCATTTTCTGACATCACATTGTCAACTATATATGGGCATAAAATATATGGGC
The DNA here is from genome assembly GCF_963921795.1 of Nannobrachium achirus. Classification (NCBI taxonomy): domain Eukaryota; kingdom Metazoa; phylum Chordata; class Actinopteri; order Myctophiformes; family Myctophidae; genus Nannobrachium; species Nannobrachium achirus. Next base: position 59,607,162 of record NC_137822.1, read on the forward strand.
ATAAAAGGGACATGAAGCCAGAGTGTGATGTCAGAGCAGCAAACCCATTCACAGTGACATCAGAGCATGATGTCAGAGTGATGTCACAGTGACAAGGGAACCAATAGGCGGTAAAAATGTGTACTGACTGACTGAATGACTGACACAGACAGACAGACAGACAGACAGACAGACAGACCGAGACAAGCGGCGCCATTTCTCATGGTATACTGCAACCTTCGGTCGCAATTATGTGTGGGGAAACATTAAAGACCAATCAAATGATAAGCTACAAATATTTAAAAGACCTTGTCATAAAATAAGAGTGAAAACACAGGGAAAAGAATATAAGAGCAATCAAACAAAGCGCTGCAAACAGGGGGGAAAAAACGTATCTGTGGAACATGAGAGACATCCCAGGGAAACATATCGCCACTGTCGGGCAGAAACCTCGTATCTCCAATTTCAAATGTGTACGTTCTTTCGCAAAGTAAAGCCCTGCTTCATCACTCAAGGCCGTCGCACAAAACTAGTGAAAACAGCCGATCTACAAGCACACAACGCCTCGCACTGCGAGGCGTTGTGTGCTTGTAGATCGGCTGGTTTCACTAGTTTAAATCGTTCTTAAAATGAAAAATGCTAAACTAACGGTTTTGGACATTCAGAGGGCTGTATTTTGATTGTCTTAAGTACCCGCTCTTATGCCTTAACTTAAAGGTTTAAGTTTTTAAGGTTTAAGGTTTTTTACTTGACAAGGTTTTCACCCGACAACGACGATACGAACGTTCACAGAAGCCTCCCCCACATCCCTTTGTTTTTTTTTTCACAGAAGGAAGGTAATCACGGATGGACCACAAGAAGCCTTCTGCTCCTTCCCCCGCTGCGTCCCTGTGTGTCTGAGGGCTCCATGTGAATCATCCCCTACAAATGTTTTCCTAGTGATTGCATGTCTGCGCTCACTCTCTCCCAGCACATCATTATGAGCTGTCTTGAGGCAAAACGGGGGTCACGGGCCAGCGCGTTCCCTTTCCCTTCCCTCTCCGATCAAAAGCGCTCGTAACCGCGTCAAAGTGTATATACCGGTATGTGTTTCTGATCCGGTCGGGAATGGAAATGACTTTTGTCGTTTTTTGACGTTGTTTTGTAGTCAACGGGCAGCCGCGCGCCTCCAAAATGATTCCCCTGGTTTAAGATTGGTTTAAATTGCTATCGTCGTTTCGTTTCTTTTGGTATAATAATAATCATTTCGCTGTTGTCGGGTGGAAACCGTGTAATGTCCAAAACCGTTCGTTTTGTATTTGTCGCTTTAAAAATGATTTTAAAATAGTGAAAATAGCAGATCTACAAGCACACAACGACAACCTATTTTTCAAAGTTTTGCGTGGAGATATGAGGTTTCTAACCGACAGTGACGATTTTTATTCTAACTCGTAGTAGCCGGGGAGCCACTGGGCCAAAATGAGAGAGGACCTGTGATGTCATGACATACTCCAAATTTTTGTTTGTCCTATTAATTTGATCAATAAGGTACACATAATGAGAGGCCTGCTCTGCCGGAAATCCTGCGAAAAAAAGTTTCCCATTGACTTCACTATACTGGAAAAAAACACACCAAAAAAAGTAGCATGTGAGGGGTCAAACTAAGGGTTCTTCATGATTCTGAATCCATTGCAAGCATTTGTTTTGCATGAAAAACATTCCTTGGGCTAGATTTCAGCCTCTCAAACCTGTGAAAAGTTATGAGTCATCACTTTTCACCATTATTTTGGTCCGTTTTCTAGCCCAAGGAATGTTTTTCATGCAAAACAAATGCTTGCAATGGATTCAGAATCATCAAGAATCCCTAGTTTGACCCCTCACATGCTACTTAAAGCATATTTTTTTGGTGTGTTTCTTTCCTTTATATTGAAGTCGATGGAGTGAATATACAAATGGCCATAACTTTTTTTCGCAGGATTTCCGGCAGAGCAGGCCTCTCATTCTGTGGACCTTGATGACCAAATTAATAGAAAAAACAAAAATTAAAAGTATGTCATGACATCACAGGTAACATCCTATTCTTTGAGCTTTTGGGCCTGTGGCTCCCCGGCTATAGTGCGACTAGGGGGAATACACATGTTGATTTGCATTATGTGGGGAACACCAACCACCGGTCCCGGTATTTATTTAATTTTATTTTCTACACCGGATCACACAACCCGGTTTAGAGCGAATGCCAAGCTTTTCGTCGGCGGTGCAAAGTCTGGTGATGCGAGGTTCGGGCGAAAGCATGAGTCCGGCTTATTACGGGGGCAGGAAGTTACAGTGTCTTCGGGCTTAGGGCCAAAGTCGTAACTCCGCGGCGAAATGTCCTCATGGGCTGAGACCAGAAACGGACCAATGGGATTCTTAATGAGCTCAGCAGCCTTGTGGAACATATTAGCTTCTTCTTAATGCCGAGGTGAACGGAGCCGCCCGGTTCGAGAACGTGTACGCCACTTCCTGGTTTTCTACGGGCCAGTCTGAAGCCCACAGATACTTATTTTCCACTTATCGTCTAATCGTCTATCGTCTAATCAGGCTTGCTTGATTCAATATATATTTGATATTCATTCAGACACTCACCATCCAGGGCCCCTTCATATTATATACAAACCCATTGTAACTTCAAACTCCATTTTAACCATGATAGATTCATAAAAAAAAGTATGAGTCTGGTGACTCATACTACCCTCCTAAGAGCTGGCCGTGTTTTTTCCATAACCATTTTATTTTATTTTACATTTTTTCCATTTTCCCCCAAAAATTATTACAAATAAATGAAAAAAGTTATCGAAAAAACACGGCCAGCTCACGTATTAGCAGGATAGTTTGAGTCACCAGAAAAAAGATGTGTGTTTTTGATTAATCTGTCATAGTTAATATGGAGTTTGAAGTTACAATGGGTTTGTATAGGAAGATCTAAGAAAATCTAAAGTCTGATGATAAGAATATCAAATATCTAGATGTTGAATCAAGCACATTAAAAACTGTTCAGGGTGCCGGCTTATAGTGTCTTAAAAATACATAATTTAGCCACTTGTACGCCCCCAACCACACTCATCTTTTCTTTTCTCTAATGACTGTCTAAAATATGAACGCTTGTTGTAAAAAAAATAAGTTGTCTGCGTCCGCATGGACAACGTGGAGCCTCTCACGAAGTCGTCCATTCCGTTTTGTATTCGGCAGACTGTTATTTTGGACGCTGCGGAGTGGCACTGTGCTCTGCATGCATGTAATTATAGTATCCGTGTATCCAAACAGAGCCGCGTGTCGCTTCTCCTCTTACAGTAGTTCAAAGCCAACCCGACCATACGAGCGTTTTTTTCCGAGTGCATGAGAGGACATGCAAGGCTACACAGCGCAGCCTCGCGGGGTTCTATTTGGCCTTAAGCCCCTTGAAGGAGACGCACATCAAAGGTCTTCCAAAGACTCAACCCTGCGCGAGCCTCCGCTGAGAAGAAATATTGTGACATGCGGCCTACAGTATATACGCAATCTACCGACATGGCTGACTTGACTGTCAAATCCAAAGTTACGTGTCTTTTTTTTTTTTTTTTTTCATGATTTTGTAACCCATTGTCACCCAGTGCCAATTACCTAACCTGTAATCCTGGTTTCTGCTCTCCCTCTGCCGCGCCTGGGGAGACAACGGACTGACCTCATGCTTCCTTCAGTGCATGAGTAGTCCAAGTTGCTTCTTTTCAACTGACAGGGGGGATTTACCCGGTTTGGACATAGCGCGTGGAAGGAACAAGTTATTCCAACCAGTTCCTTTCCCCTCCATCAGGCGCCCCGGCTGGCCAGGGGGAGGCATTATTGAGACCAGGATTACTGCATGTTTTTGTGAGGGTATCTTACCCTAGGAGACACGGGGAGAACATGCAAACTCCACACAGAAAGTCCCTTTCGCCAACCCTACCTAAGGTGTCACACTTTTCTAGCAACTTTCACAACTTACGTTATCGAACGTGAGCTAATTTCACTTAATCTGAGCTTGTCGAGTTATTGGAGCTGTGTGGAGCTCCCTATACATGGCCGTGTGTGTATCCGTTTATGTGGGTCCGTATGTAGCCCCGTCTATGTGGGTCCGTATGTAGCCTCAAGAATGTGGTAGTACCTTTTATGACCACACATGTTAAGGGAGGGGCGCTGTTTTCAACTGCAATACACACACACACACACACACACACACACACACACACACACACACACACACACACACACACACACACACACACACACACACACACACAGCTCCACTTCGAACAGAGGTTCGATTTTTGCATATAACAGTGAAGAAATGAAGAAAAGGTATAATATCGTTGTGTGGAATGATAATACCGTCCGGCCCACACGCTATCTCAGTTAGAAGAGGAAACATAACAAGGTAAAACGTTGCTTGGCAGCAGAATTCAAGGACAAGATGCAAGTTTTCAAATAAATGTAGTGGAGTAAAAGTACAATATTTGGATCCGAGATGTAGTGGAATAGAAGTAAAAGTATTGGAAATTGGAATTACTCAAGTAAAGTACAAATACCTAAAAACTGTACTTAAGTACAGTACGTAAGTAATACTTAGTTACTTTACACCACTGCTCAAACCAAGGAGAGGAGAGGAGAGGAGAGGAGAGGAGAGGAGAGGAGAGGAGAGGAGAGGAGAGGAGAGGAGAGGAGAATGGCGCTGTGAAGCAGTGAACAGTAGACTCAACCACAGCCACGTCAGCACAAACAGAACGAGGGGAAAAATGGAACCCCGCGCCTCCCTCCCTCCCTCCCTCCCTCCCCCTCCCTTCATCCCCACTGCACTGTTCCTTCCCCTGCCTCCTTGGGCCCATCCCCTCCTCACCAATGTTGTTTTTGACAGCAATTCTTATTTAGTTTTAGTCATCGTCTTTTGAATAAAATGTCATTTAGTTTTAGTCATAATTTTAGTCACCTGAAAAAGTTTTAGTTTTAGTCTAATTTTAGTCGACTAAATATCATTAGGTTTTCAGGCAACTAAATCTACAGTTTAATTTAGTCGACTAAAATGTATTTTGGCAGGCCTTGATTGCATCGTAATGACAGATTTTGCACTTGGTTGTGTGCTGAAAATAGCAGATCTACGGCGCGTTGTGAGCTTGTAGATCGGCTATTTTCAGCACGCAACACCTGAGAGCAACCAAACATAAAATGACTCTCTTCTCCACTAGTCCCTCCCTAACGTTTTAGTCTAGTTTTTATTTTGTTGACGAAATTGTCAATATATTTAGTCTTAGTTTTAGTCATCACAGCTTAGTTTTTATTTCGTTTTTATTTTCGTTTTCGTCAGTGAAACAGACGCAGTCATCGTTTTAGTCGACAAAATCAACACTGCTCCTCACTCCTTCTGAGGAGGTCTTTCACTGGACACTACTCAGAGAATATTATCAGAATAATGTCAAATCTGGGAATTCTAGTTCTTCTTACCAAGGAATGTCTTCACCAATGTGTTTGTAAAGGTGTCTAGTAACACATCTAACAAAGTTTGACATTCAAAATCCCTAGTAGTAAGGGAAAGTTAGCCGAGTGCTGGACCAATCTGGGAACTAAATCATTACCAATAGCTTTCTTCACAAATATGTTCATAAAGGTGTCTACTATCACCTCTGAACTTTTTCAATCACAACTCCCTTGTGGTAACTTTGTGGGAGCCAATCAAAGTTGGGGGTATCCCGAGGGCCTGGGATTAAAGGGGGGAAAATAAAGAAATGGACAATATGAGCGTATGACTATGAGGTGTGTAATTAGGGTATTTTGGGGCTGCTGAATCCATTCCAACCATTAGTTATCAGAAGAATTACTCCTTGACCATAAAATAGGCCACAACTACTTTTGTGTGTTGTGATATTGGCAATAAAAAACATGGTTGGAGTAGTCATTTTTACTGATGTGATAACTAATGGTTGGAGTGGATTCAGCAGCCCCAAAATACCCTAATTACACACCTCATACGCTCATATTGACATTTTTTATTTTATTTTTTCCCCTTTAATACCAGGCCCTCGGGATACCCCCAACTTTGATTGGCTCCCACAAAGTTTCCCAAGGGAGTTTGATTGAAAAAGTTTAGAGGTGATAGTAGACACCTTTATGAACACATTTGTGAAGAAAGCTATTGGTAATGATTTAGTTCACTGATTGGTCCAGCACTCGGCTAACTTACCCTTACTATAAACCTCGCCAACCTGAAAAGGCTGCTGGCTGTATTATTATAATTATGCAGCAAACACATTAGTGGAATTTAGAGGCTTGAAACTCTAGTGTATGACCACAGTTTGTTACCCAGTTAAGGTTCAAAACTACAGCAGGGTAAAACCATGGCAGGCTGCACAAGACTGAACTTATAGTACACTGTGGCATAAGCAACACAGCTGCTGCTAATACAATTAATAACCGGTGTTAGGTTTAGGCGTGTCGCTGTGCACCGACAGCACTGTGTTGACTACTGTCTACGCTTGCACACTGGCACACCCACCACTCTGGACACACCCATTATTAATTTGATTAGCTGCAGCTGCGCTACTTAGCCCGGTCACGTCTTTTAGGCGGCATCCGGACGAAAACGAATTTGGGCGATTCCGCACTAGTTCTTTATCGTATAGACCTTTCTGCCACACGGAGACAGCGAAACTCCACAAACCCCCCCACCCCACAAACCCAATTGTAATGAAAAATATTTAAGGAATAAATTAATAATAAAATCATACTTTTTATGCTAGAGAGCATCTTCAGGACTGAGTTACTAGGGCCAAGGTGGAGGGGCCTTAATAATTTTATACTTTAGCTATTGAAAATATAGCAGATCTACAAGAGTGCCTTGTAGATCTGCTATTTTTGAAAAGTTGTGAAAATAGGTGCAAATCTTTGAATATATGTTATATTTTATATGTTATATTTTATATATGTTTTATTTTTCTGGGGGGTCGCTGGAACTAAATATTTTGAGATGGGGGTCCGTGGCCAAATACATATAATTTTGGGGGTCCTTCACATGAAAAGGTTTGAGCACCACTGACAATAGAAACATAGGTTTTTCAAAAAAACCTTAGGAAGATTTGAAATATTCAAAGATTTTTCAATAGTTAAAGCACAAAATAATGTGTTCCCAGTCTAAATGGGTTAAACCCCCTCCCCCTAAGAAGAACATTCATGGGGGGGGCCCCGCCGTGAATTTGGTGCGACAGCCCTGGGAACATGAGTAATGTGTGTGTGTGCGCACCGGTGCGTGTGTGTGCTTGTGTGTGAGAGTGCGTGCGTGCGCGCGCGTCTGTGTGTGTGCGTGCGTGTGTGTGCGTGCGTGTGCGCAAGGGAGGGCTGATATAGGTGCAAAAACCAGATGTGGCCCACCCAACTTCCATGACTATAATGTATTAGCCCTGGTGACATCAAACGTGTGATATCATCATGACCAATAAAAACCGCTACCTGCAGCTGTACGAAGAGGGGCGCCAGGGGCGTCGCACCAAAATCTGGGCCCTGGGTGCAAGGATTCACTGCGGGGCCCCCCATGAATGTTCTTCATAGGGGAGGAGGGGGTTTAACCCATTTAGACTGGGAACGCATGATTACGCATTATTTTGTGCTTTAGCTATTGAAAAATAGCAGATATACAAGCTCACAGCGCGGCACCGAGTGCCGCGCTTGCAAGCTTGTAGATCTGCTATTTTTGAAAAATCGTGAACATTTGTGCAAGTCTTTGAACCTGTGTTTCTATGTAAGTGGTGCTCAAACCTTTTCATGTGAAGGACCCCCAAAATATTTAGTACCAGGGACCCCCCAGAAGCAAAATTCGAGTTGCAAATGTTCGCTTAAAAAAATACATATATTCAAAGATTTGCACACATTTTCACGACTTTAAAAAAATGTGCAGATCTACAAGCTCACAGCGCGGCACTCGGTGCCGCACTGTGAGCTTGTACATCTTTGTGTATTTATTTTACAATAGCTAGAGTATAGAATAACTTACCAGGGCCCCTCCACCTTGGGCCCTAGTAACTCAGTCCCACTCACCCCCCCCCCCCTGTGCGCCCTGGGGGCGCACAGGGAAAAGGAAAGGGAACAGAAACGACTTTCTCAGCCGTGTTAAACATTACCCCCCGCCCCCTTTTATTTTATTATGGCCTTGGGGTGGAAGGTCACCAGGTTCCCCGGAGGTCAAGGCCCTTACATAGCAGAGGCGGTTAGTAACATGGAGGTTATAGCGCGTCATAAGACACGCCACTAAAAGGTCTTTAAGTCTGTCGTTAAAAAAAAAGAAAAAGGGAGGGGGGGGGGGGGGGGGGGGGGGGGGGGGTGGTGTGTGTTGTGTGTGTGGGGGGGGGGAGGGGGGGGAGGGGTCTGAGCAGGGGGGGGGGGCGAAAAGGAAACAAATGGAGAAGAAGTGGACAAACGGAACCAAGAGTGGTGTAAAGTAACTAAGTAGATTTACCAATGTTGAGGTGTTTTGTACTTTACTTGAGTGTTTCCAGTTTTCTGTACTTCTACTTCTACTCCACTACATCTCAAATCCAAATGTTGTACTTTTTACTCCACTACAATTATTTGAAAGCTTTAGTTGCTAGTTACTTTGCAGATATAAATTATAAGATTATAAAACATACATTAACCACTTTAGCCCTATTTTTTTACCGTGGCTATTTGAAAATAGCCGATCTACAAGCTTGTAGATCGTCTATTTTCACTATTTTAAATCATTTTACATCGACGATTATGAGAAAACAACACAGAAAACAACAAGGAAACAACACAGAAAACAACGAAATGGACAGAGAAAGACACTGGAGAGGAAGATGGCGACGACGTGAAACAAACAGCCAGCAGGTGGATTAATCGGACTGGAACGCAATAGTAAAGAGAAAAGGGATCTTAAAGGGGCCACACCATAAAATTATTATTTTTTTTCATGTATTTTATTATTCCCAGTGTATTTTTCCACCAAAAAAAAAATACAATTCATTAACTCTAAGCCTTGGTTTTCATTTCTGTGATTCTGAGTGGGTGGGTCTGAATGGTTCTCTCCTGAAAAGGGGACTGGTGTGAAGTCACACCAGGGCTCATTTGCATAGTACCGCCCCTCCACTTCAGTTTCCTGGCAACTTAAGAGAAGGGGGCGGTACTTTTGGGGTGGATTCTATTGAGACTATATATATGAGCTGGAACCATGAGGTAAAGTGGTGCTAAAATTGGAACGATACAGAGAAGATTACGATTGACTCTACATGGTTCCCATCGTGGTTCTCTAATATTCTCTGTATCGTTCCAATTCTAGCCCAAAGACAGCGCTCTGTTGCCAACAAAGGGCATTTTGGGATTGCATCTGAAACGGCTCGGAAATTGGAGACAGACAGAACATGAAATTTAAATTTCCGAGTGGTTGTTTAGGCTAAACCCTGTATAAAACCGTATTACGGACCAATTTGTATACAAAATATATATTTTGAAAAGCATGGTGTGGCCCCTTTAAAAAGGGAGCTGAAGAGCACATTCAAAGAAGGGCGAAGTCTTGTGCAGGTGTACATACTTGGATACAGCTGTTTGGTGGGGGCGCTGAGCTGGGCGTCTTTGGAGACCCGGTAGGCCACGTCGGGTCCATTCGTTGACCTCCTATGTGAGCAGAAACCCGTCGTTCTCGATACGCCCTCCGGTAAACTGTGAAAATCTAGAATCTTCAAGAGGTCCGCTGGATCCACTGTGAGGGGGAAGGAGAGAGCAAGCAGAGAAGCAGCGTTAGTTTGTGGAACAGTTCACGTGCAATGTATATAGTTATTGTTATCAGACTTAAGTCAATTATAAAAAGAATCTATTAGAATTGATTTGGATATCGTCATAGTCGTGTGGAAACCTTGTATGTCCAAAACTGTTCTACAAGCACAAGATCTACAAGATCTACATGCACAGTGCATGTAGATCTGCTATTCTCACTGCTTTTGTGTGACACTTTTGTATGATGAAGCAGGGCTTTAATTTAACAAAAGAAAGTCGACTTCATTACACAAGTAAACACCCATCAGGGAAAGTCGAAAAAGTCAAAAGATTAATATTATTTAATGATGCTGGTTGCAGTGGAATCTATGATTTAATTAACATCAAAACAAAAGCGTTATTAAGGGAGAAAGGATGCTTTAGGCTACTCTATGAAGTCCAGAAAAAAGAAATATTTTCAGGTTTTGTCCACACCGTTCACTTAGACCCAGTCAATGTGATGATGTCATCAAACGATCAAGTCGACTTCAACTCAACTTTTTACTGAGTCGAGTCACAAGTCATTAATGCCCTAGCAGTGTTTCTCAACCTTTTTTCTGCATGGGCACACTTTTCATGTCCCAAGAATCCATGGGCACACCAACATAATACGGGGGTGTAAATATTGTCACTGTCGGGAAGAAACCTTGTATTTACAAGTTTCAAATGTGTACGTTTCATCGCAAAGTAAAGCCCTGCTTCATCATACAAGGTTATCGCGCGACAGTTGTGAAAACAGCAGATCTACAAGCACACAACGCCTCGCACCGCGAGGCGTTGTGTGCTTGTAGGTCGGCTGTTTTCACTAGTTTAACTCATCTTTAAAATGATAAATACAATACTGGCTTTCAAGCAGTTTCAAGGGGCACACTTGACCCTTCTCAGGGGCACACCAAAGGTCCCCAGGCACAGTGGTTGAGAAACACTGCCTTAGTGGAGAGTGGATTTGCGCTCTCTGGTATCATGTCAAACAGCATCACCACAGCAGCACAATAGTCGCTGCCACCACACGCAGCCTACTATTATACTGCCCTACAAAGGCAGAGTGCAGTAACTACGAACAGAAATTTCACCGAAAAAAATGTGTTTAAAAGTGTTACAACTGATCAGCCAAATGAGATATAGGCATATGATCGATATTACACTGATTGTATATCTGTTCTTGAGGTAATTGTTCATCCCCCAAAAAAGAAGGCTAATTTGACCTTTGGGGGACACAAATAAGTTGCTCTGTCCAAAAACGTAGTTACTGCACTCTGCCTTTGTAGGACTATAATAGCCTGCCACCACACGCAGTGCAACTTTTACAGCACCCCCATAACAGGCTCCACATAATACAGCCATAGACAAGGCCTTCTTTGACAGCAGCACCCAGTGTGTCCGCTTATTGAAGTACCCCCCGCCCGCTCAACCAATGGCATACATTTCCCTCTTTCTGTCTCTCTCTCTCTCTCTCTCTCTCTCTCTCTCTCTCTCTCTCTCTCTCTCTCTCTCTCTCTCTCTCTCTCATTCTTTGTCACTTTCACACACAAATAGGGATGGGACGATAAGCGATATTATCGTTTATCGTGATAAAAAACACTCACGATAATCGTAACACAGGGATTTAATTTATCGTGAAATCGTCCTCCGTCATGCACTGGGCTCAATTCACCTTTTATTTGCTAAGCTGAATATCCCGTACCATTTAAACCCTCTATAATTGGCAAAAGGTACTTATACTATACGTCTTTTTTCACTCTCTTATCAAATGACTTTGCCGAAAAAATTGGATAATGGTAGAGATGCACCGATCAGGTTTTTTGGGGCCGATACCGATCACCGATCAGCTGGAATCAATATCTGCCGATACCGATATTACCGATCGATCACAGCGTGGAATCAATATCTGCCAATACCGATATTACCGATCGATCACAGCATGAAATCCATAAATTGTGTCACTGCAGCATTTATATATTTAATGATTCCTCTTACACATTGACATTGTATATATTAATTCAATTCAACTTTAGATTCTAAGGTCACGATTCGATTCAATTCTCGATATATTTTATCGTATCGTAAATCATTTTAGTTCTAGGAAAATTCCTCCTAAAGAAAAAAACTAAAACATTTTCCTATAAAGACAGTGGCAATATTGTCTGCCCTTCATTATTTTCAAGGTTACTTGGTTATAATGGTTAATAACATGTTTCTTTAAAAGCACAATCAATAATAGGCCAAATAGGCCCTTAAGATTGTTTTTCTGTACACTGTATTACACATTTGGGATCCTTGCTCTTGGCATGAAAATGTTTGAGAACCACTGTTCTTAAACAATATCAGACAACAACATTTCTGTTTGACTGACATTACCCAGTTTTTTTTATTTTTATAGGCCTGTTTGCTCACAAAAACAGGATCTGGCAACACCTTTTTTGCACCTGTTTGCTTGTTTCTGTGTCAGAAACTGAATGGCAACACTTCAGCTGCTAGCTGTTAGCTCTCATGTCGCGCACAGAGAGAGAATGAGAGACGTTAACTGGAGACACACACACACACACACACACCACACACACACACACACACACACACACACACACACACACACACACACCCCTATGTCAAATGGGTCATTCTCAACGAGCCTCGTTAGTTAACCTAACAACACAGCTGGCCGGCAATAGTGTTGAAAACGCATTCATCGTGTTCACTAACTTCTCTGGATTCTAATCCAAGCAATTTGGAGCATAAAAAATCGTGGATTTTACTTTGAGATGACAACAGCTAAAGGTAGAAGTAAGCTACTTATATTCTGATCTATGATGAATTATTCCAGTGTCAGTGGTTTATCCAAGACGTTTAAAACAAACGACTTCACTCTGAGACGGCAGCAGCTCTGCTCTCTCTCTCTACTCCTCCCTGTGCATGTGTGTGTGTGTAGAAGGGGAGGGGGGAGAAAAGTGGCTCACAGAAGTGAACTGCCACACACACACACACACACACACACACAGAGAGCGAGAGAGAGAGAGAGAGAGGAGAATAACAGCTCTCCTCTGTCAGAAGCACGCATGCACAACGCGCACGTCTATTTCGCTAAAAAAATCGATCGGCTCGCTTTGATCCATTATGGAAACACCGATCGATACCGATATGGCCATTATCGGCCGATCTGATATCGGCGCCGATCAATCGGTGCATCTCTAGATAATGGATTTTGATTATCGCGATAATATTGTAAATCGCGATTTCTTTTGTCAACATTAATCATGATGTGGCATTTTCATATCATCCCATCCCTAACCCCACCCTCTCTCTCTCTCTCTCTCTCTCTCTCTCTCTCTCTCTCTCTCTCTCTCTCATTCTTTGTCACTTTCACACACAAACACAGAACACACACACACACACTCCTGTCCTTCCAGAATCCATTCTCACTACCGTTATTTCTTTCGCTGACTCAGGGTTTTGTTTTTTTCTCTCTCTCCCCGGGCGGTAGCTCTGAGAAAAACAGCAAAAACAAAGCAACGCTGTCCACATACAGAGTAAGAGGCGACTGCCACCAAACAGGAATGCGTCCATTTATAGATACAACCACGATAATGGGTCATTACGGCCGCGAGCAGCGTCCATCCATCCCAGTCCCTCCCACCGCAGAGCAGAGCAGAGCTACACTATGGTCGCTGGCGGGTGGAAGCTTGCATCTCCACGTTTCATGACTTAAAAAAAATAGCAGATCTACAAGCTCGCAGCGTGGCACCGAGTGCCACGCAGCGAACTTGTAGATTTGCTATTTTTGCATTTTCTGCTGTAGTAGCAACGAATGCACCAAAAACATTCCTTGGGCTAGAAATGGACCCCCACACCACTGTGAAAAGTGATGACTCATCACTAAACCATCATTTTATGGGATGTTTTTAGCCCAATGATTGTTTTGTTTTTTGTGCAAAACAAATGCTTGCAATGGATTCAGAATAATTAAAAACACCTAGTTAGACCCCTCACATCCCACTTAAAGCATATTTTTTGGGAGTGATTTTTTCCCCTAAAGTATAGTGTATAGTGAGTGAATGAGACACAGAATTACCCTAGCTGTCAAAGATTTTCCTAGGGAAACTGAATTTCAGTCTTTGTGAGATGTGTTACTAGACACCTTTACAAACACATTGGTGAAGACATGTTTTGGTAAGGAATTTATTCCAGGACTTTTTAAGATATCCCCCGACTATGAGATACTTCAATGGTTTCCTATGGAAATAAGCTTAGTCTTTTCATGGATCTCCTTTTAGTAGACCTTGTACCAGTGAACTGTACCGTCATGAAACTGTACCTTTTCCTATGCAAACTTTTAATAAAGTCTTCAATCAACCAATCAAACAAAAATAAATATATTAAAGACACTCGGCTATTTTCACTTATTTATCAAAAATATATATACTGTATATAGACTATTAAAAAGGCACTCTGCTATTTTCACTATTTTACCAGAAATATCTACAATAAAAAGGAACGGTTTCGGGGGACATACATGGTTTCCACCCGACGGCCACCATATACTCTGGGGTTGGCCACAAGCGTGCAATTAGCACGCTCCGCTGGCCAGGCCGGCAGCCTTTAAGCTAGCAGCCACAGGCCACAGCGCACACTGGGTCAGCAGTGGACGGTGTGACACCGGAGCTTTGACCCCACAGTGACCACACACTCCGCTCTGCAGCGGCCAAAACCCACACAGAACAAACATGTGAACACGGAGCCACATGGCTTCACAACACGCCTCCGTTCGCAATAGCACACGCACGCGCGCGCACGCTGCTGTATGTATGTGCTGTGTATGTATGTATGCCAGCGCTTCTCTCTGCCTTGACAAAGTTGCCCTGTCAGCAGCAGGGACGTGCAGAGAATGTTAGAGAGGCAGGGGCTGACATTTCTAAAAGGGGCCTTTTAGGTGAAAATATCGAAAATAGCAGACCTCCAAGCTCACAACGCGTCGCGCTGCGACGCGTTGTGAGCTTGAAGGTCGGCTATTTTGGAGGTCGGCTATTTTCGATACTTGATACCACACCGAACGCATTATCAAGTCAATACTGGAGATGTGGCGTAACGGCATGGATTTCTAGTACTCACAGAGGGTAACTCTTTCAACCTAAGATGCTGCATTCAAGTTCAGGAGAGTTTGAACAAGGCAATTCTCTTGAATGCTACCTTCAGGTATGGCATGGAAACCATAGTGAAAACTACATTCATGGTCTGGAGAGGGCACTTTTAACGGACGGGTAAAAGGGCAGGGGCTCAAGCCCCCTTTGATGTCTATGTGTGCACGTGCCTCAGTAAATAGCAGATCTACACGCTCACAACGCGTCACGAATGTGACACGCGCTGAGCTTGTAGACCTGCTATTTATGGCATGCAACACCAGCACATGCAACCAAGCATCAGGCTTAAGTGGTTACGATAAAAATGGCCAATGTGTGAATACAGTCAATATACTACTGTGTATAGCATCTACTGTGTATATCAAGTGTGTGCACATTAAACGGATGTTCCACTTGTTATTGTATTGTTTTTCAAAATCTCCCCCCCAAAAATATTACAAATAAATGAAAAAAGTTAGCGAAAAACACGGCCTGCTCACGCATTAGGAGGGTAGTATGAGTCACCAGAAAAAAAGATTGGTGTTTTTGATGAATCTATCAAGGTTAAAATGGAGTTAGAAGTTACAATGGGTTTGTATAGGAATGGGCCCTGGATGGTGAGTGTCTGATAACATGAATATCAAATGTCTAAATAGTGAATTAAGCAAATTAAAAACTGTCCAGGGTGTTCACAAAAGCCTGAGTAGACTATAAAATGACCAAATGTGTGCGTGCGTGTGAAGGAGGGGGAGTTAAAAAAAAAAAACAGCGTAGGACTACAAAATGAGTTTATGGCTTTTTTTAGTAGACAACAAAGACAAAAGTAAACATTCCAGGGGTATTCATTGGTCAGAATTTCCCCGTTTCAGGACAGAATGAGTGTGTTTTGACTGAGAAAGGCATTAGCACAAAAGAACAAGCAAACATGTGGGCACGCGCGCACGCACACGCACGCACGCACGCACGCACGCACGCACGCGCGCACACACACACACACACACACACACACACACACACACACACACACACACACACACACACACACACACACACACACACACACACACGTACATGCAGGGGCGTCACAAGGGGTAGGAAAGTGGGACTGAGTTACCAGGGCCCAAGGTGGAGGGGCCCTAGTAACTTTAGCTATTGAAAAATAGCAGATATACAAGCTCACAGCGCGGCACCGAGTGCCGCGCTGCGAGCTTGTAGATCTGCTATTTTTGAAAAGTCGTGAAAATGTTTGCGCACATTTTCACGACTATCATCTTTGAATATGTATTTTTTAAGTCAACATTTGTAACTCAAATGTTGCTCCCTGGGGGTCCCTGGAACTAAATATTTTGAGATGGGGGGTCCTTCGCATGAAAAGGTTTGAGCATCACTGACATGGAAAATAGCAGATCTACAAGCTCGCAGCGTGGCACTCGGTGCCGCGCTGTGAGCTTGTATATCTGCTATTTTTCAATAGTTAACATTCATGGGGGGCCCGCAGTGAATCCTTGTACCCAGGGCCCAGAATTTGGTGTGACGCCACTGCGTACACACACACGTCACACACAAGTCCAACATATCTAGGACCACACACACTCAATGACCCTGTTGAAAGCAGCTTTCCATATTATCTCGCCAGAGCGCAAACAACACCGGAGGCCCTCATCAAAGACTCGCTCACGGGCAGCGGACGTCCATTAAGAGAAAACCATTTCTTCATCTACTGCAAGATCTCATCGTCATCTTTCACAGCTGTAGGCCGTACGATAGCATATTGTCCATAAGTAACCATTACGAACAAGACCAAAACATGGTCAAACGTCATCTGGAAAGTATTTGGGTTTGGGGCGGGGGGACTTTTTAAGTGTCTCAAGATCGTTTTAGTCGTCGTGATATACTGTAGATAATCAAACGCACAATAATAGTATGGCGACATGAACACTGTAACGCAAGGCAGATATGTTAACGTCCGCTGTAATATCGCTTAAACCGGCAGGTCAGCCAAAGTGACAAGGGCCAAAAAGGGAACATTGATTTGATTTGATTGTATACAATATGTGGTGCGGGTCATAATTATTATATAATCGTCTAATCGCAAATGTCTTTGCATAATCGTCATAATCGTTTCCATGTTGAGAAATGTTAAAATAGTTTCAAACACTTTAAAAAAGTAGTGGAAATAGCAGATCTACAAGCTTGTAGATCGGCTATTTCCACTATCAATGTTCTTTTTTAAGTATAAAGTTGTCAGATATGTCAGTAATGTCTTTGTATATTTAGGTTATGTGTCATGATTGCCATGTGCAACTTCAAAGCCTAACAGCCAAACAGAAATGTAATCGTCAATGACAAATACACAATTAAATTGTTAATAGCAATTATGTGAGTGACAATTAATCGTCATGCAAAATGTCATAATCATGACAGCCCTAGTAGTGTGTGTGTGTGTGTGTGTGGGGGGGGGGGGGCTTCATTTCTTTATCTCTCTCTCAGCTGGGGGTCCTTGGCTTGAAAGAGACACTGAAGAAGACCCCTCCCTGCCTTAAAGTGGTCGATACTTCACCGCGCACCAAAAATAGACGATCCACGTTGCTTGGTGGATCGGGAGCTATTTTCGGTCGCGCAACACCCGCGCACGGCAGGGTATAAATCAGGCTTAAGATGTGGGCTCATTCTGAGTCACTGAAGAATGTCAACTATGCGGTGATTCCCCTGACCGAGAGCCCAGTGGCGTCAGTTCAGCAAACGGCTAAGGTATGGCAACATGACCGGTGTCTTGCACCTTACCTTAGCAACAGACATGATGAATTAAATTTAAGAAGTACATTTTATTTTTTTCCCTGTATCCAAGGTATGGCAGCTGCCATACCCTGCCATACCCAACTGACGCCTCTGTAACACACAAACACACACACCCACAGTGGTGGAAAAGATACTAAAATTGTTTACTTAAGCAAAAGCATCAATACTGCAATGCACAAATAGGACTCTGTTACAAGTAAAAGTCCAGTGATCAAGATTTACTTGGGTAAAAAAGTACAAAAGTATTGGCATCAAAATAAACTTAAAGTACAAAAAGTTGCAAGTACTGGTTATGAAGTGTGTCCCGTCTAAATTGTGTAAACCTCTTTTAGCTTTGCAAGCTTGTAGATCGTCTATTTTCAAATAGCCATGTTTAAATATAGGGGTGAAGTGGTGAAAGTAGGCCTATGTTTTGTAATAATAAACGAAATCTACAAAATAGCTAGTGACTTTTAACTAGTTTTCAAATAGTTGTAGTGGAGTAAATGTACGATATCTGTCTCTGAAGATATAGTGGAAGTAGTAAAAGTACTGAAAATTTGAAAAAGTCCAGAAAAGTAAAAATACCTCAAAAGCGTACATGACTACATGTAACCTCAACCTTTTCAGGCCTAGATCCAGAAAATAATGACATGTTAACTGGGGACCCCCCCACCCTGACGAGCTCTAAGAGTTGAGGCATGAGATTTTTTATAACACGGTTCTATTGTGAAAATAGCAGATCTACATGCTCACAAGCGTTTTGAGCATGTAGATCTGCTATTTTCACAATTTCTGCCTCTGATATTCGACAATTTGGCCAATGTTTAATTAGTCATTTTAGAGGTATTAAAAAGTCCTTAAATTGTCACTTTAGAATTGTGCAGATACCCTCTACAGTACAAACTTACACTTTATTGGTTTGTTTGCTTGTTGAGAGAGAAAACAATGTTGCACCTTAAGTTAATCA
The DNA here is from genome assembly GCF_963921795.1 of Nannobrachium achirus. Taxonomy (NCBI): domain Eukaryota; kingdom Metazoa; phylum Chordata; class Actinopteri; order Myctophiformes; family Myctophidae; genus Nannobrachium; species Nannobrachium achirus. The sequence goes on from NC_137822.1 coordinate 59,625,783, forward strand.
TCTGGGGACCCCCCTGGGGGTCCCGACCCACAGGTTGAGAACCACTGCTTTACGCACGCACACACGCACAGAGACAGACAGACCTCTCCCCTCTCTGACTCATTATCATTCTTTCACTCTCCCCCAGTTCTCTCTCTTTTCTCTTTCTTCAGCTGGCCAACTCTTCCTGTTCTCGGAAGAAAGCTATTACCCCACGACCCCCCCCAACCCCCTCCTCCCCAACCCCCTCCTCCACTCCCCCACTACAGACAGTGTTGCCATGCCCCGACTGTGGGCTTGTTCTATTCTGTCAAATATTGCATGTAAATGTTTGGTTAGTTGTGTGGGGGTTTTGCAGTTTGCTTTAAAAAAGTGTATAGTTGCTTATTTGGGGCTTGCCATGTACTGTTGTTGTAAACGCTGTTATTCTCAAAAAATGTCAAGTCAAGGAACGCCAAATTAATAAGCAAATGTAAAAAACACACACACACACACACACACACACACACACACACACACACACACACACACACACACACACACACACACACGCACACACACGCACACACACGCACACGCGCGCACACACACACACACACACACACACACACACACACACACACACACACACATCGTCGTTGTCAGGTGGAAACCTTGTATGTCCAAAACCGTTTGTTTTGTATTTATCATTTAAAAAAATCACACCCGTGTGAACTGAGCGGTGGTTTACCCACCAACCCCCCCCCCCCCCCCCCCCCCCCCTGTGTGTGTGTGTGTGTGTGCATGTGTGTGTGTGCCTGGCCTGGCCTGAAAACAGCGCCCCTCCCTTAACATGTGTGGTCATAAAAGGTACTACACCACAGGCTACACCACAGGCTACATACGGACCCACCCACCCACCCACATAGACGGATACACACACGGCCACGCTATGGAGACGGTGGGACCACCGCTCAAAAATGAGTTAAACTATAGTGAAAACTGCAGATCTACGAGCACACAACGCCTCGCGGTGCGAGGCGTTGTGTGCTTGTAGATCGGCTGTTTTCACTACTTTTGTGCGACGGCCTTGCATGATGAAGCAGGGCTTTGCTTTGCTTTGCGAAAAAAATTACAAATTTGAAACTTGGAGATACAAGGTTTCTGCCCGACAGTGACGATATACTCTACAGTTTTCACATTTTCTTCATGAGGGAGATATGGGTTCAGAGGGTTCATGTGGCCCATGTTTGCTTCTTTACTGTACTTTAGTACAATTGTGAGGTATTTCTACTTCTTATTTCCAATTTCTAATACTTTTACTTCAACTCCACCACATCTTTGAGGAAGATATTGCACTTTTACTCCAGTAAAATTATTTGGAAAATGTAGTTACTAGTTACTTACACTTCAGCCCTATAGGCTATTTGAAAATAGCCGATCTACAAGCTCCCAACGCGTCGCAAGTATTGATACTTTTACTTAAGTAAAAAAACCTGAGTACTTTTTCCACCACTGCCTGTATTATATGTATTTTGTTCCGCAATCACAACTAGAACCTGACCAGGCACGTGCACACATAGACATGAAAGGGGGCTTGAGCCCCTGCCCTTTTATCCGTCTGTAAAAAAGTGCCCTCTCCAGACCATGAATGCAGTTTTCACCATGGTGAAAGAAATGCAAATGCCCCTCTTTCCATGCAATACCTGAAGGCAGCATTCAAGAGAACTGCCTTGTCCAAACTCTCCTGAACTCGAATGCATCATCTTTGTTGAAACAATTGCCCTCACTGTGTAGAAATCCATGCAGCGCGACGTGTTGTGAGCTTGGAGGTCTGCTATTTTCAATATTTTCACCAAAAGGTGAAAAGGTAAATGTCAGCCTCTGCCTCTCTAACATTATCTGCACGTCCCGTGAACCTGACTGACCAACTTTGTTCCTTCATGTTATGGAATGACAAACTCATTGAACCTTGCAGCTCTTGCAATTCGTTGAGGAGCTTTTACTTTAAGGCGCCTTACACACAGTACCACTTTTAATGTCGCCGGGGAGTGTTGCCATTTTTAGATACGTCATACTTAGGGGTGTAACGATATAGTAACTGTATCGAAATATCGTTTTTAATGGAGTAGTGGAGTAGAAGTACAGTATGACTCATACTGTACTTCTACTCCACTACATCTGAGAGTCAAATGTTGTACTTTTGACTCCACGGGATTATTTGAAAACTTTATTTATCACTGTGCAGATTTCAATTATTACTACAAAACATACACTGATCATTTTATGCCTACAAGTTCACGGGGCATCGCATTGCGATGCGCTGGGAGCTTGTAGACTTTCAAAACAGTTTGGCAAATTATGACAAATTTTGGCCACATTTACACTATACAGCCAAAAAGGAATTTTAGTCAAGCACACTTTTGAATTCAAGATTTTTAATCAAGTAAAACAATTTACTGTCAATTTGCTGCTGACAGCCCAACTGTCAGCAGCTGTAAAACATTCTTCTAGGTATTTTGAATTTCAAACTTTGTTAGACGTGTTACTAGACAATTTTAAACACACATTGGTGAAGACATTTCTTGGTAAGCAATTCATTTACGTTTCTAGTACTCCCCCCTCCCCCCTTCCCCCCTTCCCCAGACTAATGGTATTTACAGAACGTGAGCTATATAGGCCCTTGCCTGTGGCGGAACCGTGGTGCTAGGGGGGACACGTTTAAGACGCGACGCACCTGATTGCGTTGAAAAAAGAAGTGCACCTTAGGGGAAGAGAAAAAAAAAACATAATCTTATCCGACACCCACCCGCGCTACTTAACCTAGCCCTGCCCAGCCTTTAGGCCCTGTCAGGGAAGATAACATTACTAGATACACAGGCCTTGGAAGTAGCATACCATGGCACTGAGTGACAGAGCCTCTTTAAACCCATTTAGGCCTAGACTTATTGAATGCTTTAACTATTGAAAAATAGCAGATATACAAGCTCACAGCGCTGCGAGCTTGTAGATCTGCTATTTATGAAAAGCTGTGAAAATATTTTGAGATGGGGGTCTGTGGCCACATACAGATCGTTTTGGGGGTCCTTCACATGAAAAGGTTTGAGAACCACTGACATAGAAAACACAAAGACACTTATAGAATCGGGTCAAAATCGGGTCAAAAATTCAAACGCTCACGACTTTTCAAAAATAGCAGGTCTACAAGCTCGCAGCGCGGCACTCGGTGCCGCGCTGTGAGCTTGTAGATCTGCTATTTTTCAATAGTTAGAGCATAAAATAATAATACACAATAATGTGTAGGCTACCCGTTCTGAATGGCTTAAAGGGAGACGAAAGCCCTAAACAAAAGACAGCTTTGTCTGTCATCGGCTGGTAATGAAGAGAGGTTTGCAGAGAAAACCCACCCACCGGCCGGAGAAGGGCCTATCATTCAAACACGATGAGAGAGGCTCATTTAATGAGCCTATCTGAGCCTGCGCTACAACGTGATAATATGTCACGCTGTCAACAGTCAAAAAGGAAATGTAACTGTATCATCTTCTGTGGGAGGCAATGACAGACAGGGAGCCACTGCTGCTTCTGAGGAGCGGTGTAGAGTAACTCGTAGTAAGTACATTTACTTAAAGTACTGTACTTAAAGGGATATTCCACTTTCAACAGGGAAACACCTTATGGGCTTTTCTCCACACACACACCCATTGTAACTTCAAACTCCATTTTTAACCATGATAGATTCATTAAAAACACCCATTTTTTTTTCTTCTGGTGACTCATACTACCCTCCTAATACGTGAGCAGGCCGTGTTTTTACGATAACTAGCATACGATAACCCTAGCATCAATATTTGGAGAATTCTTTAGCCAAAAATAGCAGATCTACAAAGTCACGGGCGTCTATTTTCGGCAAATAACTTTGGTGTAGAGGGGGGAAAAGAGCAGACTAAGTAAATAGTGAAAGGTCAAGTTTATTAAGTATTGACGGTTCAAGTGGTTAAATATCTGATAACACAAATTGACATGAATCCAAAATACACTGATTGTGCAGTCAAACGATGAAACTGTATGGAATCTATGAACAGGTTGTGGGGGTCCCTGCTTCATCTCTCTCTCAACTAAGGTCTCCTTGGCCTGATAACGTTGAAGACCCCTGATGTAGGGTTTTGAGAGATCAAACACGTCCAGCGATTCCCAGCTCTGTAACTTTTCTCTTCACAGATTCAAAAGTGTTTTTCGTGCAACGTATGTGAACAGAATGCAAAGAAGGCGCGGCACGCCTCGGCCTAATTGCAACGAACGCGCCTATAAAAAACCCCAGCGACCGCCGTCCAAACGCCGCCACGGAGTCTCCAGACTCCTGCCGGGATGAGGTAGCGCCCACGACCGATATCTAACGTAAGCTTCAGTCAGACGCCCCAGAATAGCTTTAGGTCACACGGTGTTCGCATAGTTTCTCGAGGCCAACACTCCTCTATAGCTTGAGATTTAGCTTGCAGATACTGGTTTGGTTAAACCTTTTAAGCCTAGAATTATTGAATGCTTTAACCAGTGAAAATAGCAGATCTACAAGCTCACAGCGCGGCACCGAGTGCCGCGCTGCGAGCTTGTAGATCTGCTATTTTTGAAAAAGTCATGAAAATGTGTGCAAATCTTTGTATACATGTATTTTCAAAGCGAACGTTTGTAACTCAAATTTTGCTTCTGGGTGGTCCCTGGAACGAAATATTTTGAGATGGGGGTCCGTGGCCAAATAAATATCAGTTTGGGGGTCCTTCACATGAAAAGGTTTGAGAACCACTGACATAGTAGTCTCTCAAGAACAGACTAACTGAGCTCCAGTTAAGTGAAAAGGACCTTTTCTTTGACGATGGCTAGAGCCAGATTGCTGACATAGAAACACAGGTTTTTCAAAAAACCTCAGAAGGATTCAAAAGACACTTATAGAATCGGGTCAAAATTCTAATTTTCACGATCTTTCAAAAATAGCAGATCTACAAGCTCGCAGCGCGGCACTCGGTGCCGCGCTGTGAGCTTGTATATCTGCTATTTTTCAATAGTTAAAGCATAAAATAATGATACACAATAAAGTGTACCCGTTCTAAATTGGTTAACCAGCAAAGTGTCTCAGGGCTGTCATTTCACCTCGCCATGTGTCATCCCCCGCTCCGTCTCGGCCCAGAGTCATCTTCATCTAACCTCATCCTGCCACCGAGGCTGCTGGATCCCCCCAGGGGGGACGCCATGGATGGATATGTGACCCTGCACGTTAGGCATCCACCCATTAAGACCAGAGAAAATACCTATGTCTTCTAAATCCTAATGGTTTTATGAAACATGTACGTGGTGCTCAAAGTCTCAAAATATTTTGTTCCAGAAGCAAAGCTTTGAGTTCAAAATGTTCGCTTTAAAAGAATATATATCCAAAGATTTGCAAACATTTTCACGTTTTTTCAAAAATAGCAGATCTACAAGCTCACAGCGCACTATGAGATTCTGATCCCCTCCACGGCTCACCCCAAGTTTACGCGTCCCCGAGCGGGACGTTTTGAAAAGCTTCTCCCATGTGCGTTCACATGACGCCATCTAGTAGTAAAAGCAATTACCCCCCTCCTTTCATAGGATATAAGCTTGCAGATCTGCTGTTTTTGAAAAATCTTGAAAATGTGTGCAAATCTTTGAATATATATATATATTATATATATATATATATATATATATATATATATATATATATATATATATATATATATATATATATATTTTTTTTTTTTAATTGCTTCTGGAGGTTCCTGGAACAAAATATTTTGAGATAGGGGGGTCGGCGGCCAAGTATATAATTTTGGGCGTCCTTGACAAGAAAAAAGTTTGAGCACCACTGTGTGCTGGTGAATCAGTTACAATTAGCGAACAGCGATTAGAAATGAGTCACAGACTCAACTTACAGTTCATCAGCTAAACCAGTGGTTCTCAACCTGTGGGTCAGGACCCCCAGGGGGGGTCGCCAAATTATTCTGGGGGGTCCCCAGATGATTAACTTAATGTGCCACGTTGTTTTCTTCCCTCAACATAAACAAACCAACATAAAGTTTAAGCGTATAGAGGCTATATCTACACATTTCTAAAGTGACAATTTAAGGACTTTTTAATACCTCTAAAATGTGTGGACATTGGACAAATTGTCAAATATTAGAGGTAGAAATTGTGAAAATAGCCGATCTACATGCTCAGCATGTAGATCGGCTATTTTCACAATAGAACCGTGATATACAAAATGTGGTTCCTCAACTCTTAGTGCTTGTCAGGGTGGGGGGTCCCCAGCTAAAATATGATTATTTTGGGGTTTGCGGCCTGAAAAGGTTGAGAACCACTGAGCTAAACGGTGAACAGAACAGTCACAACTGTCGCTTCAAACCACTGGCGACAGCTAAGCAAATGTGTACCCTCGTTCCCAGCCTTTTCTCAAGGCACGAAGACGCTGTCTTTTTTGGAGCAACCAAAAAAAAAACGTTACTCATGCCCTGGGAATGTCTAAACAGATAAGTACAGCGTCGCTGTGACTTCCTCTGGCGGGATTTCCTCACACTTTCAGCAGCAGTTCTTGTCCATTATACGCCCTAAGGTGCCCTAAGCTCCATATATGGATATGTCTTGGCCATATACAGTATGGAGCATGACATTAGGCGTGACGGACATGATCTGCAGGTTTCCATACTAAATGCGACCTACAGTCGCAAAAAGGCCCATTGTGAGGCAGCATCATTTTGAGATACTGGACTGCTCAGGCCTGCTTTATCCACCTGTTTTTCCGCGGGAGTTTACTGGAGATTATTTGGACCACACTTCCGGTTTAACAGCAGACATACAAGCTCACGTCGCGTCGCAGATGCAGCCCGTTGTGAGCTTGTAAATCACACTCGGCTGCGGCGCCGGAAGCTCGGTACAACGTCTGTGCAATGCACTATGGGGCGTTGGAAACCCGTGGAAACAAACGTGTAAAATAAAAGAACAAACACAAATAAAACCACTACCCTACAACGACCACAGCAGGCAAGGAGGCCCATGCATAGAAACCAATGAAGTCCGGTCCTGACACGCCGCTCCTCTAAGTCAGTGGTTCTCAACCTGTGGGTCGGGACCCCCAGGGGGGCCCCCAAATTATTTTGGGGGGTCCCCAGATGATTAACTTAATGTGCAACATTGTTTTCTCAAACAAACCAACATAAAGTTTAAGTGCAAGTGCAATACCTCTAAAATGACAAATTAAATCATTGGCCAAATTGTCAAATATTAGAGGTACAGAACCGTGTTGTACAAAATGTAATGCCTCAACTCTTAGTGCTCATCAGGGTGGGGGGGTCCCTAGTTAAAATATGATTATTTTGGGGGTCACGGCCTGAACAGGTTGAGAACCACTGCTCTAGATGTTGCTGTACTATAGCTATTTCGCCTTCCAGGGATTCATCTATGTCGCAACTATATCACAATTCATATCCATCCAATGTATCGCACTGCAATATATCGTGATACAATCATGTCATGACCCAAGTATCGTGATATGTATCGTATTCTTGCCAATACACATCCCTATAAAAACTTTGCCTGGCTCCAGCCAATAGACCCGCCCACTCTCTGAGTGGACTGCTTCTCTTGGTCTGGAATTGGCATATGACGCGCCTCTTTCTATGGTATCTTGGCAAAGCAACCAATGAAATCAATGCAAGACGGAGGAGGGGTGGGCCTAACTTTTGAAAATCAACAGAAACAGTGGAGGGAGGGGTGGCTCACCAGAGCTCTTAATTGCTCCCTTTGAACTTCAAAGGGGTTCTGAACTGCAGTAATTGATTGAGCCATACAAGTGTCAATAGCTCGTTAGTGCTTCTCTCTAATCAATGAAACATCAAAGACAACAACTTGTTTGATGCCTGTCATACAGGGAGGGGGAGGGGGAATGTTGTGTGTACACAAGTCAAACACAACCCCTCCCACCAGATCTCTTGTGATTGGGAATTTCACATATATATTTATAGGGCCCTATTGATCCAGGTCTTATGCCTTATGCCTTAACTTCTTTACCTCTTTTTCACTATTTTGAAAAACATTTTTAAATACTTCAAATGCTGATCTACATCTGCACGTTGTGAACTTGCAGATCAGCTATTTGAAATATTTAAAAAACAAAAACAAAATAGTAAAAAAAGGCAAAGAAGTTAAGGCATAAGGCATAAGACCTGGATCATAATAGGGCCCAATTTAAATCCCCTCCACCTTTGAAATCTCTTGTCAATGGGACAATGTCAGACTCAAGCTCCAGCGCAGAGTCTGAAATCAGGCTAATAAAAACTGCCAATATGCGGGATTGGCTATCTGTGGGACAGGACAATGTGTTAAATGAGGCGTCAGAGGCCCAGTGAAACAAAGAGGAGGAAGTTAGTCAAGAGCCTCCAGTGTCCATGCTAACCATGTCACGGCCCCCTACTGAGAAGTGTTGCGCTTGCTAATCCACACCGACACACACTAATCCTTTAAATATCTGCAGCTTTTGAGGGTGACAACCATTGCAACGAGGACCAGGCACATGCACACATAAGCCCCTTTTCCACTGCAGCTTTAGCACCACACCACACCACACTACACCGCACCACTCCACACCACATAAAAATATCTACATTTTCCATTACAGAAAAGTACCCCTATCGGTAAGAAACAAATGTACCCTTTTAACTGTGATTATATTATAATACAATATAAAATTGTATTACAACTATCCCTAATTATAATAGACTATAATGGATTATAACTGTGATTATAATACACTATAAAGTATTAATGTATTACTATGATAATTATAATACCTATATTAGATTATAATAGTGGTTATAACACAAGAATCTAGAATCTATTATCATGTATTACAACCATGGTGGTCTAAATGAAAAGTCAGTGAGTGATCAGTCATTATGAAGTGTTTGGCCCTGTTTGGCCTAGCTCAGACCTACTCTAGATTGGATACTTTATAGTACCACGTTTAGTATCACTTTCACACCACTCTACCCAGGTCCTTATAGTGGAAAACCTGTCACAAGAGGGCGGTGTGGTGTGGAGTGGTGTGGTGTGGTGTTGGGCCTGTGGAAAAGGGGCTAAAGACATCAAAGGGGGCTTGAGCCCCCATGCCCTTTTATCCGTCTGTAAAAAGTGCCCGCCTCTCCAGACCATGAATGCAGTTTTCACTATGGTGAAAGAAATGCAAAATGACCCTCTTTCCATGTCGTACCTGAAGGCAGCATTCAAGAGAATCGCCTTGTCCAAACTCTCCTGAACTTGAATGCAGCATCTTATGTTGAAAGAATCGCCCTTTCTGTGTAGAAATCCATGCCGTTACGCCACATCTGTGGTATCAAGCATCGAAAATAGCAGACCTCCAAGCTCACAACGCCTCGCAGCGACCGGACCACAGGTCAAGAACCACCGGCCTTGGGTCTAAGGGCACTTTTTGACTGGCAAATAACTGGTTCTGGTTCTTTCTCCCACCTATGGGATGAACCAGAGATGATCTTTTCCACAGAGAACCGGAGTTGGTTCCAAACCGTAAAAGTTGGTTCCGAACGGGAACCACAAAACCCTTGGTTCCTCTGGTTCAGTCATGGTTCAATCTGGTGGAAACGCAAGCCGGTTCGCACGAACGAACCAAGCTTCCAAGAAAGTTGAACGGCACTGGTTCTTGAACCAAGGTTCTTTTGGTGGAAAAGGCCCCTAAGAGCAACCACAGGGCCTACTCCAGGGCACGGGTCAACCGCAGGTCATATGGGGGAGAGGGTCAATTAGCGAATTACATGACAGCGGGGGGGGGAGGGGAGGAAACAACTCTTCACCTGGTTCAAACGCTACGGGCCTGTTGCTCACCCCGTCAACAAGCTTCAACTCGACTCGTTGCTGCGACGAGCGACGGTTTCACGATCGCGATGCTTAGAACCGAGATTGTCTTTATGGGGCATTTCGCTCGTAGAACGACCGTATATTCATAGACCTATCGTGCCTCCGAGTTTCAAATGTGTACCTTGTTTTGGTAAAGCCCAGCTTCATCATACAAGACTGTCGCACAAAACTAGTGAAAATAGCAGATCTACAAGCACACAACGCCTCGCGCCGCGAGGCGTTGTGTGCTTGTAGATCTGCACTACTTTAAATCATTTTTAAAATGATAAATACAAAACGAACAGTTTTGGACATACAAGGTTTCCACCCCCGACCACAACGTTATGTAAAAGCATCGTAATACCGATGGTGCCGATAAAGTGCCGCCTTGCATTCACACTCACACATCATCTTGTAAATAGACTAAGCCCCCATGCTCCCACCCCCCCTTTTTTCTGCCTTTGTATTTGATGTTATGCTTTTTCTGCTTTTGAAATCGATGTTATCCTAGATAAAGTACTATGTTCTATCCGTCTGTCTGTCAATGTTATATGAGATACTTCCTGTGGAAATAAGCCATAGAGCTTTCTAGGGTCTCCTTTTAGTTGACCTTGTACCAGTGATTTGTACTGTCGTGAAACTGTACTTTTTTCTATTGCAAAGTTCTAATAAATCAATCAATCAATCAATCAATCAATCAATCAATCAATCAATCAATCAATCAATCAATCAATCAGGATAAAACAAGGCAGGCATATTCTGACCAGTGACATGATGTTGACAGCACCAAATACACAACACCAGCATCACCGGGCGTTGCACACGTTTTCAAGTGAGTGCAGACTGCAGAGCATGGCCGGGCCGATCTTAATCTTTAAGTCCCTGCGTTTATTTATATGTCCCTTCTACCGGTGATGGAATTCACACGATACCTACGCCTCTATTTCTATGTACCGATGGTTGCAGACAGTTGTGCACATTGGACCAAGCCAGGGGCAGATGGCCAAGTCAGACACTGACGCAACTTTTATGTTGTGTTATGTCAATACATATTAATTTGTGTTAATTGGTACTGTGTGTATCATACATGCACGGGCCGTTACTGTATTCACTCTAGGACCGGACCAAATCAACAACCTGCAAATTGAATCGATGCAGTCCAATTAATCAATCAATCAATCAATCATTCATTCAATCAATCAATTAATGTCCAGAGAGGGCAGGCGGTGGATGAAATAATGTATAGATCATTACTGTCCAGAAGTAAATGTCCTCACGATGTAGCGGGCAACAAACAACAAGACACAACCCCAGGTGTATTTTACATGCTTGGCTTACTGACAGCGTGCAAAAGAGAAATATGGTGGGGATCGGGCCAGCGTTTTGTGAGATCACCCTCGGACGGACAGACAAACAGGCAGCAATACGTCTTGCCTAGAGGCCTCGCAACGGAGTGACACCGTGAAAAGGGGGAGAATATCGTCACTGTTGGGCATGAAACCTCGTATCTCCACGTTTCAAATTTGTACGTTTTTTCACCAAGCAAAGCCCTGCTTCATCATACAAGGCCGTCGCACAAAAGTAGTGAAAACAGCAGATCTACAAGCACACAACGCCTCGCGCCGCGAGGCGTTGTGTGCTTGTAGATCGGCTGTTTTCACTAGTTTAGTTCATTTTTTTAAACGATAAACACAAAACAAACGGTTTCGGACATACAAGGTTTTCACCCGACGAACGACGATATATTCAATCACACAGCATTTTATTTTCTCTGCTTGACGCCTGACCCTCCGGGGGGGAAGCAGAGTGCCGACCACATCCGAAGCCGCAGGGCACGGCTCTCAATGCCACCCATTAAGAGGAGGTTGTTTGCCTACTTACGGCCGTGTGTTTCTCTCCGGGGACTAGCAGCTCCTCGGAGGCTGCCTGTGCTGGCTGGCACAAGACCCACTCACAGCCGACATGACCTCAGCTTAGCCTTTCCCTCCGCAAACAGAGCCTGACCGCACCTCTCCTTACCTCCAAGGGGTTTTTAGCGGCTTCGTCGCAGCTAATAAATATGACACGCATTTGTGTATTATACACAAATGTGTGCATGTTGTGTTTATTAGCTGCAGCGATTCCATAAATGTCTTCTAAATCTTTCTTCTAAATCAGTGGTTCTCAAACTTTTTCATGTCAAGCTGAAATGCCTACACACTTGGTTGCAAGCTGAATATAGGCTAGCCAATCTACACTGCGACGCCTTGTGAGCTTGTAGATCGTCTATTTTCAGAACACCGGAGCGCAACCAAACCAATAAAATGACTTGTCTTTTAGTTCTACTGGACCTCTTCTCCGCTAGTCCCTCCCTATCTATTGCTGATCTACAAGCTCAAAGGCATCGCGTGGTGCATGCATTGTGAGCTTGGCTGCTAATACAGAAAGCCTGTTTGTGCTGGGGACATATTGCGTACTTAGCTTCATGCAGGACTACATGTCAACCAGTAGCGGTCGCTACTGAACCTACATGACCTACATTTCTCCAAAGAAGAGCGCGCAGACCAACTACGACCACCGCAGTTATATTGTGTTCACACACGGTACTCAAAATAGCGTTTTATTCACTAAAGAAAGTCGTGGATTGTAAAGTGGTTAAACGTTTTATATAGTTCTAACTTTATAGCGTCTTAGGTCCTTGGAAGCACTTAAAGTCTGGATGTATGGGTGGTAACACGGAGTCACCTCAAACTACGAACTTAAAGGTTTTGAACTTCAAAAAAGGAGGCGGGGTATATTTTCGGTGAGAGTTTCGAGGGAGTTGAAGTTAACTTTGTTTTCAGATCTTTATGGGTCTGGTTTTTTGAGGCCCCTGGGTCAGGACCCATGTGTGGGTTGCGGACCAATTTCTAGGAGTCGCAAGTAAATGCCTGTTTACATTTGGTTTCCTAAACTTTTGTTTTTAATTATTTGAAAATATTTTCAAATAATTAACACTTATGTAGCCATGATTGTTTCTCTTCAATGGGCCACGTTGCCATGGTTACCATATACTTCCATGTAATTGCGCAATTGTGTAAAAAGTGCACACCCATGCCTAGATGATGCACCACGTGTGTGCAGGCTGTTCACAGCTTTCAAACAAAAAAATCCGCTTGGAAATCCGTTCAGGCATTCATGATTTATAGGCCATTATGTTTTCTTCAGATGTAAACAAACATGGCTGCCATGTTTGAAAGAATGGGTTGGTATGGGGGTTAAACATGCAATTTCGCGATCGCGATCATGCCTAATACATTTCTGGAGGTCCAAAAAAAATTTTTGAAAATAAAAAATTTGAAAAAAAAAAAAGAAAAAAAAAAAAATCAAAAACGGCCCAAACTCGGGAAACTCGGGGTTGGCACAGCACTAGTACCAATACAAACTCGGGAAACTCGGGGTTGGCACCATATGTGAGAAAATCTGTGGCAGCAATTAAAAGAGTAACGAACTAATTAAAAATAAGAAAAAAAAACAAAAAGAAAGGGAAAAAAGGAAAACACTGAAACATACTGTAAACGCGTAAAATCTCATTTTCTCCGTAAGTGTGTGCCGGTAAAGTGAAGCCCTCGGGAGGCACGATGTGGTTTTGAAAAAATATATATTCTCCACGCCCTATTTCACACCTCCCTTTCCGTCTCTCCAGTGCCTTTTGTCGCCGAACGTGAACAGTAGTACTAGTGTCAGGCCCGCACTTTGGCTCTCGGCACCGTGCCAAGGACTGTAGATCTATGAAAAACCCTCACCCCACCCCTCGACTTCAACCACTTCTAACACACACAAAGACAGGGGTGTCGCACCAGATTCTGGGCCCTGGGCTACAAGGATTCACTGCGTTATTTTGTGCTTTAACTATTGAAGCTTGTAGATCTGCTATTTTTGAAAGATCGTGAACATTTGTGCAAGTCTTTGAAGGTTTTTTGAAAGAACTATGTTTCTATGTCAGTGGTGCTCAAACCTTTTCATGTGAGGGACCTCCAAAATGATATGTATTTGGCCACGGACCCCCATCTCAAAACATTTAGTTCCAGGGACCCCCCAGAAGCAAAATCTTAGTTACAAACGTTCGCTTAAAAAATACACCAATTCAGAGATTGGCACTCATTTTCAAAAATAGCAGATCTACAAGCTTGCAGTGCCGCGCTGTGAGCTTGTATATCTGCCATTTTTCAATAGCTAAAGCATACAATAATTGAGGCCCCTCGACCGTGGGCCCTAGTAACTCAGTCCCACATTCACCCCCCTTGTGACGCCCCTGCACACACACACGCGCACAGTTTAGTGACACTCGACTAGACCACCTCTTTTAATAGACGCGGCCGGGGTTCTTACTAGACAACAGGAATTAGGACTTTTCCGCAGAAGGGGAGATTAACATTCTTCCGTTTTTCGGCGACCCTCCCTCCTCCAAGCCCCCCCCCCCCCCCCCTTTTTTTTTCTCTTCGAGCGAAGAGTAGCGAGGCAACATGCTTGACCTGTTGCTGAGGACAAGGAGTAATTAGCAGCCATGGAGAGAGAGGGAGGAGGACCCTACTTTCTGAGGGAATCAAGTGCATCTTAAGCCCCCAATGAGAGACTTCCACCTCCTAGAGTGCATCTCAGACTGGGAGGGGAGGGAGGGAGGCTGGAAGTACAGGGGCAGGAGTGTCACACCAAATTCTGTGCCCTGGGTAAAAGGGATTCACTGTGGGCCTTCCATGCACGCATTATGACGCGTTAGTTTGTGATTTAACTAGCGAGCTTGTATATCTGCTATATTTTTTTTTAAATCGTGAACATTTGTGCGAGTTTTTGAATGTTTCAAAACCTTCTAAGGTTTTTAAAAAAAAAACCTATGTCAGTGGTGCTCAAACATTTTCATGTGAAGGACCCCCAGAATGATATGTATTTGGCCACGGACCCCCATCTCAAAATATTTAGTTCCAGGGACCCCCCAGAAGCAACATTTGAGTTACAGATGTTTGCTTAAAAAACACATAAAATATTCAAAGATTTGCGCACATTTTCACGACTTTTCAAAAATAGCTGATCTACAAGCTCGCAGCGCGGCACTCGGTGCCGCGCCGTGAGCTTGTAGATCTGCTATCTTTCAATGGCTAAAGTATAACATAATTAAGGCCCCTCCGCCTTGGGCCCTATAACTCAGTTGAAAAACCTATGTTTCTATGTCAGTGGTGCTCAAACATTTTCATGTGAAGGACCCCCAAAATATTTAGTCCAGGGACCCCCCAGAAGCAAAATTTGAGTTTTACAGATGTTCGCTTAAAAAATACATAATTCAAAGATTTTGACACATTTTCACGACTTTTCAACAATAGCAGATCTACAAGCTTGTAGATCTGCTATTTTTCAATAGCTAAAACAATTAAGGCCCCTCCACCTTGGGCCCTAGTCCCCCCCCCCCCCCCTTGTGACGCCCCTGATCAGGGGGCCCTTGACTTCAAACCCCCCCCGCCGCGTCATCCTACTTGGACCCAGGCCAAGCGGTATAACGTGTGCGGTGGAATTTGAGCCCGCCAGTCAAATTGTGCATGAATCGCAGCATGGATTCTCCGCCCTGGCCTCGCTGACTCTCTAATGCACTAATCTAATATGTTCCGTCGTGCGACGGTTGTCCTGGTGCCCGAAAATAGACCGTCTGACGACTGCACGACGCGCCGCCAGTGGTGTAAACTAACTAAGTAGATTTACTTAAGTACTGTGCTTAAGTACACTTTTGAGTTATTTGTACTTTACTTGAGTATTTCCAATTTCCAATACTTTTACTTCTACTCCAATACATCTCGGATCCAAATATTGTACTTTTACTCCGCTAGAATCATTTGAAAACTTTAATTACTAGTTTACTTTGCAGATATTTTAAAACATACATGAACCTCTTCAGTGCTATTTTATACTGTGGCTATTGGAAAATAGCCGATCTACAAGCTCACAACGTGTCGCATCGCGACGCGTTGTGAGCTTGTAGATTTGCTATTTTCAAACATTTTGTCATTTTACTTTTAGTGCTTTAAGTACATTTTGAACCAACACTTTCATACTTTTACTCAAGTACATTTTGAATTACAGACTTCTACTTGTAACAGAGTATTTCTATATTGCAGTATAAACAATTGAGTACTTTTGACACCACTGTGTGCCGCACTGTGGCGTGCATAGCGGTGAGCTTGTAGATCGGCTATATTCCCGGCGCGGGGAAACGCCGCGCCGTACAAGGAGCATAAGTCGGGCTCGAGCCCAGAAGCTTAGCTATGTAACTTCCGGAAGGGCTAAAAGCTAATCTCATTTAGGGTTTTGGGATCATCCAGTATATTATATGCATACCTTTTAGAATATTAAGCATTAGCGTAGTCTCTGTATTGACCCACATTCATGGGAGATGTCGGCGTGCTCGCTTCCTCTCTCTCTCTCTCTCTCTCTCTCTCTCTCTCTCTCTCTCTCTCTCTCTCTCTAGCCCCATTTCCACTGTAGGGCCAACCCAGAACTAGAACCAGAACTTTCCAGAACCAAGAACTTTCAAGAACCTGTGAAGTTCCGGGACCAAGTTCTGCTTACGTTTCCATACAACCAGAACTAACTGAGCAGGCCCCTCCCATAGGTTCCCAGAACTAAAGTTTAGTTCTACCTCAGGAGCAGGACCTAAAAAAAGGTTCCAGGAACCTCGTCTGGAACCGGGCCGTACGCAATGGAAACGAAACCAGAACCAAAAACAATAGGTTCAGGTTCCTGAAAGTTCCGGTTCCACCTTGCACCTCTCTCCGAAAACTTCCCCGAAAACAAGAAATGCACTTCCATCTGCGTTGACCCTGAGGTGTTGGTTATGACTTGCATGTGACCGGTCCAGGCAATTATACACAAGTCTGGTACATTAAACGTATTACATAAATGACTGACTTCCTGGCGTGGAAGTGTTTACACACACGCACAAAAATATGAACGTGCGCGCACACAAACACACTCACGCACTGCATGGATGGAAGTGTATGCTCTAGGGCAGAGATGCGCACGTTAGCTTAAAACCTAATTGACTCACAACACCACGGCTAACCTGGTTCTCTGGCACTCAGTGCGGTGTGTTCCATTTGTTTGTCTTGTCTTTCTCACACACACGTGCGTGCACGCACACACACACACACACACACACACACACACACACACACACACACACACACACACACACACACACACACACACACACACACACACACACACACACACACACACACAGGCCTGAAGCACTCAGCGTTAATTCTTCCCTTCGTAACTCTTGAGCAGTGGTTCCCGACGCGTTGTGAGCTTGGAGGTCTGCTATTTTCATCAAACGTCAGCCCCTGCCCCTCTAACATTCTCTGCACTTCCCTGGGCGGAAGCAGGGGTTTGAAGAGAGCGTTTTGTTTACAAGCGCAATGCCCTCATTTCCCTGGTTATGACCGAGCCTGACCAGCGTTGCCAGGTCCGCTTATTATAAGCGACTTTGGGGGTTGTTGTTTTTTCTGTAAAGGCGCTTGTATATTGGTAGTTGCAGCTTACACATTTGTGCTGTTAAAATGTCTCAAAAACATGTCACATTCTCATTCAAGATTTTATGAAAATAGCAGATCTGCAAAGCTCACGTTTTCACAAATCTGACACAGATTTGCACGTGTGCGTGCATGCTCATAGTACAGTACAGTGGTTCTCAAAGTGGATTCCAGGGACTCTCTAGGTTCCTTTAGGGGGTACAAGTCTGTATACTCTGACAGTATACAAATGGAACCAAATGGACCCTATCGGGGTCATTTGGTTCCATTTGTATACTGTCAGAGTTAAGTGAAGACCTTGAAATGTAAAAGTTTGAGAACCACTGGCCTATAGTACTGTAGCTTCTTTTTGGGCTCGTTTTAAAGGAGACCCGGTTGCTTGTTTCTCTCGGCAGCGTCGACCTGGCAACCGTGGTGTTTGGCGCCGCCGCTCGTCATGAGATGAGGGACAGCGTCCAGCGGGGAGAGAAGCCCCGCCTCCTGTCACTAATCACTGAATAACAGGAAACTCCGGACAAGATAAAGACCACAGGCAACGAGACACAAAGACAAGCACTCATCAAAGGGGGCTTGAGCCCCTGCCCTTTTAGCCGTCTGTAAAAAGTGCCCTCTCTAGACCATGAATGCAGTTTTTACCATGGGGAAAGAAATGCAAATGCCCTCTTTCCATGCCATACCTGAAGGCAGCAATCAAGAGAATTGCCTTGTCCAAACTCTCCTGAACTTGAATGCAGCGTCTTATGTTGAAAGAACTGCCCTCTCTGTGTAGGAATCCATGCCGTACTCTAGTGTGATATCAAGCACCGAAATAGCCGACCTCCAAACTCACAACACGTCGCTGCTTGGAGGTCGGCTATTTTTGGTATTTCCACCAAAAATCATATGTAAAAAAGAGAAAAGAAAAAGAAAAAAACGCACATACACGCGCGCACACACACACACACACACACACACACACACACACACACACACACACACACACACACACACACACACACACACACACACACACACACACTAACCCTACCAAGATGGTGTAGACTAGGTCAAATATGTTTTTTAGGCTGTACAATGCTTAACCACCCTGGCAACCACATTAACAGTATACATATTTGTGTGTGTGTGTGTGTGTGTGTGTGTGTGTGTGTGTGTGTGTGTGTGTGTGTGTGTGTGTGTGTGTGTGTGTGTCCACATGCGTGCATATTTTGGCACATGGGATTGTGTTACACAACCGGTGACTTTACAGGTGACACGTTGTGAGCTTGTAGATCTGCTATTTTTTGGGCAAATGTTCCGCCCCAGGATAATGGATTTCGATTATCGCGATAATATCGTAAATCGCGATTTCTTTTGTCACAATAATCGTGATATGAAATTTTCGTATCGTCCCATCCCTGGATGGAACCGATTCCTGGTTCCTCCATGTTGGATGAAAAGTCCAGCCAATCACATTATTTATCCAGCACACCATTGGTAATTTGCCTCCGACTAACACACGTCTCGAGCGTTCAAAACTCTTTTTGACAGTATTTTGACATTTCTAACGAGCCGTTTTGGAGTTTGAAGGTTCTGACCACGGTTTACGCTTGTGATTGTCTGTGTTCCGTCTAATTTAGCCCATTTAGGCCTAGAATTATTGAATGCTTTAACTATTGAAAAATAGCAGATATACAAGCTCGCAGCGCGGCACTCGGTGCGGCACTCGGTGCAAATCTTTGAATATATGTATTTTTAGAGCAAACGTTTGTAACTCAAAAGAATATTCAGACTTTTTTACTTTTCACGACTTTTCAAAAATAGCAGATCTACAGGCTCGCAGCGCGGCACCCGGTGCCGCGCTGTGAGCTTGCATATCTGCTATTTACAATAGTTAAAGCATAAAATAATAATACAAAATAATGTTTACCCGTTCTAAATGGCTTAACACGGTACATTTCTCATGTCAAGACATTGTTTCTTCTAGCAAGTACATCAGTGGAGAAAAAAAAAAAGCTTTGTGTGTTTGGGTTATTGCGAACTTGCTTGTCATGCTGATTATCGAATTGATTTTGGAGGCTTACAGCTCGTTTGTTTGTCTATACTGGAAACGCTCACTCGGTGCGCAAGCTCGTATTCATAATGCTAGTGTTGCGTGTGTCAATTGGCCACAGTAACAGTTCAAAGACACATGCGTGCAATTAGGCGGGTCAAACTGTTCTGTTCTCATTTCTGGTTCACTTATTTGGTGTTTGCTACAACAGAACTATGACAACCACAATGGAAATGGGGCTTAATTGACGTTATTTGCTTATTGCTATTGGCTCCCGTATTTGCTGAACTGTAGCAGTCCTCCTACTTATAAAGTAATAGAGGCCTTTCTTTCATAAGCTGCACATCAATAACCACATCGTTGCTGTTGCCAGGTAGAAACCTTGTATGTCCAAAACCGTTACTTAGTGTCACTCCTCCTTAATACTTTTCATTGGTTAAATAACCCCACAGACAGAGTTAAAGGAGCCGTTCAGACCAAAACACATATAGGGTTAAATCTGCTTGTGAAACGGCTTCTGCTCTGCACCAGAGCAGGGAGAGGAGAGCCTAGAAAGGGAGGGGAGGAGCAGAGGATCTTCTCGTCTGTTTGACAAGTAAGGGTGCCTGTGAGGTCAAAACAGCGGTTTGGTTGGTCTCAGGACGTTGTGTAAACACAATCCAATAAAAAAATACTAACTTTGAAGCTAAAGAAATAACCGCACTAGCCTAAGGACTATCTACTCTGTTAGTTATGAGAGGGCCCGCGAAATCTAGCAACAGGGGCATCCGAAATCTAGCAACAGGGGCAGCTATGAAAACAATCGACTAAAGCAGGTATGAAGGGGTATGATAAAAGGCAGATTTAACCCTATATGCGTTTTGGTCTGAACGACTCCTTTAAGAGATACAAGGTTTCTGCCAGACCAGCAACGATATGAATTACGTTTAAAAAAGTGTGTGGTGATGGCCCGGGCCGCGGGCGTGGTGGTGGTCCATTGCCAGCCTGGCAGCGTGTCGCAGGTTCGAATCCCGTTCCCGACGACCTCTGCTGCGTGTCACGCCCCATCTCTCGCTCCCCATTTCCTGTCGGTCTACTGTCCTATCAATAAAGGCACGAAAGCCCAAGAATAAAGTGTGTTGTGATGATGATTGGCAGCAAACGTCAAGACTCCAACAATAAAGTGTGTCATAAACCATTTTAGCCATTATGGAAGTCTCCGGCGGGCACTATTTGCACCCAGTGAACTCTTGACCTTGGCTATTGTTTTTTTTTATTTTTTATGATTAATATTTTTATTCACTTTTTCAGATTTTTTACACAAAACATACAAATACAAACAAAGTACATGAAAATGATAATAAAAATAAAAACAGACAACAACAAGAAATTAAAACAATAATACACGTTTCAAGCACACAGAGGTAGTTGGAGTACCACAGCTAAACCAACACATTATTAAAATTGTATACCAGTAGGTATGTCTCGCCCACAAGCGTAGAACGCTTCAGAGTCCCGAAATATGAAGATGGTGACCTTGGCTCTTGTTTTTTTAGTTTTTGTTATTCCGTAATGTTGCGGTGTTCAACGACAAAAAACACGATTAAATCGTTGTGTGACTCTATATGGAGGTAAGGTTTCAGCCAGATGCAAGTAATTCCATCATAAACTTAATTAAATTAAATATGTCACAAAAATATAAAACATGTGAGGAATTTGACGGTGATCGAGTCCAGTGATTTGCTAGATTAACCTCAGACAAAGAAACACATAAATCGCGCACGCACACGCACAAACCCCACACACGCAGACACACACACCCTCACACAAACAGATATTCCAGACGTCTCCTACAGAAGAACCATGCCGTAAAAAAAAAAAAAAAAAAGAAGACAATCTGTGAAGTTGGCCTTTTTAAGCTGGACTCATTGCTTTAACAGTGGCTGGGACAGATGGTTTACTTCACATCCTACAGCTCAGCACAGCAGAGATAAATCAGCGTCTGATGTCTGCTGTAAACTAGGATGGAAAGAATGACTCCGGCTTCCAGGGACGTCACAAGGGGGGGTAGTGGGACTGAGTTGCTAGGGCCCAATGCGTAGGGGGCCTTCGTTATTTTATACTTTAGCTATTGAAAAATAGCAGATCTACAAGCTCACAGCGCGGCACCGAGTGCTGCGCTGCGAGCTTGTAGACCCGCTATTTTTGAAACGTCGCGAAAACGTGTGCAAATCTTTGAATGTGTGTGTTTTTTAAGCGAACATTTGTAACTCAAATTTTGCTTCTGGGGGGGGGTAAATATTTCGATATGGGGGTCCGTGGCCAAATACATAACATTTTGGGGGTCCTTCACATGTGTCCAGGGGTGTTGCACCAAATTCTGGGCCCTGGGTACAAGGATTCACTGCGGGGCCCTTGTGCTTTAAGTATTGAAAAATAGCAGATATACAAGCTCACAGCGCGGCACCGAGTGCCGCGCTGCGAGCTTGTAGATCTGCTATTTTTGAAAAAATCATGAAAATCTTTGAATATTTCAAATCCTTCTGAGGTTTTTTGAAAAACCTATGTTTCTATGTCAGTGGAGCTCAAACCTTTTCATGTGAAGGACCCCCAAAATGATATGTATTTGGCCACGGAACCCCATCTCAAAATATTGAGTTCCAGGGACCCCCAGAAGCAAAATTCGAGTTACAAATTTTCGCTTAAAAAATACATATATTCAAAGATTTGCACACATTTTCACGACTTTTCAAAAATAGCAGATCTACAAGCTCACAGCGCGGCACTCGGTGCCGCGCTGTGAGCTTGTATATCTGCTATTTTTCAATAGCTAAAGTATAAAATAATTAAGGCCCCTCCACCACCATGGGCCCTAGTAACTCAGTTCCACTTTCCTACCCCTTGTGACGCCCCTGCATGTGTCACCACTGACAGAGAAACTTGGGTTAAGGTAATATATGAGATACTTCAATGGTTTCCTATGGAAATAAGCATAGTCTTTTCTAGGATCTCCTTTTAGTTGACCTTGTATCAACTGTACTGTACCTTGTTCTATGCAAACTTCTAATAAAGTCTTCAATCAATCAATCAATCAGTAAGACACATAGAATCGGGTCAAAAGTATTCAATGATCTACAAGCTCGTAGCGCGGCACTCGGTGCCGCGCTGTGAGCTTGTATATCTGCTATGTTTCAATAGTTAAAGCACAAAATATTGCGTTCCCAGTCTAAATGGGTTAAACCGCCTCCCCCTATGAAGAACATTCATGGGGAGCCCTTGTACCCAGGGCCCAGAATTTGGTGCGACAGCCCCACCGGCTTCAACAGTGTGCTTGGTGTCCAGTGGAGCTGTAGGAACATACACTGCATAGCATTCTCCAAAAGCACATCAGCGCGACGATAACAACACGTCTCTGTCTTTGTGTAGTGTAGAGCAGTGCTTCCCAAACCACTTTCAGTTGGAGAGAGAGAGAGTCCGGGACCCAAACTAGTGAAAACAGCAGATCGGCCGATGTAGCCGATGCTCAACGCGTTGCGAGGCGTTGTGAGCATGTAGATCTGCTATTTTCACAATATTTATCTGCGGAACTGAGTCACATTAAATGTAATACCTACAATTCCAAGTGCTTGTCAGGGTGGGGGTCCCCAGTTCAAATATGTTTATTTTGGGGGTCACAGCCGGTTTGAGAACCCCTGGTATAGAGCCCCCACCAGGAGCATTGACAACTCATTCTTATGACTTCCTAGGCAAGCTTTATTAAACTGTATATATTTTTTAAGAGAAAACAATAAAAAAATAAAAACAAGCGAATATTTGACTTCGGTGAACAACGTCGAATAGTGAATTTGATATTAGAATATTAGAATATTTGGTGAATGCCCTAATTAGGGGATATATTGTGCCGCAAATTAATATTAGAGTTTGGCCTCAGAGAGTTACTAAAGGTCGGTGGGTCATTCAAGAGGTCAGGGGTTATCTTCCAAAGACCATGAATGCCCTCAGCAAAAGGCAGTCCACCCATTAGATTTAAAGATATGCCATTCAGTGGCAGTGGGAAGTGTGGCCTAAGGGTAGAGCAAGGGTCAATGGGGTTACCAAAATCACCATGGTTCATTCTCCACAGAGCCTGAATGTGTTTCCATTACACTTTGAGTAGTCTAACCCAGGGGTTTTCAAAGTGGGTGACGGGGCACCCTGGGGTGCCGCGACGGCAGTCCAGGGGTGCCGCGAGATAATTTGATAATATTCAGAATTTATTTGGACACTTGAAAAAATATTATTTAGTATAATTTTAAACTTGAAGTACAAAGTTATTTTCAGTTCTAAACCAAAATGGCTATTATCTCAACGTGTTCCTCAAAACATAATCACTAAAATATCGTCACAAATAGCCGATCTACAAGCACACATGTGAGGTGTTGTGTGCTGGTAGATCTGCTGTTTTCACTAGTCTTGTGCGACAGTCTTGTAATGATGAACAAGGGCTCTACCTTACGAAAAAACATACAAATTTGAAACTTGGGAGATACAAGGTTTCTGGCTGACAGTGACGCTATCTGTGTTTGTGTGTTAGCTTGCTTGCTCGTCTGCACATTTTGTCCACCAGAGGCTGCTGAAGAGGCTCTGCTATGTACACCTCTAAGTGCCTCATTCATTGTGTTTAGTCAGGGCCAGATGCCAACATAAACAGATAGCAGCTTGGAATTCAGTTACATCATTCATTTCTGTTTTTGTCTTACTGTCACTGCAATGATTGCCAATTTATCTCAGCATGGATCAGCAAACACTGGCAAATTGTGGCAATCACTGAGCCAGCGGCGGTTCGACAGGGGTAGCTAATGCTTTATTAGGCGTTGTGTTCCAGTGTGTGTGTGTGGACAGGGAATTACTACTTTGTGGGGACCTCATGTCCCCACAAAGATAGTACAATCAGAGGAAAATACCTTGCGGGGGCTTATTAATAGGTCCCCACAAGGTGTTTAGGGGTTAGGTTAATGGTTAGGGTTAGTGTTAGGGTTAGGGTTAGGGTTCAAAATGAATGGAATGTCCCCACAAAGATGGTAGACTATGTGTAATGTCCCCACAAAGTAGCAATTGCAAACCTGTGTGTGTGTGTGTGTGTGTGTGTGTGTGTGTGTGTGTGTGTGTGTGTGTGTGTGTGTGTGTGTGTGTGTGTGTGTGTGTGTGTGTGTGTGTGTGTGTAAAATAATCAATAGTTGCAGCCCTAATTGCTAATACATCATGAGTGTGATATCGTCACTGTCAGGCAGAAACCTTGTATCTCCAAGTTTCAAATTTGTACTTTTTTCACCAAGTAAAGCCCTGTTTCATCATACAAGGCTGTTGCACATAAGTAGTGAAAACAGCCGATCTACAAGCACACAACGTGTGCTTGTAGATCTGCTGTTTTCACCAGTTTAATTCATTTTTAAAATGATGAATACAAAACGAACTTGGACATACAAGGTTTCCACCCGACAACAACGATATTCAAAAACCGTGTCAAAGTGGATCTTAATTGGCAAAGGGTTGACAAACATGTTCCCGAGGATTATAATCATATGTGTAAACATTATCCATTTCTAGAAAGGCCAGATCTTTTCATGTCATCATCAGTGAACCCGATGACCCCCAGATGTTTTCCAGTAACTGATTGTCACTCAGCCACAGAAAACAATCTCTAAAGAGATCTGTTCCAACTGCATCTGCACTGCATCCATTATGCCGGGGGAGGAACATTAGTCAAGAAAAACCAAGACTACCTGGCTGCAGCCACTAGGGTCCTGTTGAGGTCCACGGGAGACAGGAACCTCAACAAGTGGCAGGAAGTGACCTCACACCTCTTTCTTGCTCTACCCCATGGAGGTTAAGTTTAGGGTTAGGGGTAGAGTTGGGTTGTCTAAAAGATAACATGTACACATAGCGACAATGCGGCTCAAAGGGACTGTAGTGCATTGGACTGCAAGGCAGAGACGTCACGTGACCTCCACAAGCGGCATGAAGTCACTTGCGCACTGTGAGGTCACTTCCTGCCACTTGTTGAGGTTCCTGTCTCCCGTGGACCTCAACAGGACCCTAGTGGCTGCAGCCAGGTGCTGCTCAGAAAAACGGCAGATCTACAAGCTCACAACGCGTCCCAATGTGCCACATTGTGAGCTTGTAGATTGACTGATTTTGGCCAAGAGATCTGGCGGTCCAAGTGCAGAGCCAACTCAGGACCATCCAGATTCCTCAAAATGTACATAAAGTACCAAAAATAAAAAGTACATATGTTTCAAAATAGCAGATCTACAAGCTCACAAAAGCCAAGGTATAAAATAGGGCTAAAGTGGTTAATTTAGGTTTCATACCAACTGCTAGTAAAAGTACAATATTTGGATCTGAGATGTAGTGGAGTAGAAGTAAAAGTATTGGAAATTAAATTGGAAATACTCAATCAGGTACAAATAGCTCAAAAGGGTACTTAGGTACATTACTTAAAGGAGTAGTTCACCACTTTTCAACCTGTCTTCATATAATAGGTCCTCACTAATGTTCATAATAAAATAGCACAATTTTTTTCTATTCAGTCTGGGTCTCATAGGAGAGCTGTCAAATCCTTCCTACCGGTGACATCATCGTTTGACAAAAGAAAAAATATATATTTTTGAAAAAGAAATATAGATTTTTATTATCACAAGAACAATGGCTTCCACTTTAACATTGCAACTTTTTCAGGAATAGAAAGCCTGCAGTTTCGATTAGCTTGCATTTCCCATTGATGATGTCACCGGTAGGAAGGATTTGACCCACCCACAGCTCTCCTATGAGACCCAAACTGAGTAGAACATTGTTTTGATATTTTATCATGAACATTAGTAAGGACCTATTATATGAAGATAGGTTGAAAAGTGGTGGAGTGCCCCTTTAAGTAAATCTACTAGTCTAGGGGGTTTGATTGGTCACCACAATATGTCAACATGAGTCCTGGCAAAATATACCTGTTTAAAATTAAGCACAACAAAATGTGCTTAGTCAGTAATGCCGTTCTTCCTGCTTCGGAGGAAATTACATTATGCCGTTGAAATGGGTGCTTTCGGTTAAAAAAAACGGGTTACTGTATGTGACTATTTGGAGATACTATTTGAAAGTACCTCCGCCATACTGTACCTCTTATCACCAACATTATGACAACTTGAACCCTAAGTGCCCTTTTCTGGTGTGAACATAGTGAGCTTGTAGTTCGTCTATATTCAGCGACGATATTTTCTGTAGAGAAAAAAAAGGAGTGGACCTAACATAGAGCAGGACAAAGTATAGAGGGTTTAAGTGGTTAAATTAATCTCACGAAAGAGAGCATCTCTATTCTGGAGGCAAACATTCGGCAAAAATCTATCAAGAAGAAGATGTTTTAAAGGTGAAAGGTACGCGTGTACTTCATTATTCCCTTGAGGGAGTATAGGCTGGTGAAGGTCACTGGCAGTAGTCTAACTAACATGCAAGTCTTTTGGTTTATTTAGTGCAGGGGTCTTCAACTTTTCAGGCCAAGGACCCCTTAGTTGAGAAAGAGATGAATCAGGGACCCCCACAACCTTTTCATAGATTCCACATAGTTTCATTGTTTGACAGCACAGTCATCATTGTATTTTGGGTTCATGTCAATTTGTGTGTTCAGATATTTAACCACTTGAATAGTCAATACTTAATAAACTTGACCTTTCACTCTGTACTTAGTGTGCTCTTTTCCCCCTCTACACCAAAGCTCTTTGCCGAAAATAGCCGATCTACAAGCTCACAACGCCTCGCGCTGCGAGGCGTTGTGAGCTTGTAGATCTGCTATTTTCGGCTACAGTTCTCAGAATATGGACACTAGGGTTCAAGTTGTTAATATAAAAAGGATTGGAAGATTTGGAGGACCCCCTAGGGGTCCCGGACCCCTTGTTGAAGACCCCTGATTTAGTGTATGGAGCGACAACAGGCGGGAGCCTAGCATGGTCCCCTGGGGGACTCCAGTCAACTAAGTATAGGGTTCGTCAAATCGACTTTTCCGATGCCACAGAATTCTCAGACTCGCCGTCCCTTTCCTTCATTATCCTCTACTTCTTCAGACCGGTCTCTTGGTTTTGCCATCATTATATTTTGATTTCCGTTTCGCTCCGAAGTCGCTGCAATCAAAGAACTCGGCTCTCGCTTGACCCGCAGTACAAGCCAAGTCAAACTTACTGTATGCGATGGAACCCGATTGCTGGATTAACTAATAAACTAGTAGCGTGTCTCACTATTGTCTTTTCCACTCTAAATTTCATTACTTTATCACCTAATAAAGTAAAACAAATAAGTAGAAAAAAGAATATCGTCACTGTCTGGCAGAAACCTTGTATCTCCAGGTTTCAAATGTGTACTTTTTTTTTCTTTTCGTGAAGCCCTGCTTCACCATAGTACAAGACTGTCACACATAATCTCTCGAGAACAGACTCTGACGCTACGCAACAGAAGGAACAAAACAGAGAGGGCGTTCCCTTTTATTCAACGATGGTTAGCCAGATTGGTCACAACAAGACTAGTGAAAATAGCCGATCTACAAGCACACAACGCCTCGCACCGCGAGGTGGTGCCATAGTTTTGTACTGTTTCTGTTTTTCATGTGTCTAGGAGGTTGACAGTACTTCATTAGACCCCCCGGTGTGGTTGTTATGAGCAATTATGTATTCCCTTTGTATTTGGGGTTTCTTCCTGGAGGCTGCCACCTTGTGGGTCAAAAGTGCCGGACCAAAAACACAGATACAATTACATCATAGAATCAACCCCTCCCCTTTTACCATTCACCCAACACTGTGGGTGTGGCTAACTTCAGCTGGGTCACCACCCACCATGACAACCAGGCATACTAATGAACTGGTGGGCGTGGCCACATAAGAACCTTTCTGTACACTTTTTTTGGAAAAAATCTTCCTCCTAGTATAATCAATAATACCTGATAATCATGTTTTAGAGGGGCAAAAAATCATGGCACCCCATCATGAAATCATTTTTAAAATGATGAATACAAAACGAACGGTTTTGCACATACGGGGTTTCCACTCGACGACGACAATATGGTTATGAATGAAGTAGCCTAAAGCAGTGGTTCTCAACCTTTTCATGCCACGACCCCCAAAATAATCATATTTTAACTGGGGACCCCCCACCCTACGAGCACTAGAGTTACATTTTGTATAACACAATTCTATTGTAAAAATAGCTGATCTACATGCTCACAACGCCTCGCAACGCGATTTCAACCTCTAATATTTGACAATTTGTCCAATGTTTAATTTGTCATTTTAGAGGTATTAAAAAGTCACTTTAGAAATGTGCATATACCATCTATACACTTAAACTTTATGTTTGTTTGTTTACTGTTGAGTGAGAAAACAATATTGCAC
The DNA here is from genome assembly GCF_963921795.1 of Nannobrachium achirus. NCBI lineage: Eukaryota > Metazoa > Chordata > Actinopteri > Myctophiformes > Myctophidae > Nannobrachium > Nannobrachium achirus. The sequence continues at coordinate 59,654,603 of NC_137822.1, forward strand.
ATTAAGTCAATCATCTGGGGACCCCTCAAAATAAATTGGGGAACCCCCTGGGGGTCCCGACCCACAGGTTGAGAACCACTGGCCTAAAGTTCCTGGAGAAACCATAGAAGGACAAATCATCCCATTTCCCCCAGTAGAGAAAATTGCCCGGGCTCTCAGTAAGTTCTACTGGCCAGGCTTTGGACTGTCGGCCCATATACTGAGGAAGGGGACTGTGGTTGGAAAACGTGACTCATCCATTGGTTTCCATGCTGGGTGATTATAATACCCCATAACACAGAACAGCACTGTTACCCATCTGAGGCAATGCTCCGGCAGCGTCTCCGGGAGAAGACCAGTGGCGTCAGTTCAGCAAAAAGCTAGGGTATGGCAAACATGGGAGTCCTCATGAAAACCCCCCCGGTTGCTAAGGTTTCTTGGGCTGGATATGGCAGCCTGGAACGGTTGTTCAAGTGCAGCTAAACTTGGCATGTTAGTAAACAATTAACAATAATGCATTGCACCTGTGCAGCTGACCTGCGGAACCTGGGAATATACCCTTTTGTCAAGATGGGGAGAATACAAGTGTAGAGAATATAATTAAGTGACCATTGTGTTAAATTTTGCATTTGCAGTTATGTTACTGTAATTTAACAACATAATAACCAGCATAAATAGACATTCATGGATTTATATTTAAAAGTAACTTTAATTTTTCCCTCTGGACCCAGGTTATGGCAGCTGCTTACCCCTGCCATACCCAATTGACGCCCCTGGAGAAGACTGCAGACCTGACCATTCCTCTGGTGCTGCTTTACAGACCACACGCTGTTAACAGTGCACATTGTTCGAAAAAAAAGGCAAGAATTTCCCATTAGCGAGAAGAAACGCTACGCCGCTGATGTACTCCTGTTGGAATTTCACGTCACAGTTTCCCCCTTTTTTTTCTTTTTTTTTTAACGGCAGACACATTGCCGTGCCAAAGCAACCACTTCGTGTTCAACAAAAAAAAAGAGAAGACTCACATTAACCGAGTTCAAGTCCAAGCGCGCACCAACATGTGGGGGGCAACGAGTTTACATCACTTTTATAACATAACCCCCCCTACTGCCTTGGAAGAGAAAACGGAATCTTAATTTAAAGCTGAAACCCCATATATTTAATGTCTTAAGTGGGAATAGAACCATTTCTACCACTCTGGCAAGATGAAATCCCAGCTTGTCCCGGGGAGTTGATGCACTTAGGCGGTGGTACTTGTCAAGGAGTACTGTAGATGTCCTAGATGACCGTCACGTCGCATACAGAAACTTTAGAAGGCAGTCGTAGCCAATCAGGAGGAAATATGGGAAATGGGACAGATCCATGTTGATGACATGACTTTAGAGATACCGTGTACCGCTTTGCGTGATTTTAGGGCAAAATATGTAGGAGCAGTGTCCAAAAATGTGTTTTGCAAGAATCGGCCTCATGGTGGCGCTAGAAGAGGGCCATGTGAGAAATGAGGGGTGGAGGTTGCGGTTTGGCAGCCAAGGAGTGTGTGTGTGCAAAGTTTGGCATGGATAGGGCCAGCGGTGGCGGAGATATGAGTAGGGGAAAATTGTGACGTGATGTGACTTGACGTGACAGACTGACAGACTGACAGCCGGTGGAGGTTTTGATCGTAACTGCGACCTGACGGTCGCAATAAGTTAACTGCATGGGTTAAACACCATATTCTTGTATCATGCTGTTATCACGGAAAGTGTCTTAAAAAGACAGAAAAGTAGCCGCACACACCGTAGCCAAAGTGCCAACGTTTTATTGTTGGACACAGAGATTAATTACCAACGTTTTGGCAGTACAACTGCCTTCTTCAGGGTATGGTGTTATCAGGCAATAGATCTGATTCCTAGTCATAATAAAGGGTGTTTCAGATCTGGAGGCCTTTCCACAATGCCTGCATTTATGGGCTTAAGTGGCACGTGCAATTTGGAGGGTCACTGTCTCTCCCTCCACAGTCTGGCTGGCCCAGATTCCTTCCTGACCGTGCACCATGGCGACAGCAGAGCCACACACGCAAGAAAAGAACCCACGTTTTCACACCACTTATCTGATCGAGCCAAACGGAGCTCCCAGATTCCCACTTTTCATGTGCTTGAGAAATGATCCACTAAAAAGCCATAGATTACATTTCAGCCCACTCGATATTCCCAGAGAAATGATGGGAGCTGTAGCGATGGCAATCTACAATTTTTGAGAGTTATATGTCATCTTGTATGTCCACTTTGTGACGCCATTATCTGACCAAGTCATAGTTCTGGGCCCCGGAACCTTGAACACTCTGATCATTGCATCGCAAAGCAGCGTGTTGTCAGCACAATAACTGATCTAGCAGCCTGCCTAGTATATTATTATCATCCGTTGATTGTTATTAAAAAAAGATATCGTCGTTGTCGGGAGGAAACCTTGTATGTCCAAAACCGTTCGTTTTGTATTTGTCATTTTAAAAAGGATTTAAACTAGTGAAAACAGCCGATCTACAAGCACACAACGCCTCGCACCGCGAGGCGTTGTGTGCTTGTAGATCGGCTGTTTTCACTCCTTGTGTGCAACGGCCTTGTACGATGAAGCAGGGCTTTGCTTTGCGAAAAAATTTACAAATTTGAAACCTGGAGATACGAGGTTTCTGCCCGACAGGGACGATATACTGTATATATCAGGGTGAGGTGTGCAGGCCACAGAGCATTCATGCAGCACTTAAGCCTTAAGGGCAACTCTGTGGCACGGCTACTGTACATACAGTATTTCTCTTTTGTGTGCAACATGGAATCACTGGATGATTGACGATTGTTATTGTAAGGGAGGGATCGACTGTCATAAGCCCCAGAGATTGGCATCACTTACAGTGCAGTAAACTAACATGCTATTGAATTATGTGATTGCAGAAGAACGTTGTAATTAGCCAATTTTGCAACAGCAATCAGTGTGCATGAGCCAAGATTGAAGCTTTATCAGCCTATTAAAAAAAACGATATACTTGGATTGCCGGAGTCCCCCAGGGGTCTATACTAGGCTTGCCCCCTTTTTTTCTCCTCCCTCTACACCAACGACAACGCCAATTGCTGGCCCCAGAATAGAGACGCTAGGGTGTATGTGGTTAAGCCCATCAGCTTTAAGCCATTTAATCCTAGAATTATTGAATGCTTTAACTATTGAAAAATAGTGCCGTGCTGCGAGCTTGTAGATCTGTGCTATTGATCTGCTATTGTAGATCTGCTATTTTTTGGGGAAATTTGTGCAAATCTTTGAATAGGCCTATATGTATTTTTTAAGCGAACATTTGTAACTCAAATATTTGCTTCTGGGGGGGTCCCTGATACAATATTTTGAGATGGGGGTTCCATGGCCAAATACTTATCAATTTGGGGGTCCTTCACACGAAAAAGTTTGAGAACCACTGACATAGTAATCTCTCAAGAACAGACTAGCTGAGCTCCAGTTAAGTGGACCTTTTCTTTGATGATGGCTAGCCAGACTGCTGACATAGAAACATAGGTTTTTCAAAAAACCTTTGAAGGATTCAAAAGACACTTATAGAATCGGGTCAAAATTCAAATTTTGAGGATTAAAAAAAATATATCAGATCTACGAGATCTTGTATATCTGCTATTTTTTCAATAGCTAAAGCCTAAAATGATATGCAATAATGCGTACCCGATCTAACTGGCTTAATGAAGCAGTCCTAAATCATGGCTCAGCTGATGTGGTCGTTCTGTTGCAGACATTGCCAACATGTGCTACAACAGTGATCTAAGTGGAGAGCAGTCCTGGTCAATATCAACGCTTTCGCTTGGCAGAAAGTCAGTACGAGCTACACAAATCAATTCAGATTCCTCAAACAAACCTGACTTTCTAATATGTCTGTACTTTCATGACAATCAAAACCTCAACATAATCGTCGCCATTAATCCAGCGAAAAACATCATTGCAACGTCATACGGACGGATTTATAACGGTCATAATAAAAGTTTGGGAAATATGAAGAGCATTTATTTTCTTATCAGGACTGCTTCCCTCTGACTTTGTTTATGGCTTCCTGTCCACAACTGAAATACAGTACAACTAGAAGCTGACAAAATGGATAATATTAAAGATGCAGTGCCATGATCTTTCCCTCCCTAAACATGATTATCAGGTATTATGATTATACTAGGAGGAGGATCTTTTCCAAAAGTGTACAGATAGTGTAAAAAAATTAGGTTTGTATGTGGCCACACCCACCAGTTCATTAAGTATGCCTGGTTGTCATCGTGGGTGGTGACCACAGTGTTGGGTGAATGGTAAAAGGGGAGGGGAGGATTATATGATGTCATTTTATCTGTGTTTTTGGATCGGCACTTTTGACCCACAAGGTGTCAGCCTCCAAGAAAGAAACCCCAAATACAAAGGGAATACATAATTGCTCATAACAACCACACCAGGGGATCTAATGAAGTACTGTCAACCTCCTAGACACATGAAAAACAGAAAAAGTACAAAACTATGACGCCACTGTTCAAGTCCTTTTCATCAATGTTGAAAGAATGTGTGAACACATAGTTCGGCTCAAGGTGACAGACAGTATCTTTAGGATTGAACAGACAGGTGTAGACAGATGGTGCTACCTGTGCATACCACTAATGTTCACTAATCTCATAGCTGCTTGTCGGGTGGAAACCTTGTATGTCCAAAACCGTTTCGAAAAAGAATAATAACCTTTGTTCCTTTTTTCCCCTCCACACCATCAACAATGTACTAGTTAGTATGTCGTCACAAGCTAATAACAAGCTGTCAACCTGGCCTCCATGTTTTGGGCATGTCATTACTGGGAGAGTGTTTTTTGCAGGCCTTTCAGTCCGAGTGTATCAAAAAGGCAACTGGGTTAAGGCAGCGGAAGCTTGTGATTGGCTGCGCGGAGGTGCCGAACGTCAGGGGGACGGAGATAAACCTAAACCTAACCTTAACCTCAGTAAAGCTAACACTGGTGAATGCTAACCGGGTGAAATGCTAACCTGGTTAATGTTAACCTGCTAGGGCCAACGGGAGGTTGTCTCCTCCTTAACCAAGGTGCATCGTTGATACACTCTGACTGAACGACCAGCAAAAATACTCTCCACTGGTGTAAAAAGTACTCAAATGTGTTACTTGGTAAAAGTAAAAGTATCAATACTGCAATGTAGAAATTCTCTGTCACAGGTAAAAGTATTGGCATCAAAATGAACTTAAAGTACTGAAAGTAAAAGTACAACATGTTTGAAAATAGCAGATCTACAAGCTCAAAACGCGTCGCATTGTGAGCTTGTAGATCGGCTATTTTCAAATGGCTTAGGAATAAAATAGGGCTAAAATGGATTAATGTATGTTTTATAATATAACAATGTACATCTGCAAAGTAACTAATAACTAAAGTTTTCAAATAAATGTAGTGTACAATATTTGGATCCAAGATGCAGTGGAGTACAAGTAAAAGTATTGGAAATTTGGAAATAATCAAGTAAAGTACAAATACCTCAAAATTGTACTTAATTACAGTACTTGAGTAAATGTACTTTACACCACTGATAGGCTCCCGTCATTATAAGTGAACATTTCCATAATCTTTTGTGGGGATACAAATGCTAAAAACAAGAAAAATACTACTAAAAACAAGAAAAAATGGAGATACAAGGTTTCAGCGCGACAGTGGCGAAATATTCATGAAGGGGGAGCGTTTCAGCTTCATGAATAGAAACCAGCTGTGGACCAGTTGTATTCCGCTGTTAACCCCGTCATAAAGCTGGCCTCCTTAAAACAAAAAAGAACCTTTTAATGACCGGGGGTCGCGTCGCCAAATCCTGGGCCCTGGGTACAAGGATTCACCCACATTTTGTGCTTAAACCATTGAAAAATAGCAGATCTACAAGCTCACTGCGAGCTTGTAGATCTGCTATTTTTGAAAAATCGTGAAAATGTGTGCAAGTCCTTGAAATATTTCAAATCCTTCTAAGTTTTTTTTTTTTTAAACCTATGTTTCTATGTCAGTGGGGCTCAAACTTTTTCATCTGAAGGACCCCCAAAATGATATGTATTTGGCCACGGACCCCCATCTTAAAATATTTAGTTCCAGGGAACGCCCAGAAGCTAAATTTGAGTTACAAATGTTCGCTTGAAAAAATACATATATTCAAAGATCTGCACACATTTTCACGACTTTTCAAAAATCTAGATCTACAAGCTCACAGCGCGGCACTCGGTGCCGCGCTGTGAGCTTGTAGATCTGCTATTTTTCAATAGCTAAATAATTAAGGCCCCCTCCACCTTCCTTGGGCCCTAGTAACTCAGTCCCACTTTCCCCCCCAGTGTGACGCCCCATGCGCGTCTCGCTGCAAACCTGGCTGAAATGCCAGCTATTGTTAAGGCCTTCGCAAACCTCAGGGACTACAGCTGTTTTACTTTCCTCCCCCACTTCTTTTTCTGAACGCGGTCTCTGAAAGAAAGAAGGAATCTGCACGGAATAGTGTATTTTTCCTCTGAAAAATGAAACAGTCTTTTTTTTTCATAGTTCCTTGTTCCACCAGGACCGGGACGAAAACATCTGGAACGCATTTTTTCTGCCTTTTTCTGGGGTCTGGGCAGACGGCACAATGGCGCTTATCGGATCCAGATGTTGAACGAGCAGCAGTGAAACAACAAGGCCTTTTTTGACTTATTCTCCCTTTTTTTAACCCTCAAATACCGGGAACGCGCCCGAGTCGCATTAAATTTTAACCCCTTTAACCATTATTTTATGCTTTAACTTTAGAAAAATAGCAGATATACAAGCTCACAGCGCGGCACGCGAGCTTGTATATCTGCTAATGTTTTTTTAATCGTGAACATGTGTGCAAGTCTTTGACCCGATCTTTGAACCTACTTCTAAATCCTTCCTTTAAATCAGCTGTTCTCAAAGTTCTCAAAGGACCCCCAAAATTACATGTATTTGTCCGCAGACCCCAATCTCAAAATATGTTGTTCCAGGGACCCCCAGAAGCAGAGATTTGAGTTCCAAAATTTTGCTTTGAAAATATATATTGAAAAATGTGCACACATTTTCAAGATTTTTCAAAAATAGCAGATCTACAAGCTCGCAGCGCGGCACTCGGTGCCGCGCTGTGAGCTTGTAAATCTGCTATTTTTCAATAGTTAAAGCATTCGATAATTCTTGGCCTAAAAGGGTTAAGGAACATAAAGTGGGGGAAAACAAATTTCAAATCCCGATACCAAGCATAAATCACTAAACTGTGAATCAAATCTCCTGACCCCGTGCCACATACATCGGGGTCCTTCCAAGCATGTGCGCGACTCAAGTTTTTTAGGCATCAAGTGGCTTTGGCACCGATCCATCTATGTTTTCATTTGCACGTGGCATTCAAAGAATGTTATTTCAAAATGTTCGATGAATAAAGTAGTTTGACAAGTTGCTTTCTAATCATATGGGATTGCTTCCTACTGACACAGGCCATTCAAAAAACCCTTTTTTTTCTTAATTAAGCATAACAAACCGGGGGGGGGGAAAAGACAAAACTTTGAAATGTTTTTGAAGCTTTCTGAAAAGGCTCCATTGATTGTGGAGGAAAACTCAGGGGGAAACAGTGTACTTTTCTTTTTAACATCTATTAAAAAGGTCCACATAGGCAACAATTGTGGAGAAGCATCCCACAGCCGGTTCAAACCAGGTATTCTCAGCAGAACCAAGCCAGAAAACGGAGTCAGACAATAAACTGCTTCTAAATGTGAATTGTTTTGCCAAGAGCTCCCAGAAACCACAAACAAAATGCCATTTCTTATTAACTACCGTATGCCTCCTACTTATATTACCTTTCTCACCCACGTAACATGTATAGAATTGCAAACACGGGACAAAAAGTGGAATAAGCATAACATCGTTGTCGGGTGGAAACCTTGTATGTCCAAATCCGTTAGTTTTGTATTTACCATTTTAAACGTGATTTAAAATAGTGAAAATAGCCGATCTACAAGCACACAACGCCTCGCACCGCGAGGCGTTGTGTGCTTGTAGATCGGCTATTTTCACTAGTTTTGTGCGACAGTCTTGTATGATGAAGCAGGCCTTTACTTTACGAAAGAACGTGCACTTTTGAAACTTGGAGATACGAGGTTTCTGCCCGACAGTGACGATAACTATAACCATAAAAGCAATACTGGAAAACTATTCTCTCTCTCTCTCTCTCTCTCTTCCTCTCCTCATCTCTCTTGCACATGCACATCACACGCCCCTCCAGAAGTCAAGAGGAGAGGTTACTGTGCAGTGGCGTCAGTTCAGAAAAAGGTAAGGTATGGCAACATGACTGGTGTATTGCACGCGCGCCAGTCATTTTGCCATACCTTAGCAATAGGCATGATACATTTATTTTAAGAGGTACATTCTATTTTTTGCCCCAAAATTTCTATGGTTTCTTGGGCTGGATATGGCAGTCTTGAAGAGCTGTTTGAGTGCTGCTAAACTTGGCATGATTTAGTAAACGTGCCACAATTAACAAAAATGAATTGCACCTGTGCAGCTGACCTGCGGAACCTGGGAATATACTATATTCTGTCAAGATGGGGAGAATAAAAGTGTGGAGAATAGAATTATAAAACCTTGTTAAATGTTGCATTTGTCGTTATTTTAATGTAATTTAACAACATAGCCAGCACAGATAGACAAAGATGGATTTATATTTTAAAGTAACTTGCATTCTTCCCCCCTGGACCCAGGGTGTGGCAGCTGCATACCCCTGCCATACCCAATAGACGCCCCTGTTACTGCGGAGCAGTGTTCTGTTCCGTTCCGTATCTTTGATCCTACAGCGTTCCTTTCTTCTCGCAGTGAAACGGTAAACCTGACAGTGGTGGCAATCTTTTAAAGTCATGACCTTCACCCTTTGAACTCTGACCCCTCGAAACACCATGTCTTATTATTGCCCTCCCCGCGGCAACAAGTCTCCGCTTGGGATTTAAAACACAAGGGTTTCCTCAGTGATGTCATAAGCCCCTCTGAAGGAATGGCTCTGTGGGGGCCATGTTAATCTATATGGAGACTATGCGGCGTGAAAAGAAACTAGGGTTTTTACAGTACCACAAATAGTTCTGTAGAAATGACGTGTTCGTATCAGTTATGCTTTAAAGGCAAGGTCCTTCTATATGAAGCAAGATTATTATTATGTTTTTAATAATACAGTATCACTTCCTGGAAGACTTAAGCAGAATCTAAAGTAATTCAGGGTGGCATGTATGGGATACTAAGCTGAGTTCCATTAACGCTATAGTGATAATTTTACATCATCTCTGTGCTCATTAATATCATGTACTATTCAGGTAATTAGCACAGATATATCCCAACGAGCACAGAGTCTAAAATTGGTCTAACACGGGTCTAGAATTGCACGTTTTTTAGATGTCTAAACTTAGACTAGACGTTGATTAGATGTCTAATAAATGTTTAAACTTCTATTAGACGTCTAATCAACATCTAGTCTAAGTTCAGAGGTCTGAAAAGAACGTGCAAATCTAGACCTGTGTTAGACCAATTTTAGACGCTGTGCTCGTTGGGATGCATATACATAGAATAGCTTCATATTTGAAACACTATTATCCAAATACTTCATTATGGTTCCAGCGAAGCATACGGAATCAGGTAATTTATACAAGAGTATAGTTTGAGTAACAAATGAATGAGTGGCTCCATTGGTCCAGGTGACTGGTGATGCCGTCTCAAACATGGAGGCCTTGCTTGAACATGATTGGACTAGCGGGCGGAGCAAAGACTCAAAGAGGTCACCTGGTTGGCAGCCGTTTACTGCTGACAGCGTGTGGTAATTGTGTCTAATTACTAACATAACCACACTGTTTACCTGACCTGGCGGGAGAGATACTTTCACAGAGCAGTAAATCTTTGAGTTGAATGGTTCAGACACTTCACGGTTTCATCGCTTGATCAAGACCTTATACCTTTATACCAGGGGTCTTCAACGTTATCAGGCCAAGGACCCCCTTTAGTTGAGAGAGAGATGTAGCAGGGACCCCCACAACCTTATCATAGATCCCATATAGTTTCATGGTTTGACAGCACAATCATCAGTGTATTTTGGATTCATGTCAATGTGTGTTTTCAGATATTGAACCACTTGAACCGTCAATACCTAATAAACTTGACCTTTCACTCTGTACTTAGTCTGCTCTTTTCCCCTTTACACCAAAGCTCTTTGCCAAAAATAGCAGATCTACAAGCTCACAACGCCTCGCAGCGCGAGGCGTTGTGAGCTTGTAGATCTGCTATTTTCGGCTAAAGTTCTCAGAATATGGACACTAGGGTTCAAGTGGTTCATATAAAAAAAGAGAAAAAAACGTCCTATCACTCAAAGATTTGGAGGACCCCCTGTAGTAACTCTGAGGACCCTTTAGGGGTCCCGGACTCCCTGATGTTGAAGACCCCTGCCTTATACCTTACACGTTATTCCATGACGCGAAAGCCAATGAATCAACGAACACGGTTTGAGTGGAACGAACAAAACCACGCCGCTAAGCAGTCGAGTAGCTGTGGGAAGTGTGCAACAATCCAGGACGTGTAGCGGCAGCACCATCACCGATCATTAACAAGACTCGGGTTGCTTTCAGTCGGCGTTTGAGGGTTGATTAAATCCAGCCAGCAGCATGAAACAAGGTTGAGTCACTGTGCAGTCTCATTAAAACAGTTCCAGTTCGACTGTCGTCAGACGTGGCCTGCGGCCACCCATTGCACAGATGTTTAAGTTAAATCAGTTATTCTACCACTTTCTGTGGTCACATGTTCAGATACTGGATTCTGATTGGCTTAAAGCAGTGGTAAATCAGTCAACAACCTTGAGTTGGCTCATGGACCCCTCCCACTGAAACAATTAATGATTCTAACTAAATAACCTTGCAGGTTACGACTGTGTTTTCTTTCATTTATATGGTAGAGGTGGTAGAAAAGCAATTTACTATTCGTTGTTTGGCATTCGGCTTCGCCTCGTGCCACAACCCTGAAACAGTGGTAAATCAGCCAACAACCCACTCTCTCTCATGGTAAATGGCTTACTTATTTGGCGTTTGTATAGCTCAATATAGGTTCAAAATACACCAGAAGTGTTGCGTTACACATTGTCGTTGTCGGGTGGAAACCTTGTATGTCCAAAACCGTCGTTGTTATTTTAAAAGCTATTTCAAATAGTGGAAATAGCCGATCTACAAGTTTACAGTTTACAGTTTAGGCATTTAGCAGACGCTTTTAATCCAAAGCAACCTACAATAAGCAGATAATGCATCACTATAATAAGCAAGCTAATAAGGCCTTGCGATGCAAGGCCTTGTGTGCTTGTAGATCTGCTATTTTCCCTACTTTTCCAGGTCCGGGGTCCCTCAGGGTTCCTCGGGAAGGGATCCCAAATGGACCCTTACATATCGTCACTGTCGGGCAGAAACCTCGTATCTCCAAGTTTCAAATTTGTACTTTTTGTCACCAAGTAAAGCCCTGCTTCATCATACAAAGTAGTGAAAAGTGCGAGGCGTTGTGTACTTGTAGATCTGCTATTGTCACTAGTTTAGTTCATTTTTAACATGATGAATGCAAAACGAACGGTCTTGGACATACAAGGTTTCCACCCGACAACGACGATATGACCCTTGAGTTATGGTTTGTGGGGGGGGGGGGGTCCTCCTTGGAATGTAAAAGTTTGAGAACCACTGAGGTAAACGTTATGTTACTCCAATCAGTCGATCCGCAAGAAATGAAGTGAGCAAGCATCTGGTCAAGTCATGCTCAAGTCATCACATTCTTATTTAGACCTACGGTCCAGTCAGTCCCGTCCATCCCAGCTGGAGCAGACAGTACTGTCCATTGAGGTATGTGTGGACCATCTGTTTACCTTGCAGGGGCTGTGACAGCAAGACACAAGACCACCTACCAAGCTGCTAGTAGAGGATGAGGGCCTGCTTGACCCGGTATGCGCATTACATCAGTGTTTCTCCAACTTAAAAGTTAACTCTGATAGTATAAAACGGTTCCATTTTGTACACAGTCGGGGCTGTATTTTGATTGTCTTAAGTGCCGGCTCTTATGCCTTGACTTAAAGACCTGTCCATGCTGTCTCAGAGTCTCCGACCACTAACTTTTCGTCGGAATGCAAGTGATGTCATTTTTTTTTCTTACATTTTTATCCCACGATTTTTGTAACCCATTTTTTCACCCGGTGCCAATTGCCTAAGCTGTGATCCTGGGCTCTACTCTCCCTCTGCCAACCTGGGGAGGGCCCCGAACTGAGCTCATGCTTCCTTCAATGCATGAGGAGTGAGCAGGCCGCTTCTTATCACCTGACAGGGGGAGCTTCCCCGGTTGGACGTAGCGCGTGGAAGGAACACGTTATTCCAACCAGTTCCACTCCCCTCCATCAGGCGCCCCGGCTGGCCAGGGGGAGGCTTTATAGAGACCAGGATTACTGCATGTTTTTGTGAGGGTATCTACCCTAGGAGACACGGGGAGAACATGCAAACTCCACACAGAAAGGCCCTTTTGCCAACCCCACCTAGGGTGTGGGCACTGATGACGCGGAGGAGGGAACACGCCCCCAGCACCCACAGTGTCCCCTGGCGGGAATCGAACCCAGGACCTTCTAGCTGTGAGGCGACAGCACTACTGACTGCGCCACCGTGCCCCCCAAGTGATGTCATTTTGTAGTTGAACAGGACCTTACCGACGAAAGGTTTGGTGGTTGGAGACATTATGGACAGACCTTTAAGTTAAAGGCCCGCTGACACGCCCCAAAGTAGGTCACGTGGTCTCTCTGAAAACGGTCTGAAATAGTCTGAAACTCATGTCACAGTGTAATCTGCCCCTCGCTCCCCAACAACAGCTGACCAGTACAGTATTGTAGTCTAAGTACAGTCAATTAATTTGATTGGCTTATAATTGCGCATTCCCACAATGACATCATAAAAGTATTAACTCATGTTTTAAGATGACTTTTTAAAGTGACAGTACCCCTTTAGGTGACAGTACCCCTTTAAGGCATAAGAGCTGGTACTTAAGACAATTAAAATAGAGCCCTCAGAGTTATACAGACTTGTAAGGGGCGATTTAGAACCCCCCTCAAGGAACCCCGAGAGTCCCTGGAGAAGCACTCAGCATTACACTGGTTCTCCGACACTTTCACGTCAAAGGGCCCCCATAAATGACACATATTGAGTTGCGGACCGCCCCCCATTTGAAAAGAGGGACGCCCATAGGAGAAGCTCTTAGGTGTTAAGATTAGATTTAGTAGAGTTCAAAAGCTGTCAGCGACTTTAGGGCGGGGAGAGAGAAATACCAATAGTCTTTCTTATACAGTACATTCTCTCACTGGGCTGGTGAAACGATAGCGACTGGCGTGCCTTTTGGCATATTTTCGTGTGGATGTCATTAGGCAAAAAGGCGTTTTGAGCTTGTAGATATAGGATATTGTTTTTGAACAGTGCTTATAAGTGGTTGAACTGTTCCTCATTTTTGCAGGGACCACCAGGACCCCCCTCCAACCACACACACACCTCAAGGACCCCTGGGGGTCTCCAGACCCCACGTTGAGAGCCACTGCATTAAATCAACACTGAATCTGTCAACGGCCTTCAAACAGGGGGGAAACAACAATCCTCTAAAGATAACCAGAGATAAGCTTTGGCAAAGTAAACGTATGTTTCCCATACCAATAAAAGCCCCTTTGTATCGAACTGAAATTGAATTGATAAGGAGGACACAGCTGTCTACTTGGAGGTACTGTATCATCAGCCTACTTGGGCATTGTATTCATTTCAAGTTGATTACTGTCAATTTATGACGCCAAGATGTTCGGCTCAACCGCTTGAAACCGTGCCAGGCACGTGCACACATAGACATGAAAGGGGGCTTGAGCCCCTGCCCCTTTTAACAGTCTGTAAAAAGTGCCCTCTCCAGGCCATGAATGCAGTTTTCACTATGGTGAAAGAAATGCAAATGCCCTCTTTCCATGCCGTACCTGAATGCAGCATTCAAGAGAATTGCCTTGTCCAAACTCTCCTGAACTTGAGTGCAGCATCTTATGTTGAAAAAAATGAAATCCATGCTGTACGCCACATCTCCAGTATTGCCTTTTTTATGCTTAGTTTAGTGTGGTATCAAGTACTGAAAATAGCCGACCTCCAAGCTCACAACGCGTCGCAGGTCTGCAATTTTCGATATTTCCACCAAAAAGGCCCTTTTAGAAATGGCAGCCCCTGCCTCTCTAACATTCTCTGCACGTCCCTGAACCGTGCCATGTTAATAATACAAGGGGTAAAAAAGAGTGCCGACGTTTCAATTATAACCTGCTGCATTGTGAATTACTATATGCATCAGATTGCATCCTGTCGTGCACCTTTAGGCGGCTCCACCCTTCCACTTGAGACTAGCTAGGAGGCTGCCTTCCTCCTCAGGAGGACTGGGCTCATAGCCTCTCTCTTCCAAGTGTGTTAAAACAAAGAAATAAAGAAAAAGGAACAGGTTTATTAGCAGCAATGTCCCCATTACAACTTGTTGATGAGTGATGTGCATAAAAGAAATTGAAACTTCATTTCTTTGGGTTATGTGACATTCATATGCCTCCAGTCTATAGAGCAGGGGTCTTCCACGTTTTTAGGCCAAGGACCCCTTAGTTGAGAGAGAGATGAAGCAGGGACCCCCACAACCTTGTCATAGATTCTATATAGTTTGACGGCACAATCATCTGTGTATTTTGGATTCATGTCAATTTGTGTTTTCGGATATTTAACCACTTCACTTGATCCATCCATACTTAATAAACTTGACCTTTCACTCTGTACTATAGTCTGCTCTTTTCCCCCTCTACACCAAAGCTATTTGCCAAAAATAGCCGATCTACAAGCTCACAACGCCTCGCAGCGCAAGACGTTGTGAGCTTGTAGATCTGCTATTTTCGACTAAAGTTCTCAGAATATGAACACTATAGGGTTCAAGTGGTCCATATAAAAAAAGAAGATACAAACTTTCTATCACTCAAAGATTTGGAGGACCTCCTGTAGTAACTCTGGAGACCCCCTAGGGGTCCCGGACCCCCTGTTGAAGACCCCTGCCATAGAATCAATACCAATGGTGTTGCAGCAGGCAATAGGCTACTCTGCCCTTAAGGCTGATCAATTAAGGCTGATTTACAAGACACTGCTGCATCTCTGCATGATGTCTTGCCCTTCGTGGAGTTGTCAGATGCACATAGATAGATTATGTCAGTGACACAAGTTGTTCTGGCATAAGTCATTGGCTGTGTCCAATCGTTTAGAGGCAGAAAACCATCTTAATCCATCCATATGACATGGAGCAGAGGAGCTAGACCCCAAAGTAAAAGATTGCGAATGGGTCTCCTCAATAACTCCCAATAGTCCCAATTGGCTGGTATAGTTTAGCACTGAACAAAGTGTTTAAGAAGCGATTCCAAGAAGAATTAAAAACAATACAAAACAAAAGTGAGTTCAGATGGAGGGGCGGAATGAGTGACTCTGGAACTAGTTTGCAAGTTTTTTTCTTTCTTTTTTTTTGTGTGCTCTGGTCCAAAAAGCGTGCCTGCAGGCTGCAGGAATAGTGATCACAGAATGTGATCTTTTCAAACCAACCAACGAAGGAGGCTTCTTCTTACCTGAACTCGCTTGCGATGTGACGAAAAGCAGGATCACCGCTATAGCCGTCTGAGCGTCCCTTATCCTCCGTTTTACTTTCCATCTTATATGGGTATCCATGACCGCCGCCGCTCAGTCAGTGCGACGAGACGTCCACGGCAAAGTGGATGAAAAAATAAAAACTTTTGTCCTGCGAAGAAAACGACTGAATAATATGACAGGGTGGGTGGGGGGGGTACGGGGGGACGTCAACTTCTGATCAAACTTCTTAAAAAAGCCAAACTTTGCCAGAGAAAAGAGAAGAGAGCGAGAGAGAAGGAGGAGGTGGAGGAGGGGGTATCGTTTTGCTTCTCTCAAGCAGCCATAAATTGTTGAGTTGGGGGGGTTCCTCCAGATTATAAAGTTGAAAGGGACGAGACACCCTCTCTCTCACCCGCTCGTCCTGTGCGCTCTCCTGCGCTCCTACTGCTCTGGATTGCCCTGCTGCACCGACACTCCTCCGTCCGACCAGTGAAGTGGTGAAGCCCCCCTCTTTACGCGATCACACACAGCACGGGCCAGGGGAGGGGAGGAGGGGAGAGGCCTCCTAAAAAGAGGTCTAGTGGAGGAGGTGGGACGTTCGCGAACGAATCGAGTCTTTTGAAACGAGTCTCTTTGAAATGAACGATGGGATCCGTTTTTTTTTTCAGCTTGGAAATTGTAAAAGCTGGTTTGCATAGAGAATACATTGAATTACCAAGCAAACCATTAGCTTGGCTTTTCTGTATGTGAATGAGGCATTAGCCTATTTCCACAGGAAACCATTGAAGTATCATTGAAGTAGCTTGGGGGTTCCTTTCTAAATGAACAGTTGTGGGAAAAGTACAAACAACAATCTTTACTTATGTAAAAGTATCGATACTGCAATGTAGAAATACTCTGCCACAAGTAGAAGTTTGGAATTAAAATGTGCTTGAGTAAAACTGTAAAAGTACAACAGTATTGGTAGCCTACCAAATGCACTCAAAGGACCACTTCACCTCTGTGACAACCAGATCTTATTTTATTGTTGTTTGGGACACGATCAACACAATCCTGAGTTATTTTTTTGTGTTCAATCTGTGTTTTTAGATATTTTAGTAATTGCATGCTACAACTGGTCATATGATGCATTTTGCAACATGTGACCAGTTGACACATCAGTTGTGTTGATCGTGTCCCAAACAACAATAAAATAAGATCTGGTTGAACTTGTCCCAGAGGTGAGTGGTCCTTTAAAGTACCAATAGTAGAAAGTAGGCTACTCATTATGCAGAACGTCCTGTTTCACAGATTTTCCAATGAATAAAATGTAGAAAAATATTTTGAAAATAGCAGATCTACAAGCTCACATTGTGCCGCGTTGTGACGCATTGTGAGCTTGTAGATCGGCTATTTTCAAATGGCAGGTATGTAATATGTACGAAATACTGTATATAGGGTTGAAGTTATTTACAAGTAATTATAATCAAAATCTACAATGTAACAGAATGAGCCAGTCTTTTGAACGGCTCTTTGAAAGGAACGGATCCCAGAGATCCAGCTCACTTCAAATATCCATAAATCCCATCCCTAAACAAGAGGAGAGAGGGGGAGACTGAGAGAGAGGAGGAGAACTACTAAACCTTTCCCCCCTCCTCCTCGCGGCTGGGCTGTCACTCACTCTGCGGGACAGGGGGGGCGAGCAAATCAGAGGAGTCGGCGAGCCCGAGGCGGCGCCGTTATTGGTCGTATTGCGGTGTGCACGGGGACGGGACTGGACGGGAGGAAAGTTTTTTCGACGCCTACATTTTATTGCGCTGTATACACACGACACGACATCCGCTGTTTAAATTCTAAGCGACCATCAGAGCGGGAAAAGTAGGCCAAAGACAAGCTATAGGTCTATACCGTTGTAGCCTATGTTCAAAACTCTTCGTTTTGCATTTATCATTTTAAAAATGATTTAAACTAGAGAAAACAGCCGATCTACAAGCACACAACGTTGTGTGCTTGTAGATCGGCTGTCTTCACGGGGTCCACCCTATGTTCCCCAGGGCCAGGTTCTATGTTCCCCACTTACCCCCCAAAAAGGTTCTATGTTCCCCAGGTTCGATGTTCCCCACCCACCCTCCCCACAAAAAGGTTCTATATTCCCCTCTCAACCCAAAACAGGATCTACTGTATGTTCCCCACAAAAACATGTATGTTCCCCACTAAATGCAGGAAATGGTGGGACATCTTGCCCAGGTGCCCAGATGTCTCCACCCCTAAGTGCCCACTCGTCTATGTGCCCACTTGTCCAAATGCCCACATGTCCCTATTGCCCAGATGTCCAGGAGCCCACTCGTCCAGATGCCCAGACATAACAAAAGTATGGTGTCCAGATGACCCTAGTGCCCCCTGTCCCACTAATAGTCGCAATCTCTCCCCATTATTGGGTGTTTTGAGTTGTTATTAATAATTATAAAGGAATGTTCTATGTGGGGAACATAGAACCTATTGTAAGTTGAGCGGGGAACATAGTACCTTTTTTGTGGGGGTAAGTGGGGAACATAGAACCTGGGGAACATAGGACCTTTTTTGGTTAAGTGGGGAACATAGAACCTTTTTTGGGGGGGTAAATGGGGAACATAGAACCTGGGGATTATATCGTTACTGCCGGGCAGAAAAGTTTCAAATTTGTACGTTTTTTTGCAAAGTAGCCTAAAGCCCTGCTTCATCATAAGGCCGGTCGCACAAAGGTAGTGAAAACGGGACCGTACCTATATCCCCAGGTTCTATGTTCCCCATTTACCCCCCCCCAAAAAGGTTCTATGTTCCCCGCTTAACCAAAAAAGGTCCTATGTTCCCCAGGTTCTATGTTCCCCACTTACCCCCACAAAAAAGGTACTATGTTCCCCGCTAGGCTATATATTATATAGCCTATCTGTAACATAAACGAGGAACAAAGAAGTTCCAACAACATGGGTGATGATGGGTTTAAAATAGACTGTGTATCTGAACTGCTAATTACGTATATTCAATCAATCAAACAAACGAAAAATCATACACAACACCAACATAGCTTTCTGATGTCAACATTAAAGTGCACAAACATTTAGAGCTGAGAAATTGTTCGAATCCATTTAAAAATGTTTTCAAGCAAATTCTTTTTTTTTCAGCGAATTCTCAAAACCTATGATTGATAGTGGCCATACAGCTTCCCAGTACCCAGGCCAATATTCACCCCCAAATATCCCAAAGTAGTCCACAGTCTTCTCCGGGTTCTCCCAAAACAGTGCCTTACCTAAGAACCCACAATGTATTATCTCAAGTGTCCAGTTTTCGGAGGGGATAAAAGCCCAGGTCCAGGCTGTGGTTAGCACGTTTTCAATGGTGGATGAAATGGTTAGTAGAGGAATCTAGAGGATGCTACACTTTTTTTCAAAACATCCTGCACATCATACTAGGTATAGCAGTAATACATGCACCCTAAAGGGAGAGGTCGCACACATGGGTTTCGTGCACATGGGCTCGTGCACGCATCCGCCTGGGTCAGCAGACTGCACTTTGACATGGGATCAACTTTGCCCCCCCAAAAAATGCATAGAGCTGGTTGGATGTTTAAGTTGGCCAAAATGTGGCCAAATATAGAGATTTTTTTTATGTCTGACATCATAGATGTTTGACTTCATGGACCACATGAGAATGACACAATATGTCTACATAGGTGCATTCCCAGATATGGGCTTAATACAATCTTTATTAATTCAGGTTACCACCGGCAGCGATTTTCAAAGATTTTACCTTATTTTGAAGACCCACATAAGCTTAGATAGGGCCCAGTGAAAACAATCGACGCAATCTAGAGATAAGTTCAGAGATAAAGCCATTTTTCTGGTGAGGTTTGTATGGAAGGCAATGGAGGCTTTGTCACTTCCTGTTGACATCATCTCCCAAACCATCATGGTGGGAAACTGAGTTCCTGCATAACTCTGTGTTCAGGAGACGGCGATGTAAAAAAGACCAATTGAGGGACATTCTCCTCAATGGCGGGGAACCGCAGCTTTTTGAATTAAAGAGTATGTGCTCCTCAATGGCATGCAATGTGTATTGATGTTCAGGGGTCTCCATTTACAGTATGGGCATGAAAGGGACAAGGACGGAGTTCATTTGCAAGTGTGACCAATAATGACGTCTCCATATATGGGCATAAAAGGGATTGTATGATGTCAGACGTCATCATAGGTCTATGATGTCAGACAAGGCGGAATTCTATAGCTATAGCTATATCCTTCTGCTGAGCTGGGATGAGGTGTCACGCACAGGATCTGGAGGTTTTTATAGTAAATGCGACCCGTGGTCACAATAACACAACACTGTAGAACACATTTTTTGCTCGACCACTAGTTGAGAAACACTGCACTAACTGACCTGGCGACCTATGATGAGTTGATGACGTGTCAATGGTGCCAAGTCGGATGGAAAGAAATTTCCACAGAAAAAGGGAGTTATAGGATACTACCAGATTGCGGTCCCATCCTATTTTACAGTACACTTTAAGACACAATAAGACAGAATAAAGCCATAATAAGAAACAATGTGTTGGTAATTATAACTAATATTATTTTATTAGATAAAAACAAAGACAGAATAGCTTAGTCCCTGCAGTTCGACCGGCAGTCGCACTGCATCGCCGGCGATAGGACCGGCGGCCACCACACAGACCGGCCGCCGCACGGAGCGGTAGGTAGGACCTGCATCGCTGGTAACTGCCGCGGCAGCCACCACCGCACGGACTGGCAGTTTACCGCGACGGGACCTGCCGGTCCGTGCAGCGGACGCCGGTCCTACTGCCGGCGATGCAGTGCGACTGCCGGTCGTGCGGCAGTGTCTGCCGCGGGAGTTCTGCGGCAGGTGCCGGTGCCAGAGAATGTATTCGCTCTTTCCGCTATTCTGTCTTTGTTTCTGTCTAATAAAATATATTAGCTCTAATTACCAACACATTATTTCTTATTATGGCTTTATTCTGTCTTAGTTTGTCTTATTCTGTCTTAAAGTGTACTGTAAAATAGGATGGGACTTGCCTGGTTGAGTCATCACATTGTTATAGTATACTAGTCCTTGCCCATGGTTAGGGTTAGGGTGTACTGAGGTGAAAGTATCGGCTAATAGGATAGCAGGATTTAACTCATATAGTGCCAATCCCGAGAAGACTTGTGAAAAATACTCGAGTATCACATGGTGCCAATCCCGAGTATACTCGTGAAAAGTAATATATTACTGTAACGGCGGTTATATTACCGAGAACAATGGCGGAAGGTCCGGAGCCGAAATCCGTCGCTGATTTCTCATCATCACGGCTCCACGAGCACAAAATAGTCATCCCATAACATTGAGGTGGACGGGGGATCTCATCTTTAATGTCCATTATCTCAAAACTACACTTTAGAAGCAAAGATGGAGGCAGATGCTCGCTTATAAAGCACATGGAGAAAAGCTCCGAGCCGATCCGCCATGACACCACGTAAACAACGATCGGTTCCGGCGCAGGACGCGATGACGTCAGACCGGAAGTGTTTACGCTGTGGACTTCTGGCCTTCAAAATAAGATAACGGGAGTGAATGCAGCCTGAAGGTGGCATCGTGGACTTTATAATCCGTTAATTTCAGGAGCACTAAATGAGTTAAGATGTATCAGTGATGTTCAGTCATCTCCAAATTTGCACACTGTTTCACCCGTTTATGCCCATATACGGTATGGTGTTCCGTGAGGTCAGTCAATGATGTCAGTCATCTCCAAATTTCGTCACTGTTTCAGGATGCGGGTATATCAGATTTGGGCAATGTTTAGAATCAGTGAGGTCAGTCATGAAGTCAACCAAATTTGGGCACTGTTGACCAACTCTTGGTCCGATCACCTAAACCTATAACCTTAACCCTAACCTCAGTAAAACTAACACTGGTGAATGCTAACCTGGTGAGTAGCTAATCTGCTGACGCTGGTAAATGCTAACTTGGTGAGTAGCTAACCTGCCGACGCTGGTGAATGCTAACCTCGTTGTAAGCTTAATCGTGGAGTTTATTTATTTTGATGGGGAAATGAAAATGACTTCTCATTGAACTGTACAGTCGTTGCTTGAGTTGCCTTGCATCGTCGCGACTCGCGACAATGCGGAAGCACGACCTACAGAACTCATCGCTGTTTTACATCCTCCTTTTCTAAAGCCGACATATATATCCAGAGGTTGACTTCTTTTTCACGACCAAATCTGAAGAACCAGCAGATTCTGCAGCAGCGTTGTCTTCCTCATCCATCCCTCTATGTGTGTGTGGGCGTGTGTGTGAGAGAGAGAGTGACTGACTGTGCGCTTCGTTGGAACTGGAATGGCCCTCGCTGCTCACTCCAGAGTGAAGCCTACTGTCTCAACCTGGTAAACACAGTAGTAGTACAGAACACACACACCTGACACTGTTAGATTCTCAGACGGTGTGGGGGGTGGGTTTAAAAATAGCCACCCCGGAAGACTTGCTAAATGCAGAAGTGGTACAAAGGCCATTGACGGTCAAATACCAAAGATGTGCAATGCATGGGCAAAATGCCTTCTTTTGAACGAATATGCAACGGCTGTCGAAATTATTCTTCACTGTTCTTGTAATAGTTTGAAAACTATATAACACAAGTCAGAGAATAAGCATTCCTCCTTACGGAAGAATGCAAGTAGTTTGTGATGAGCGTCGCTGGCACCTGTAGCCTGTCAATCACCTGGTTGTTTGTGTCTAAAGTGTCAGGATGCTCATTAAAATGACACTGTAAACAGACAGGCAGAGAGAGTCTTAGGTGAAGGCTCAACAGCTAGACCCACTGTCAGGAAAAGCATTCACGAAGGAATAAAACCATAGACCAGGCTGTCAATCGCTCAGTTATTCATGTACTTTTTATTAATATTTTCTATTCCATTATTTTTTACTTTTTTTAATATAAAAATGAAAAATGTCAAAAACAAACAAACCCAGTTTAAAGTGTGCGCTGCATTTGAGCAGTTTATTTCATTAAGCTATACTATACCCTGTGTGTGTGTGTGTGTGTGTGTGTGTGTGTGTGTGTGTGTGTGTGTGTGTGTGTGTGTGTGTGTGTGTGTGTGTGTGTGTGTGTGTGTGCGTGTGTGTGTGCGTGTGTGTCGGCTGCTCAACAGTGCCACTTGGTCACCCAGGCCTGCCACTGGTCACCCAGCGGTATTGCAGCTCATGCTCATACATACCGGTAGTTACATAGTTATAGCTACGCACTCAGTCAAGCCTTGAAACGATGTCCACCGCACAAAGAATAATAATAAAAAAAATTATCATAGACTAGTTCCCTCTCCAGGCATTCATCAAGTAGATTTCCATGAACATTACCGTGTGTCAGTCAGATGTATAAACACGTCTCCCACAGCTACACGTGGAAGGAATGTAGAAGTCATCAAAGATTGACCCTGTTTGACAAAAGTCAAGACATTAAAGCATTATTCAACCCGGCTCTTGTATTGCTCCACATGTTGTTTTTTCTTTTCACTATACTGTCCATACCTAACAGAAACAAACTTTACACAGTATTACCCGTATTGCTTCCAACATCATCTAACTTTTCACACCCAAACTTACTGATATGAACAATAAGGCCACACACGCTTAGCACTTTCAATAACAAATGACACTGATCATCCTCTGTATCGCTGCTTCCACCTCATGCCTCGGGCGAAGATGCAGAATTGTTTTAGCAGGAGTTTTGTCCTCTCAGTCATTGCTGCACTAAACAAACTTCCCCGCAACCGTTGGATGGTTTTCTGTGTACAGTGGGGGGACCTCATGTTTTGACATTGTGATTTGTTGTTTTTGTGTTTTATTGCGACCGTAGGTCGCATTTACTATCAAACCCTGCACAAAGTGTAAGTCCGTCAGTCAGTCTGTCTGTCACACCTCACACGTCACACTCTTGCCCTGCTCATATCTCCGCAACCGTTGCCCCGATCCATGCCAAATTTTGCACACACACTCCTTACCTGCCAAACTACAACCTCCAAGGACCCCCGCAGCTCCCTGGGGGACCCCCAGATGTAAAAAATGACCAAATGTGCTAAACTGACCAAATGACCACCCCAACGGGGCTGCTCACGGGGAATTCCCGGGGACCACCGACTCCTGGTGCTCCAGAACGGATGCAAAAGTGGTGGCGCCCCCAGTGGAGGACCCCCTACACTGCAGCTCACATAAAATGCCGTAACTCTGGCTAGGAGCGACCGGGACAGCCGGGGCCGGTACCTATTCGTCCGCCTTGCCGGCGCGGAGACCCCACTCCTCATTTCTCACATGGCCCTCTTCTAGCGCCACCATGAGGCCGATTCTTGCAAAACACATTTTTGGACACTGCTCCTACAATGTTTGCCCTAAAATCACGCAAATCGGTACACAGTATGTCTACACTCATCCCATCAACATGAATCTCTCCCATATAGCGCCACCTCCAGGCCGATTTTTAAAAACAAATTTTTGGACACTGCTCCTACAGATCTTGCCCTAAAATCACGAAAATCACTACACAGTATGTCTACACTCATGTCATCAACATGGATCAGGAAGATTTTGGCAAAACACATTTTTGCCCTATTTGTGGAGATAAGTGACCTACGGTCGCTTATCTCCCGATTAGGGAGTCTTACTGGTTATTTACGTATTAAACCCTCCAGCTCATGTCTGTCTGTCACAACTCATGCTCTTCTGACATCACAATGATGCAAATGAATGGCCAAGACAGAATTCCTTATCACTGACCTGTTCTGACATCACATTGATGACAATTAATGATCAAGATAGAATGAATTTGCACAGACCTGTTCTGACATCACAACGATGACTTGACCAGCTGAGCAGAAGGATATAGCTTACCTGTTCTGACATCACAATGATGAGCTCATGCCCATGTGCACACGCCCATTTGCAAGCGCCCATGTACGCAACTTTGCCCTTTAGGGCGAGGTCGTTTCTCGCCCTTAGAGCGTCTGCCCATAGCTCGGAATGCCCATATATGGACATATTGTGTGAGTCTCATGTGGTCTATAACATAAGACACCTATGATGTCAGACGTCAGTCATATATTCATATTTGGGAAAATAATTTGTCCACATTTTGTCCAACTTAAACAACCAACTGCAACTCGAATCACACTTGCAAATTAATTCCGTCCTGTGCAATCTCGTCACTTTTTTTTGCCTTAGGCGTCTTACTGTTACTACTACTACAACTGCGTGAATCAAAACAGCACCCCGGTTTCGACAATGGAACAAGGGGGGAGCGCTTGTTTTCGGTGGAGATGACGGAGGCACGCCAGCGTTATATTATAAACACAATCTGATCTAGCAATCATGACATAGGCTATTTATTATAGTCACTAATTCACTATGAAGTGTCTTTAATTATAATTTAAGTAAAAATAGTCAAATAACAAACAAGGACAAATTGTTCTGCCTACAACCTTATCAAACCAAAATATGAATATATAATGTTTATGATTATATATGTTATGAAACATCACATAGTCGAGCGTTGCGAGTCTGCGACGGTCGCATGAGCCGACTCAGCGCCGTTACCGGCTTATGTGCCGTCTGCCGTTATGGACAGAATAGTAAATCTTCATCCCCCCGAATTTCGTCACCTCCGCGCGGTCCAGGCGAACACAACGGAGCGCTCCCTGCCTCCGGTTCAGCCAATCACAAGCTTCCACTGGCGATACCGGGTTGCTGTTTTGATACACGCACTACTACTACTACTTTTTTCCACCATTTTTGTTATCAATTTTTTCACCCAGTGTCTAATGTGCCAGCCTGGGGAGGGCAACGGACTGACCTCATGCTTCCTGACGACACAGCTGACCATGATGGTGTGGTGAGGGACTTTGTGCAGTGGAGCGAGGCCAACCACCTCCGGCTCAACTCTAGCGAGACCAAGGAGATGGTGGTGGACTTCTGCACGACCAAGAGAGTTCCCCCGGTGCCAAGCACCGCTAATGGAGAGGTGGTGGAGATGGTTTGGTGTATGCATCACAGCATCAGGATGCTACAGACAGAGGTGCACAAAATACAAAAAAGTTTTTGTATATATACAAATACAAATTAAAAAAATACTATGTGAAATACTTACTGGCAGGATACTGTCACGAGGATAGTATCTTGGTGACAGTATCCTGGTCATTTTTTTTAGTCAACTAAAACTAGACCAAAACTAAAACATTTCAGATTATTTAAATATGACAACAACTAAATGGAATTGTTTTCAAAAGACTATGACTAAAGCTAAAGCATAATTCTCTGTCAAAATGAACGGCGTGAAACTCTTATGGGTGGGAAGGTCTGTCAGGAAGAGTCCAGACAGGAACTGTACCTGACTTTCATACTTCTTTTATGCTCAAATCCTCCTGTAATATGTCAAGAAAGCACAAACTCTGTGGGCCACAAACTGAATCGTGTGGTATATACAAAAATACTTCATCAAACGCAAACGTACATCCATCATCTCCAAAGCTGAGCCCTGCACGTCAAAACAATGCTAGGCCGTCTTGTTGTGGAGGTAAATTATAGAACGGAGTTGATGCTGTGGGTTTCGCTCTAATCACAGACTCTTTAGGAGCTAGAATGGAACATTCGGAAATCGGAATACAGTAGCTAACACTGGAAGATCAGATGAATCCTGGACCCTGATTGAATTCATTCTGACGAGTGTAACCGTAAGATATATTTCTGGGTTTTACAAAACGAAATGTCCCACAGCCGATAAAATATCGTGCAGAGATGAAAATGGGAAACTCTGCATGAACTGCATTATGTGTGTGTGTGTGTGTGTGTGTGTGCGCGCACGGCTGGTGTTTGTTGCTTAATACCACCCACCCCTAATAGCAGATCTACAGACTCACAGTGCATTGTGATCCGAAGTGTTCTGTGCTTGTAGATCTGCTATTTTTAAATTCACAATTACAATTTAGGCATGTGGGAGACGCTCTTGTCCAGAGCAACTTATAATTGTAAATCAGAGTAAAGCATGATTCCTAGTCAACAAACAACAAGGTAAATAGTCACGTACTTTAAGTAGAGTGCATGTAATGCTTCAAAGGAACAAGCATCAAACCTAGTATCTGTCTAAAAACATGCTATCTATGGCACCATCTAAATAACATTAACATCCGCTGTCAAGCAAAACCCATTCTCAACAGTAAACAAACCAACATAAAGTTTAAGTGTATAGAGGGTATCTGCACATTTTGAAAGTGACAATTTAAGGACTATTTGATACCTCTAAAATGACAAATTAAACATTGGCCAAATTGTCAAATATTAGAGGCAGTACATGCTCACAACGCCTCGCAACGCAAGGCGTTGTGAGCATGTAGATCTGCTATTTTTCACAATAACCGTGTTATACAAAATATAATTCCTCAACTCTTAGCGCTCAGCAGGGTCAGGAGTCCCCAGTTAAAATATGATTATTTTGGGGGTCGCGGCTTTAAAAGTTTGAGAACCACTGATCTAAATCACAAAAACGTGAACAAGTAACAAACATACATCTATAGTGTAACTAGCATCTATCAAAAGGTGACCAAGAAGGAAATACGAGGAGAGAGAAGTGACGTGGCGTCTGACTCTGAAGAGGTGAGTCTTCAGACTACACGACGGAAAATGGGGAGTGAGTCTGCAGATCTGACTGTAATGAGGGAGAAGAGTCTAGGATGTGTGGAGCGTTGGCCAGGGTGTTTTAGGGAAGGTTTGAGCTGCCTTCCTGTGTTAGCTGATCTAAGTCAGTGGTGCTCAAAGTGGGGGGTTGGAACTTGAGGAGCTTCCATGCAAAATGTCTCAATGTAGCATCAAAATCTGTTTAAACACTAGACATTGGCTATTTAAAAATAGCCGATCTAGGTAGCTGGGGAGAATCTGGTCAAAAATAATCAATTTCGTGCACTTGGTGCAAAGTTTTTGATTTTTAGTATGGTGTTAGATATGGGTATAAGGTTTTCAAAAACCATCGCAAACAAGTTGGGCTCGCCCCCTAGTGGTCTGTTTGCAATTAATCAAATATTCGATACATCAGTATATGGTTGAAACCCCAAATAATTGATAAAAGAGATTTTTCAATGGATTATGTTACTATTGGGTATGATGAACAACATACTAAAAAATCTGGGAAAAATAACTACTGGAAAGGCACCATTTTCAAGATGGCGTCCACGATGGCTGTCGGGAGCTGAAAATGCCTATAAACTGGGTTTTAATGTGTAAAAATTCATAATAAATCTGCACTTGGTGAAGAGTTTTTGATTTTTGGTATGGTGTTAGGTATGGGTATAAGGTTTTCAAAAACCATCGCAAACAAGTTGGGCTCGCCCCCTAGTGGTCTGTTTGCAATGAATTCAATAGTAGATCTGTCAGTATATGGTTGAAACCCAAAATAATTCATAAAAGAGATTCTTCAATGGATTCTGTTACTATTGGGTATGATAAACAACATACTAAAAGTTTAGGAAAAAACAACTACCGGGAAAGCCATCATTTTCAAGATGGCGTCCATGATGGCTGCCGGGAGCTAAAAATGCCTATTTAATGTGTAAAAATTCATATAAAATATGCACTTGGTAACTAGCTTTTCAATTTTGACATGGTGTTAGGTATGGGTATAAGGTTTTCAAAAACTATCGCAAACAAGTTGGGCTCACCCCTTAGTGGTCTACAATATACTGACCTATCTAATATTTGATTCATTGCAAACAGACCACTAGGGGGCGAGCCCAATTTGTTTGCGATGGTTTTTGAAAACCTTATACCCATACCTAACACCATACCAAAAATCAAAAACTTTGCACCAAGTGCACAAACTTTACCAGATTCTCCCCAGCTATTTTAGATTTCCTGTTTTTCATCATCTTGATTTTTTTTTAACATTTTTTTAAGGGTTCATATTTTAGATAGTCATTAGAGAAAATAAAAGATGAGTGTTAAAATGTTTCCAGTTACTTCTTTCTATTGTGTTAGTGATTTTAACGATTTAGATTTACATGCAGGCCCCCAGATGTGACTTATGGGTGCTGGACTGCTGGTGTAAATAGTAACAAAGAAATTGCCATCGTATTGTGTCTAGAAATACAAATTTTGCCACTTGTACGCATGCCCCCACCCACTGAAATCAAAATACTAAAATAGCTAAAACAACAGAAAGCAGTAAATGAAAACATTTAACACTCATCTTTTCTTTTCTCTAATTACAATCTCAAATATGAACCCTTGTTGCAAAATAAACAAATGTTCTCCTTTAACAACACAAATCTTGTATGGTGGTTCCTAGCTGGCACAAGACATTCTAGGTAGGGGTTCGACCCAAATGCAAATATTAATTTGGGAATACCTGACATGAAACATTTCACTTCATGAACTGAAGTACGACAGTAGTCGGGTCCCCTTTTCTTCAGCAAAACGTACCACTTGCCGATTAATGCTCGCCCCCCGGCGAGGCGGACCACTCGGCCCGCAGGGTGAGAACAGACTAGATACCCTAATATTAAGTTAGGAAGTAGTAAGGCAACGACGGAGGCGCGACGCCTCAAGCAGACTTGAGCCACAAACGAGCCATGCCGAGGTCACCTGATTTGACTGGGTTGAGGGGACTCACTCACCTGGATCACCTGTAACAATGACTAAGTGGATGTATGACCTGTAAATGAATGTGCATCTCTAAATCTGAGGCCATGGTTCTCAGCAAGAAACCGATGGATTTTGCAGTCCAAGTAGGGAATGAGGCTTTACTCCAGGTGAAGGAGTTTAAGTATCTCGGGGTCTTGTTCACGAATGAGAGAAAGGGGAAGACTGAGAAGGAGATCAGCCGGAGAATCGGAGCAGCAGGAGCGGTTTTGCAGTCGCTAAATCGCACTGTTGTGAAGAAAAATAGAGTTGAGCCGGAAGGCAAAGCTCTCTGTCTACCGAGCAATCTTCGTTCCTACTCTCACCTATGGTCATGAAGTGTGGGTCATGACCGAAAGTATAAGATCGTGGGTGCAAGCGGCCGAAATGGGTTTCCTCAGACGGGTGGCTGGTATCTCCCTTAGAGATAGGGTTAGAAGTTCAGTCACCCGAGAGACTTGGAGTAGAACCGCTGCTCCTACACTTGGAAAGGAGTCAGCTTAGGTGGTTCGGGCATCTAGTACGGATGCCCCCCCGAGCGCCTTCCTAGGAAGGTCCTCGATGCACGTCCCACTGGGAGGAGACCCCGTGGCAGACCAAAGACCAGATGGAAGGATTATATCTCCAAACTGGCTTGGGTACGCCTCTGTAGATCTGCAGGGAGTGGAGGAAGTTGCTCGCGATAAGGAAATCTGGAAGTCTCAGTTGGAACTGTTACCCCCGCGACCCGATTCCAGATAAGCGGTTGAAGATGGATGGATGTATGGAAATGTATGTGAGTGATCAAATAAACTAAACTAAACTAAACTTTGGTGTCCAGAAATACGTGGGTCGTCGGATTTGACAGGGTCTGACTCAATTGTTGTGCAGACCATTCTTGTATTCTAAATTCTCGGTGTTCTTTGGCAGCGGCTGAGCCGAGCATTCACAGCCGGAGACATGTGGACTAACAGCACCAGAGGAAACCCGAGAAATGACTCTCTTCACAGAGAGAAAAAAAGATAAATGAATCATAAGTTAAGTCAGATCCACTAGATTAAAGATTTAGACCCATCTGAAGTACAGATGTGCTTAGAAAGGCTCCAGAACCCATGGCAGACGCCGTTCAATCTGTAACGTAATGTTATTCTCTTCTAAATTAAAATGATTTAACTGTAAAACGACACAGTAAACACCGCTAAGGGTTTTTTGTTTCGGTATTATGCTAACTGATTATGGCTTTTGACGCGAGCAATTTAACTTAGGACAGGGGCGTCACAAGGGGCGGAAAGTGGGACTGAGTTACTAGGGCCCAAGGTGGAGGGGGCCTTGATTATTGTATGCTTTAACTATTGAAAAATAGCAGATATACAAGCGAGCTTGTAGATCTGCTATTTTTTGAAAAGTCGTGAACATTTTTTGCAAATCTTTGAATATTATGTATTTTTTAAGCGAACATTTGTAACTCAAATTATGCTTCTGGGGGGGTCCCTGGAACTAAATATTTTGAGATGGGTATCCGTGGCTAAATACATATCATGTTGGGGGTCCTTCACACGAAAAGGTTTGAACACCACTGACATAGAAACATAGTTTTTTTACTTTTTTTTTCAAAAAAAACCTTAGAAGGATTTGAAATATTCAAAGAGTCGGTGCCGCGCCGCGAGCTTGTAGATCTGCTATTTTTCAAAAGCACCAAATAATGCCTTCCCAGTCTAAATGGGTTGAACCCCCTCCCCCTATGAAGAACATTCATGGGGGGCCCGCCCGCAGTGAATCCTTGTACCCAGGGCCCAGGATTTGGTGCGACGCCCCTGGAGGCGAACACTACTCTGGCAGATGCAGGCAGATGTTTCGACGGAGCATTTTTACAAGCGTATCTAGCGTGATGCACCACGCGTTGCCATGGCAGCCAGTACACCATATTTTCCATTCCTCAATGAGTGACTCCGTTCGGTGCCAGACAGTGTCATGGAAAAGCATCATAAGCCTGTTGGGGTTTTCTTTCCTCCAGAGTTAGAGCCTCCAACCAATGGAACAGTCTCCCTGCTGAAGTGAGACAGACCTCCAACTATCTGACCTTAAAGGTGATACACCATGAAATTTCACTTTTCCTATTTTAAAACCTTTTTTTGGGGTCCCACTAGCACCTTCTATCCTCACAAAGTCCCATTTCTGACCGTTGTGTCTTTCTCTGGTTTTGAGAAGGCGAGAAGGTTAAAAGTATCCCACGGGTTCTCAAAACAGGCTGTCCAGATTTGCTGCCGATTGTGACGTCATCTGCCGATTGTGACGTCATCACAAAAAAAATAATAATACAAAAAAATGTTTTTTTTTTCAAAAAAAATATTTTTTTCAAAAAAATGTTTTCAAAAGGATTTTGGGGGGGGGGGGGGGGGGGGGGCGCAGTTCAGGCCAAAGGTGGTACTGCAGCTGAAATGCTCTGAGAGCCATTCAAAAATGAGAGAGGCTCTCTATTCAGGAGTGGTAATTTAGCCTCAAACCTTTTGAAAAACGTTTTTGGGACATAAACAATATGATATAAATACTTTTTAAATGCATGGTGTATCACCTTTAATGTAACCTTACAACTTTAGTGTTTTACAACAAAGGTTCATATTTCAGATTGTAATTAAAGAATATAAAAGATGAGTGTTAAAATGATTTCATTTACTTCGTTCTATTGTTTTAGAGATTCTTATTTCAGTGGCTGGGGGCATGCGTACAAGTGGCTAAATATGTCATTTTACACAGAATAAGCCCATTCCCAAGATGCAACGCAACCTTTCATGGTTGGATCTGACTTATGGTGGCTAGAAGTGTTACTGTAAATAGCAATAAAGAAACTGCTGGCTTATTCTGTCTAAAAAGACATATTTGGCCACTTGTACGCATGCCCCCATGCGTACGCATGCCCCACATTTTAGCAGGGTCAACGCGATAACACAACAATAGAACGAAGCAAATTAAAATGTTTTAACACTCACTTTTTCTTTTCTCTAATTACAATCTAAAATATGAACCCTTGTTGTAAAAAAACAAAGTTGTCCTTTAAGAGGGGGCTTAAATCCAATCAAATGTGTAATCATGAGTAATTATCTGCTCCATCTGTCACTGGAGTCACTCATAATTGGCTATAACTAGTCCCCTTTACTATTTTACTATTTACTATTTACTTAGCCTACTATCTACTATTTAATACTTTTACTATTCTCAATCTCAACCTTAAAGGGATTTTCACTTTCAAAAAAAACTTTTGGTAATTTTATCGTCTAATCAGGCTTTTATGAACACCCTGAACCGTTTTTAACTTGCTTGATTCAATATTTAGATATTTGACATGTCGATTACTGAGTCAAAGAAAAGAAAAAAGAGTGGGAGTGAGCAGACAATACAGAAAATGTTAGAGTGCATCTCCCTGCACGGCACCGCGACATAACAGTGTCCGTCATCAGAAAAAATTAGTCTAGCCTATTAAAACCTGGAATTGTTTTATACTTCAGCTATGAAAAATAGCAGATAAGCTCACAGCGCGGCACCGAGTGCCGCGCTGCGAGCTCGTAGATCTGCTATTTTCAAAAAGATCTTGGAAATATTTCGACCCGATTCTATGAATGCCTTCTAAATCCTTCTAAGTTTAAAAAAAAAAAAAAAAGTATGTTTCTCATGTCAGTGGTTCTGAAACATTTTCACGTCAAGGGACCCCTAGAATTATATGTATTTGGCCGCCGACCCCCATCTCAAAATATTATGTATCAGGGGACCCCCCCAGAAGCAAATATTTGAGTTACAAATGATAGCTTTGAAAAAAGATATATATTCAAAGATTTGAAGAATATTCCAAGATTTTTCAAAAATAGCAGATCTACAAGCTTGCAGCGCGGCACCGTCGAGCTTGTATATCTGCTATTTTTCAATAGTTAAAGTTATACCATGTAACTTTTTTTATAAAACAAATCTTAAAATTGTCCTAACTGTTAAATCGCTAAAGTTTTAGAACCCCCACTCTGTTATTTTCAGCTTCTGAAGCTTTCTCTTTATATGTTTTCTATGAGTTGTGAGGGGGGGAGAATTTCCCGGCAAAATGATGTCATCTCCCACATGATACACTACCGGCCAATCACAGCGCCGATCATACACCACCGGCCAATCACAGCGAGTCTTGCTGTCTCTAAAGGAAGTAGCTTCCCTCAGCAACTGTGTTTACATTGGTGAAGGAATCTTGCTTGCTACTCCCTCAATCCTGGTCTAAAAATGATGGGAGACGGCTCTACAGAATCGTATCGGCGAGGCGGAGGTGCTCGCGACGGCCGCGGGGGTCCGCGGACCCCCGTTCCGGTGGTCCGCGGCGACTCCGGCCGAAAAAAGCAATACCGCTACTGACCACTAGTTGAGCAGCTTCCACAGTACAGCTTTAAAGCATAAAACAATGGTTGAAGTAATATTGCGTAACAAGTACCATGTCTAAAGGGACTAGTGGTGTCTCATGACTCAACCTTCCCGATCCCACCTGTCTGCTCATGCTCGCTCACAGCTGCGCGTTATCTCTTCCTCCAGCGCGTTGTATTTATTGAGCCGCGGCTGGCAAGCGCACGCAGCGAGCCAGAGCTCCTTCTTCAACAAAGGAAAGGCCAAAAATAGCGTTTGCCAGGCATAATAAATCAGTAAGCATTAAGTAAAATGAACGTGAAAAGACAACTATGGCATGTATGGCCTTGTACGGTGGTGTATAAATATGCCAGTGAGTGGCAGGCGATGTTATCATAATGCTGCATCGCTCTGATCCTTAACCAAACTACCCTCCCCCTCCCGCCCCCGCTCACAAAACAAGGTTACAGAGGTTGCTACTGAGCTACACTAATTTAAGGCTTTGTTGATTTTTTTTTTTGTGTCTCTCTCTCTCTCTAGGTCGTCCTCAGACGAGTCCTCCATCGTCGCTTCCAGTCATCCCGGTTCTCCATACATCTGGCCAGCTCGTTGGTGCTTTGCGCCCCTTGCGTCCACGTGTGTTAGTGTAACGGAGGTGATCCGAACCTCCCCACCCGGGCTTTGAACCCGGGCCTCCCGCGTGTATGAAAGTCCAATATCTTAATCATTACTCCAAAGGGATATCCCTATGGAACGAGGGAGATACTAGACTTTTTGAGGCTTCAGGCTGGGGCTGCGACTCTCTCCGCCACACTCACCCCCCTTTAGACCTCCTCTCACGGTTTCCTTTGGAGTAATGGTTAAGATATTGGACTTTCACGTAGGAGGTTCAAAGCCCGGGTGGGGAGGTTTCAGATCACCTCTGTTACATTATTGTGAGATGTCCTCGTGACCGGTGCCCATGTGTTGGTTCTCACGGCGCCGGTTTGCTGGCTGGCACCTCTTGGTGTCTTTGTTTTTTGGATGGGACAGTAGACAGGAAATGGGGAAAGAGATGGGGAGTGACACGCAGCAAAGGTAGCCGGGATGGGGACTCGAACAAGCGACGCGCTGTCAGGCTACACTGAGCCTATGTGGTATGTGCCTGGACCGGTAGGCCAGTGGGTGCCCCCGACTTCTTGGTGTCTTTGGCAATGTCCTGCAAGTCTCATTACCCTGCTGCCATTTTATCGCTCACCCTTGGTATTCCAACATACAGATTCTTGTTGGCAACATGTGAACTCTTTCTTGGCAGTACTCAACATTAGCAAGAGTCTCTTGCTGATGTTGAGCATTACACGCAACATTCTGGTGTAGCACCCGTCTAGAGGCTTCTGCAGGTTTGGCTTCAGGGTCCAGCATTCACTGCCATATAGGAGAACAGACTCTACCGTTGCATAGAGGAAGCTGAGTTTGATTTGTCGGGGAAGGTTGGAGTTCCATACACTGGCCATGCCATTCAGGGCTCTCCATGCAAGTGCCTTCCTCACTTTAAGGAAGGTGCAGGGACGTGCAGAGAATGTTAGAGAGGCAGGGGCTGAAATTTCTAAAAGGGCCTTTTGGTGAAAATATTAAAAACAGCAGACCTCCAGGCTCACAACGCATCGCGCTGCGTTGTGAGCTTGGAGGTCGGCTATTTTCGCCGATGCTTGATTTCTACACTGAGAGGGCAATTGTTTCAACATAAGATGCTGCATTCAAGTTCAGGAGAGTTTGGACAAGGCAATTCTCTTGAATACTGCCTTCAGGTATGGCATGGTAAGAGGGCATTTGCATTTCTTTCACCATAGTAAAAACTGCATTCCTGGTCTGGAGAGGGCACTTTTTTTTACAAACAGATAAAAGGGCAGGGGCTCAAGCCCCCTTTGATGTCTATGTGTGCAGGTGCCTGGGAAGACGCTTTCCTTCACTTTTTTGTGATGCAGGCAAATCTGACTTTTTTTTTTCTTTGGGACTGACTGTCCACGCTGACGCTGTTATTTGCAAGTGATCAGATCAGATTTGTTTATTCGGACAACATCGACATATCTGCATTGGTCGCTGTGGTAACAATGTAACGACATACTGTATATGACATAACAAATTAACCTGTTAACAATCCTGTATAATTTGCAAAAAACGCCTATACACAACGTACCCAAAGTAAATTGATTGTTGTTTTTAAACCATTTGGAGTAATGCATTGGGCATGGTCTCATTTTGAAGGAAACATTTTGAAGTTTTACCCAGAAATAAATAATCACTCTGTGTGCAACTGACATTGAGTAATGCAAGTTTTAACTTACTGGAATAGCAGGTTTTTAATCCTCGCCTAAATATTTTCAGTAAATAGATGCCTGCATAACACTGCTATTATCATATAGGAGCTGAAAAATGTGGACACATTTTGAAGCCTTACCTAGCCCAATTTCAAAGGACATGATAAAACTACAGAATATGAATATTTTACACATGTTTTACTAAGTATATGTTTATGCGTTTTCATTTGGAGACATTTGCATATATCATATAAAGAGGTCAAAAAAGGGCTAATAGACTGGATTTATTTTATTTTAATTTTTTATTATTTGTATTTATTTATTATTATTATTATTTTATTTATTTATTTTACTGACAGCCCTAACACTCTTGGTCTGACATTCGGCGCGCTGCTGCGTATTTACGCACGTCCAGTGGTGCTGTTACGCAGGGGTTTTTGGGTATATAGTTCACTTCAGCCAAAACAAATTAGGCATCATTTTTCTGAGAATTCTATTGGCTATAAGATGTGCCAGTCATCAGAACAACCTGTTGCCACTGGCTGATTCTATGGCACAGGAAACATGGCCATGCACCGCCTCTGAACACAGACCATTGGTTGCTATTGGGGGGATGGGACAGGACTAGAAGCTCCAATTGGGTGAAATGAAGTGTCAATTGTTTGGGGGCCATTTTGAGCTATGATTTTGAGAGAAAAAAAGGGGTTATACTGAAAATGTGGACTGGATTTAAATGCAAAACACCGTGAAGAGTTGTCTTTCGTCTCATCATGTTTGTATGTCTGCCAATCCAGAACAGTGATGGCATGAAGGAAAACATGGTTTGGACTATTTTCAGTCAATGGCTTGAGCGAGTTTTGATGCTACACACACGTGGTTTGCAGCTCTGTAATCACAAGACTTGTGGCTTTCTATAGATATGCGGCATGCCCGTGTAGGTGAAACACACGCTTGCGTGGACGTGAATGTTTGTCAAAGTACGGCCGTTGGGCCCGCCGGCGGGCCGAGAACTGATAACAGGTTTTTAAGTGACATAACTCTTAATTTTTTCTCCATACAATGATTCAATGAAGTATAAGGGTTCAGTGTGTCCAAACTGAAGCACACGCTTAATTATGTTCAGATTTGAATCACATTTCAAACCACCCAGGAATGTGATTCAAATCCTATTCCAGGTGTTACTTTTTGTTCAGACTTGATAAAACCCAATGTGATTCCAATATATGGCATTCCACTGCAAGCTGTGCTGTTCACTTATATTGTTCTGCTCTCAAATCAGCGAAGAGTTAATGAGAAACACCGTTTTGCCCATGTGGAGCACGGATGTGCTCTCGCAGACCTTTATGAGTTTTGTAAGAATGCAAGCCATCTCTCGGGTGCCGTTTAATGTTCCAGCTTGTGCTATTTAAGAAATGCATATCGGCTTACAACATCTGAGCGTGAGTCAGAATCTTCTGAATATCATATTGTGACATATGATCAGCCTGTTACCGTCATCCATCATCCATTGTGGCGACAGGGAAGATGGTATTGTCACGATAATGAGCAAATGTTTAGTTACGTGTCTATATTGAATTTCGTAGAGCATTAGGGTTTGCTGCTATCGATGATTGCCTTCAGGGACGTGCTGGGCCCCTGATTCAGCCCAGGAAAAAGAGTTGGAGAGGCCCTCATTGCGCGCTATAGAGAGAGATCTCTCCATAGCGCTGTTGCTACTCAAATTTGCCATTTCAGATCATGACAAGTGACAAGCCAGTGGGCCAATTACATGAGTTATATTTCGTTGTTGTCGGGTGGAAACCTTGTATGTCCAAAACCGTTTGTTTTGTATTTATCATTTTAAAAAATGATTTAAACTAGTGAAAACAGCAGATCTACAAGCACACAACGCCTCGCGGTGCGAGGCGTTGTGTGCTTGACTGCTTGTAGATCGGCTGTTTTCACTACTTTTGTGCAACGGCCTTGTATGATGAAGCAGGGCTTTGCTTTGCGAAAAGATTTCACATTTGAAACTTGGAGATACAAGGTTTCTGCCCGACAGTGACGATTTACTTTGTTGGCCGCCCAGCCGCCAAAATGGAACGAAGGCCGACTTTTTATTTTATTGTTTTTCCTAATGGCCGGCCTGGACCGGCCGGGAATGAACCGGCCGTTCGGGAGTTGTCCCGCTTTTCCCAATGGCCAGCACGTCCCTGATTGCCTTTGAGCAATTCTTAGCTCTTGTATTTACAGTACATAGTAATTATTCTAGCGTTCCGACATGTCAGAGCGCTTCGCAATGTGTATCTCTGCTGTCGGCAGAAAACAAATATATCCAAAATAACAACCTTTTCAAGAAATGTTTTCAAAACAACACAATACTGTCCCATCAAAGTTGGTACGGTGACTTTATGCATTGTCAGATACTTGATTGTGTCTTAAGGGGAGACATGGCAGGTGAAAACATGTAAAAAATCAAAATGTAAAAAAATGAGATTTTTTTACTATTTTGCTTCCTAAACATGCCTTCTTTCAAACAAATGCAAAATTAACGTTCAAAATACACATATAGATGTTCATTTCATACGTGAAAGTGCCGAGTTAACAGCATTTGTTTTCATACATATTTTACAAAATATAGATATATATAGACAATAAAAAATAAATAAAAGATGAATCAAAGAAACATGGCCCCCTCACGTATTAGGAGGACAGTATGAGTCACCAGAACCGAGGACAGGTGTTTTTGATGAATCTAACATGATTAAAATGGAGTTTGAAGTTACAATTGGTTTGTATAGGATGGGGGTGTGTCCAATCTTTAAAGGCCGTTTCCCAAAATGTGTTTTTCCTCATACTTAGGTACATAAATCTCCACTTCAGTTGCACCCACATACACCAAACCTTCCAGTTTTATTCTTATCTATATCCTGAAGATATTTACAGAGGGGTTTGTTGATATATCATTCATAGCCTGATTTACATCACATTTTATCACTAAAAACATGGCGAAAATGTGTTTTTTATGACTGTTGACACTATTTTATGATTTATGGAGTGATAAAAAGAGATATCTAAAATCCCCTCTGTAATTTGTTTTGTCTCTAATATGTCAAGAAAGGGAAACAATAGTTTTGAACCTGGCATTATCCAATCTTCAGATTTATGTACCTGAAAAGTATGCAAATTGGGCATTATTAGCGCATATAGTATAGTGCCTCATTTGCATATCTAAACATATAATTTCAGAAAACTTGTAATTCAAAGATTCTTAGTCTTGATGTAAGTAATCAACTGGAAAAGTTTAATTGTTGTAGCTATTAGTTATTTTTTTACCCTATTCACCTGTAGTGTCTCGCCTTTGTCATAACTTTATCCAAATCCAGCTCACGTAGAGTGAGGGATCTTTTACCATTAATGTGAAGATAGTTGTCCATCTTTGATTAGAACGACAGATGAAAAAAATAAAAAAAAAATAAAAAATATCATCACTGTCTGGCCAAAACCTCTTAACTCAATTTTTGAGGTTTTTGATTTCTTGGCATAAATCAGGGCTATTGAACACCCTTTACATCTGAGTGTTGGTTCAAATAATAGTGAACCAATGGAAAGTAGTAAAAAGTGCTTGGGACAAAACCTCCCAACTCCACACTTTCTGTCAAAACCAGCACCCGATTTGAGGTTTTTGATTTCTTGGCATAAATCAGGGCTATTGAACACCCTTTACATCTGAGTGTTGGTTCAAATAATAGTGAACCAATGGAAAGTAGTAAAAAGTGCTTGGGACAAAACCTCCTAACTCCACACTTTCTGTCAAAACCAGCTAACTCCACCCGATTGGCCCTTTCTTTTTTTCATAAATATATGCTCCACTTGAGCTCATTTTCCTGAAAATGAACATTTTGGAGTTAGGAGGTTTCGGCCCGACAGCAGAAACATCAAACTTGAACGACAGTTTGATATTGGTTCAATATTTATAAAACCCACACAGACGTAAAGGGTGTACATTAGCACTGATTTATTTTATAAAAAAAAAAAAGATATGTTAATAAATTGTTGGTTTCTGCCCAATAGTAACAAATAACGATATATGTAAGCCACCAACCAACCTGCAATATATATTGTAATGGAGTTGATCCGAACCTCCCCATCCAGCTTTGAACCCGGGTCTCCCGCGTGAAAGTCCAATATCTTAACCATCACTCCAAAGGGACATCCCTATGGAACAAGGGCAGATACTAGACTTTTTGAGGCTTCAGGCTGGGCCTGCGACTCTCTCCGCCACATACTGTATATATATTTGGGGAGCAGTTAGGGGTTCGCAGTGTGTCCTTGTCTTTTTCTGTGACATTTCAACATGAGGCCTGGAGGACCCGGGGATGGCCTCTCTCCACCCATTGCCGTCCATCTGAGAAGACAGACAGGGACGAGT
This sequence comes from Nannobrachium achirus, assembly GCF_963921795.1. Classification (NCBI taxonomy): domain Eukaryota; kingdom Metazoa; phylum Chordata; class Actinopteri; order Myctophiformes; family Myctophidae; genus Nannobrachium; species Nannobrachium achirus. Next base: position 59,694,983 of record NC_137822.1, read on the forward strand.
GACAGAGACGGAAGGACAGAGAATGATGTGGTTGCATGCAGGGGTGTCGCACCAAATTCTGGGCCCTGGGTGCAAGGATTCACTCACATTGTGTGCCTTAACTATTGAAGAATAGCAGATCTACAAGCTCACAGCGAGCTTGTAGATCTGCTATTTTTGAACAATCGTGAAGTCTTTGAATATTTCAAATCCTTCTAAGGTTTTTAAAAAACCTATGTTTCTATGTGAGTGGTGCTCAAACTTTGTCATATCAAGGACCAACAAAATGATATATGCCCACGGACCCCCCATCTCAAAATATTTAGTTCCAGGGACCCCCCCAGAAGCAAAATTTGAGTTAGAATTGTTCGCTTAAAAAATACATATACTCAAAGATTTGCACATATTTTCACAACTTTTTTTTAGCATATCTACAAGCTCGCAGCGCGGCACTCGGTGCCGCGCTGTGAGCTTAGAGCTTGTAGCTATAAAAGTATAAAAATAATTAAGGCCCCTCCACATTGGGCCCTAGTAACACAATTCCCAATCACCCCCCCCCCCCCCCCCCCCACACCTTGTGACGCCCCTGGTTGCATGTTATTTTGAGAGTGAAACTGCATGTACAGCGACACCGTTAATCACTTTATTCATAGACTGACCAAGAGTGGAGAGAGTTCAATCTGAGGATGTTCAAGCGCGGGACTTTCCAGCCAATTAAATGAATAATTCAATTAACTAACTTAAACCCTATACATTCCGTTGTCCGGGGGGTTCCTCCGCTGGGCTCTCTATGCTAGGTCCGCGGCCAAATGAATCTCAATTTGGGACATGGAAAAGTTTGAGTTACCACTGGTCTTTGATTGATTATTTCATTGGACAGTAATGTAAAACAGCAGTCATAACACTTAGTCTGAAATAATTCCACACAAAAAGTCCTTGCAGTCCTGTTTCCATTGGGGTCCTTTGAATTCAATTCATCAACATATGAAGTAGCATCAAAAACATTCAATATCATCAAAACACATTCAATATCATCACAAGTATAAAACGCGACATGTATGGAGTAGAAAAAAGGGTGGGGTTAGGGTAAGGTATGGGGGGGGTGATCACGTCTGATTTACACAGGGGGGTCACAAGGGGGGGGAGTGGGACTGAGTTACTAGGGCCCAAGGTGGAGGGGACCTTCATTATCTTATGCTCTAACTATTGAAAAATAGCAGATATATAAGCTCACAGCGCGGCGCTGCGAGCTTGTAGATCTGCTATTTTTGAAAAGTCGTGAACATTTGTGAAAATCTTTGAATATATGTATTTTGTAAGCGAACATTTGTAACTCAAATTTTGCTTCTGGGGGGGTCCCTGGAACGATATATTTTGAGATGGGGGTCCGTGGCCGAATACATATCATGTTGGGGGTCCTTCACATGAAAAGGCTTGAAAACCACTGACATAGAAACATAGGTTTTTCAAAAAACCTTAGAAGGATTTGAAATATTCAAAGACTCGCACACATTTTGACGAAAAATAGCAGATCTACAAGCTCGCTGTACATCTGAAGCTTGAAGCACAAAATAGTTTTGGTGGAAGCACTGAAAATAGCAGACCTCCAAGCTCACTGAGCTTGGAGGTCGGTGAAACCGCACTGAACTAAGCGTGTATCTATTTCTGTTTAAAAAATAAGGAAGCACTGTTTACTGTTTGTTTTGAAAATGCTTGACAATAAAAATATTTGAAACAAAGTCAATACTGGAGATGTGCCGTAACGGCATGGATTTCTACACAGAGAGGGCAATTCTTTCAACATAAGATAATGCATTCAAGTTCAGGAGAGTTTGGACAAGGCAATTCTCTTCAACGTTGCCTTCAGGTATGGCATGGAAAGAGGGGCATTTGCATTTCTTTCACCATAGTAAAAACCGCATTCATGGTCTGGAGAGGGCACTTTTTACAGAGAGATAAAAGGGCAGGGGCTCAAGCCCCCTTTGATGTCTATGTGTGCACATGCCTGCCTCTCTGTCTCGGCGTTCTAAGCCGTTCCGTGAAGAGTGACTCCCTTAATTCCCTTAATTTAAATCGGCGGAGCATACTGTAGCAACATAAATAATAAAAAAAGGCCAAACGTGTCGCCTGTCTTCTAAGGCATTAACTAACCATGTCTCCTTCCCCGCCCCATGGGAGCCCGGCCCCGCCCTGGCGGGCCGTTTGTAGTGGTGGTGGCTGTAATTATGGAAGCCTGTTCATACCCATGTATTTTTACAAGCCTGATCTGTTACGTTCCCCGCTTTAACTGTTGGAAGCAGTCTCGTAATTGCTCCACTCTGCAAACGCGACACTGTACAGTATATACGCATGCAAGGTGTCCCTCTCTGCATAGGCATTGTTATGCTGTAAAATCAAGAGTTTTCAACTTTGAGGACCCCTAGGACAGGGGTTTTCAAAGTGGGTGACAGGGCACCCTGGGGTGACGTGACAGCAGTCCAGGGGTGCCGCGAGATCATTTGATAATATTTGGAAGTACAAAGTTATTTTCAGTCAGTTCTAACCAAAATGGCTATTATCTCAAAGTTCTCCTCGCAACATAATCACTAAAATATCGTCATTGTCGGGCAGATACCTCGTATCTCCAAGTTTCAAATGTGTACGTCTTTTGGTAAAGCAAAGCCCTGCTTCATCATACATGACTGTCGCACAAAACTAGTGAAAACAGGCGATCTGCTGTGTTCACAAGTTTAGATCATTTTATATATGATAAATACAAAACGAACGGTTTTGGACATACAAGGTTTCCACCCGACAACGACAATATTCTATAAATATAAGGTGCTGGGAGTGAAAATTATAATGTAGGGGTGCCTAGGATTAAAAAAATATTCATGGGGTGCCCTGAGACAAAACAGTTTGGGAACCCCTGCTGCACAGTATACTGAAATCTGGAAATACACTCCAGTAATGTAACATTTACTTAAGCACAGTACTTAAAGGGATATTACACTTTCAAAAGAACTTTTGGTCATTTTATAATCTAATCAGGCTTTTATGAACACCCTGAACAGTTTTTAATTTGCTTCATTCAATATGTAGATATTTGATGTAAATGTTATCAGGCCCTCCAGGCCCAGGGCCTCTCCCCACACACACCCATTGTAACTTCAAACTCCATTTTAACCATGATAAATTCATTAAAAACAACCATTATATTTTCTGGTGACTCAAACTACCCTCCTAATACGTGAGCAGGCCGTGTTTTATCGATTACTTTTTTTTTCTAATAATCAATTTTTGTATTAAATATTTTTCATTTTCCCAAATAATTATTAAAAATAAATGAAAAAAGTTATAGAAAAAACACGGCCTGCTCACGTATTAGGAGGGTAGTATGAGTCACCAGAAAAAATAACAGGTGTTTTTAATGAATCTATCATGGTTAAAATGGAGTTTGAAGTTACAATGTGTGTGTATGGGGCCCTCTTCCTGGAGGAGGAGGGCCTGGTAACATTTACATCAAATATCTACATATTGAATGAAGCAAATTAAAAACTGTTCAGGGTGTTCATAAAAGCCTGATTAGATGATACAATTACCAAAAGTCTTTTTGAAAGTGAAATATCCCTTTAAGTAAACTACTTAGTTACTTTACACCACTGCCTAGTTCTTATGGCGATGTGAAAGCATTTAGCAGCAGCTTGCTAGCTAGTCAAACATCAACTCAGACCACAGAAGCATGCACAAGCACATGTATGCACACGCACGCACGCACACTTTACACATTGCCATGAACTCTCCAGCTGCCACTTATCAATTGAGTGCAAATCCTCCTTTGGCAGAGGTCCTGGAGAAACGCCTCCCTCTTTAAGACCCAGACAACCAAACTCACAGCAAGGATGCCTCGCCACATAAAGCTTGTAATCACCTGATTCCCAAGTGAATTCAACATAAAACCCATGCATTTAGGTCTGAAAAATACCCCTAAAATGTCTTCTAAGTCCTAATGGTTTCCGGCCAACGTATGTCTTTATGAACAGTGGTGCTCATTTTTAAACACTTCTGCTGCCCCTTACTTTGAAGGGATGAATTTTCCTTGCTGCTCGCGCCGCTTCCTCCATAGGCTGTCACTCTTATTTTGAAGGGCAGGGCGGGAATTTGCGCCGATTTCTATTCACTTGACTTTGTTCAACGTTTAGCCCATCTAGTCACATGACAGTGTGTTGACAAAGCTGTCCGGCCGCCATCCGAGTGCATATTGAGCTGTAAACATGCCAGCCTTGGGATCAAAATGTATTGTTTCGAGTAAATGAAGTTTCTTTATGAGAGATCAGTATTAATATTATTTAATATTTTTACAGTATTAGTGACGAGCTGACCCGTCAACGGCGCCATGGTATTAACCCTTTCATTGACGAGCTGAAATGTCAACGGTAGCATAAGTGTCAATGTCAAGAACCCCTAGAAATAAGCCCTATTCACGGCCCGCCCACTCAGCAAATTTCTCAGCAACTTCCTGGTGCTGACGTCAGTTTAGAAGGGTACAATAACACAGACATTGCTGGACTTAAAGCCAACAAATCATTATTTCGAACGGTAAAGTAAATTATAACGCTTTGTGCCTTTTACTATCTTGTGTTCTTGATCATGCTAGCCGTATTTTATACTTTACTATTCGGAAATTACATTAAAATTGCGATTTCTGTGTTAACTCTATGGGCTTTTAGCAGGGTTTTACCCTTCAAAACGTGACTTCAGCACCAGGGGGATGCTGAGTGGGCGGGCAGTGAATAGGGCTAATATACTGTATGTATTTGACCTCTGACCCCATCTCAAAATATGTTGTTCCAGGGACCCTCCCAGAAGCAAATATTTACAAAAGTTTGCTTTAAAAATATATATTTAAAGGTTTGCAAAAATGTTCACGATTTTGCTATTTTTTAATAGTTAAAGCATACATTTTAGTTTAGGCTATTAGGGCCAAATTTGGAGGAAAACATTCCGTAAAAAAATAATAATGCAGATCTACAAGCTCACAGTGCTTCGAATTGCGAGAGATTTGGAGGCCATATGGATAACCACTGGGAACTCTGGTCAATAACGTTTAATAATTGGTTCAAATTGGAGCACTCTGAAGTATCTCAACATGTATTTTGCCTTTTGTCTTTATATAATTTGAATTTGGGCCGCTATGTAGCCCTAGCCTCTAGTTAGAATCTAATTGTTTAAATGATCAAGTAATTTTTTTTCAAAGGGCTGAGAGTTTTTATTTCCTTTGTCTGGAATTATCCACCATCTGACATGACACAATTAGCCCTATTCACGGCCCACCCACTCAGCAAATTTCTCAGCAACATCCTGGTGCTGACGTCAGTTTTGAAGGGGAAACATATACAGCAATAGCTGGACTTAAAGCCAACAAATCATTATTTTGGACGGTAAAGTAAATTATAATGCTTTGTGCCTTTTACTATCTTGTGTTCTTGATCATGCTAGCCGTATCTTATACTTTTTAATACATTTGATTGTTTAGGGTTTTTTCTTTTGCCTCTTTGTTGTACATTGGAGCGATTCTCTTGTACAGTATGTGATTCAATAACCCCCTTTTATTGTCTTGTTCTGTGATGAGCATTCTTGACAGATCACAGCCCAGGATTGACAGTGTTGCTCTGCTCAACATCCCAGGCGACAGACAGTGTACAGTAAACTCTACTCCAACACTGGTCTCCAACATGTGGCACACAGCCAGGGGCGTCACAAGGGGGGGAAACGTGGGACTGAGTTACTAGGGCCCAAGGTGGATGGGCCTTAATTATGTTATACTTTAGCTATTGAAACATAGCAGATATACAAGCTCGCAGCGTGGCACCGATATTTTGAGATGTTGGGTGTGGGGGGGGGGGGGGGGGGGGCAAATACATGGCCCCAAATACATGTCATTTTGGGGGTCCTTCACATTAGGAGATCTGACTAGAAGACAGACTGACCCGCACACTGCCGCTTGTCCGTTTCAGAATATTTATTAATTATTTATTAACGTTTCGGTCACCAGACCTTTCTCAAGCTCGAGCTTGAGAAAGGTCTGGTGACCGAAACGTTGCTACATTAATAAATATTCTGAAACGGACAAGCGGCAGTGTGCGGGTCAGTCTGTCTTCTAGTCAGATCTCCTAATGTTTTGTAACCCACGCACCTGCTAAGAGAGGAACTGGGTGTGCGTAAGCCTTCCCTTCAAGGGGTCCTTCACATGAAAATTTTTAACACACGGGTGACTAACAGGACCGATTTTGAGATTGCAAAGAGCAATAACTCTCCCTGTGAAGGACTCCGAAATTTCCCCTTCCATGACTTTTCCAAAATACTCAAGACATATGTTCTCCTTTTTTTTCTGAATCATTTCCTGGGCCAAAAATGTACCTGTCAATTTGACTGATAAATGCAGTCAGAGTGGAAGTGAAAACATACCCAGGGCCCACAATTTGGTGCGAAACCCCTGCACGCAGCCCCCGGCCCTTGGCCCACCCCGGGGCCCCCCCTCTGCACTCCCTCTGTTACTTTTCTTTTTTAAACTTGTTGGGAGAGCAGATGTCATGAATTAAACATTGCATACCAGCCGTTATGTAATAAAGGGTCAAAGGCACATCATGCTAATCAAAGACTCTGCGATGGGATATACAAAAATGGCTCGGCTCACAACGCGTCACGGCGCGATGTGTTGTGAGCTAGTATGAAATGTATTATTAGTGTGGTACTTGTCCTACTTTATTCCATCCATCTTTCCTTTCCTAGATCAGGGGTTCCCGAACTTTTTTGTCTCAGGGCAGATATTCACCTATAACATCCACATGGACCATCCGCCGATTACAACATCAGATGGCAACGCTCTGCGAGAGGTCAATGACTTCAAATACTTGGGTTCCTGGATGAACTCCACAGAACAGGACCTTAACACATCGGACGCCCACGTGGTTTTGAGGTCTTAATTTGCTGGTGCCCATGGCAACGCGTCATTTTACCTACCGGCGAGAGTACTGGCGAGAAAAGTAATCCGAGTAAATGTAATCCGAGTATGTCCTGTTTATTTCGTGAAAATCTTTTCTTTCAGTCAGGACCGTTTTTTATCATTTCTAAGCCACAGTGTTTGTGTTACGGCATGTAGAAGAGGCTGCCGTTTTGAGAAAAAAATGAAAAAAGGAAGAGAATCCGGAGAAAACAGCATTTTTGTGCAGCCGCTAAACAGGAAGTCAACGAGACACACAGCACGTCCGGGTGACGTAATTGCGCGCTGCATGTTGGGAAATGGAGTTTGTTTCATCACCGCAGTAGCCAAGTGCAGTAGCTACAGTACAGTATAGTTTACTGTACAACGCGTCAAACGCGTCGTGGGCCTCCAGCGACATCAAAGAAATTGACTTGTAGACACCACGTGGGCATCCGATGTGTTAAGGTCAGAAAGGCACTAGCGTGGAGGGCCCTGAATGGCATATCAAGAGTGTGGTGCTTGAATCTCCCCCGACACATAAAGCTGAGCCTATTCCACGCCACTGTGGAGTCTGTCCTCCTGTATGGCTGCAAAAGCTGGACCCTGACACCCACCCTGCAGAAGTCCCTGGATGGGTGCTACACCAGAATGCTACGAGCTGTTCTGAATGTGGACCAGAACATCCACATTACCAACAAGGACCTGTACAGGCAACTGCCGAGGCTCAGCAAGAAGGTAGCAGCTAGGAGGATGAAGCTGGCCGGCCACTGCCACAGACATCGGGAGCTCCCGCCTCCCGGCCAGCAGGCTAGTCCTGTGGGAACCAACGTGCGGGCATCGATCGCGAGGACGTTCCACGTTAACGTATATGGACGTCCTGAAGAAGGATGTGGGAGCTGAAAGCTCTTCGGAGCTGGCCGGGTGTATGGAGAACCGGAAAGATTGGAGAATCCGATGGAAGCTCGTCTGAGGACGACCGAGAGAGATATTTGCGTGTGTGTGACTCGAGGCAACCCCACTTGCAATTTCCAATTGCATCTCTCTAGTTATTATCATTTACCACTTAAGCCCCATATGGGAAGCCGGCTTCCCATAACCAGTCACACAACTGTTTTTGTTCTGTTATTGGTCAATAAATCAATAGAGACAACATCAAATTACAATGTTCTGCTACAGGGGCCCTACAGCACATACGATCAGCTGCCATTGTATTTTTCATCCATGCATTACTCATATTACAGTATTATTACTACTTATTGTTATTTTTCACCCTATACTTTAACATTACTAATATATTACAGCACTACTCTCACTAAAACATCTGTAGAGTTTACATAGTTTGAAATATATTCATAAGACTTTGCCTATCAATTGATGACACCTTGATGGACAATTTCTCTATTCACTATTATGTCTCCAGTGAGGTCTTGAGTCTTTTTCACTATTCAGAATGCAAATCTTCCATAGGCGGAGGTCTTTTTAAATCCTCTTTTCCCTAGTAAGTGATCACAGCATTACAATTTGGTAAGAGAAATGTGATGTTTTACACTGCATTTGTGAGTTTTCAGGGGTTAGCTTACATTTGGTGGGTCAAGAGTAGCCACAATCATTGTAGTTTTGTGTCCACAACTGTTCCAATTTGGGCATGCATTTTAGGCGGACTTTTCCCCTGGACCCCCCTGGGGTTCAAGTTTTTGTTGTTACATCTGTTGAAAATCTGCTATTTTCAGTGAGTACCACAGTTCTAATTTGGGCTTAGCGGTGGCGATGCAGGCCATCTCAGAACCAGGGGCGTCAATTGGGTATGGCAGGGGTATGCAGCTGCCATACCCTGGGTCCAGGGGGAAAAATAAAAGTTATGTTTAAATATAAATCCATGAATGTCTCTTTGACTATCTGTGCTGGTTATTATGTTGTTAAATTACAGCAAAATAACTACAAATGCCAAATGTAACACAATGGTCACTTTAACAAGGTATTATAATTATATTCTCCACACTTTTATTCCCCTCATCTTGACAACATAGTATATTCCCAGGTTCCGCAGGTCAGTTGCACAGGTGCAATGCATTATTGTTAATTGTGGCACGTTTACTAACATGCCAAGTTTATCTGCACTTGAACAACCGTTCCAGGCTGCCATATCCAGCCCAAGAAACCGTAGAAACGGGGTAAAAAAAAAAAATTGTACTTCTTAAAATCATGCCTGTTGTTAAGGTATGGCAACATGACTGGTGTCTTGCATGCGAGCCACACCAGTCATGTTGCCATACCTTAGCTTTTTTCTGAACTGACGCCACTGCTCAGAACCACGTGGGCGTGGCGAGACAGTTCAGAGCCCCCCGTGCCCACATTACAGCCCACACGTCTGAAGTGGTGGCGCTGAAATGTCAGTGACGTCACCCACAGGCAAGGGCTGTCCTCAACTCTGGATTACATCTCTGTCATCTGAGGGCACTTTCTTGTATCTTATCTCTCGTTTCCATGTTTGTCGTATAGCTTTGATGGCTTTTGGGGGATTTCTCTTCCAAGCGAATGGCTTGCCACCAGATGATGGGAAAGGGCAGTCTATATTAAAATCAGTATGGGAACTTTTCAACGCTGCGAGAAAACTCCGCGAAGCATGATTGCCGTTGAGACTAGGGATGGGACGATAAGCGATATTATCGTTTATCGTGATAAAAAAACACTCACGATAATCGTATGGTGGAGATTTCATTTATCGCGAAATCGTCCTCCGTCATGCACTGGGGTCAATTCATCACCTTTTATTTGCCGAGCTGCATATCGGGTATCTTTTAAACCCTCTATAATTGGTAAAAGGTAGTTAAAAAATAGCCGATCTACAAGCTAAAAACGTGTCGTGTTGCGAAGCGTTGTGAGCTTGTGTGAGCTTGTAAATCTCCCCTCTATAATTGGTAAAAGTTACTTACAATATACATACTTGATACAGTCTTTTTCACTCTACCAAATCTCTTAAAGAAAAAAATTGCCGATCTACAAGCTTACAACGCGACTGAGCTTCTAGATCTGCTGTTTTTTGACAAATGTTCCGCCCATGCAGGATAATGAATGTCGGGGATATTTTGATTATCGCAATAATATCGCTAATCGCGATTTCTTTGCTCACAATAATCGTGATATGACATTTTCAAATGGTCCCATCCCTAGTTGAGACTCATGAGGGGCTGATTCCTCAGTCTTTCTCAGCGTCTAAGAAGTCCCATTGTGAAACAGTCATGGAACTGTTGAACTGTGCTGGTGCTGAGTCAGGCAGTCTGTGGTTGCATTTTTCCCCCAAACTGGTCATAATGCCAGTGGCTCCGCTACCTCACCAACAAGGAAGCTGTCCATGTCTGAGGCTTTGGATTAGGGCACACGGCAGGCATGTGCACACATAGACATCAAAGGGGGCTTGAGCCCCTGCCCTTTTATCCGCCCGTAAAAAGCGCCCTCTCCAGACCATGAATGCAGTTTTCACGGGGTCTTCTATGTTCCCCAGGTTCTATGTTCCCCACTTCCCCCCCAAAAAGGTTCTATGTTCCCCGTTCAACCAAAAATAGGATCCACTGTATGTTCCCCACCAAAACTCAAATGCAGGAAATGGTGGGACATCTGGGCACTAAGAACATGTGGGCAATCCTAATTTAGGTGCCCAGTTTCCCAGGTGCCCAGTCTGCCCACATGTCTCCACCCTTAAGTGCCCACGCATCCAGGTACCCACTCGTCCAAATGCCCACACATGTCCCAAACATAGAACCTTTTTTAAGTTGAGTGGGGAACATACAACCTTTTTTTGTGGGGGTAAGTGGGGAACATAGAACCTTTTTTTGTGGGGGTAACTGGGGAACTTAGAACCTTTTTTTGTGGGGGTAACTGGGGAACATATAACCTTTTTTTGTGGGGGTAAATGGGGAACATAGGACCTGGGGAACATAGAACCTGGGGAACATAGGCACGGTCCCGTTTTCTCTATGGTGAAAGAAATGAAAATGCCCTCTTTTTATGCCATACCTGATGGCAGCATTCAAGAGAATTGCCTTTGTTCAAACTCTCCTGAACTTGAATGCAGCATCTTATGTTGAAAGAATTGCCCTCTCTGTCCATGCCGCTACGCCACATCTCCAGTATTCACCTGATTATTCTTAGTTCAGTGTGGTATCAAACGACCTCCAACCTCACAACGTGTTAGAGGTCTGCTATTTTCAATATTTTCACCAAAGGCCCTTTTAGAAATGTCAGCCCCTGCCTCTCTAACATTCTCTGCACGTCCCTGTCACACGGAGATGAGACGAGGCAATACCAGCGGCCTGGCTCCCATGTGGAACATGGACTTCATGTGGTCAAGCTATGATGTCAGTTTACCTATCGGAATTTGTGACGTATGACGCCATATTTGGGCAAGGTTTTTCCGTTTTTTTCCGCCCGTCTCCCATTCAAACAAATTAATATGACATATTTCCGAAACATTGTGTGGGGGGAAAAATGTTATCCTTTTTTACCCTGACCCACTGGCAGCGCGCCCAAGATGTTTTGTGCTGATCAGTCGAGTGGTTTGCGAGACTACTGTAGCGCCAGAAAGACCAACAGACAGACCCTCTCTTAGACGGCTTCGACTTTCTCACTGTTAAACCCCATATCTGTCGAGCACAGTGTTGTTTTTGACAGCAAATTTTGATTTAGTTTTAGTCATAGTCTTTTGAATAAAATGTAACTTAGTTTTAGTCATAATTTAGTCACCTGAAAAGTTTTTGTTTTAGTCTAGTTTTAGTTGACTGAATATCATAAGATTTTAGGCAACTAAATCTACAGTTGATTTAGTTGACTAAAATGTATTTTGGCAGGCCTTGATGGCATCGCAATGACTGATTTTACACTTGGTTGCGTGCTGAAAATAGCCGATCTACAAGCTCACAACGCGTCGCGCTGCGACGCGTTGTGAGCTTGTAGATCTGCTATTTTCAGCACGTAACACTGGAGAGCAACCAAACATAAAATGACTCTCTTCTCCACTAGTCCCTCCCCAACAGTTTAGTCTAGTTTTTTATTTTGTTGACGAAACTGTCAATATATTTAGTCTTCGTTTTAGTCATCACAGCTTAGTTTTTATTTTGTTTTCGTCAGTGAAAAAACACAGTCGACAACCATTTTTCGTCATAGTTTTAGTCGACAAAATCAACACTGGTCGAGCAGAAACCTCGTATCTCCAAGTTTCAGATATGTACATTTTTCGCAAAGTAAAGCACTATTCATCATACGGTGCGAGGCGTTGTATGCATGTAGATCGGCTGTTTTCACTAGTTTAAATCATTTTATAAATGATAAATACTACACAAACGGTTTTGGACATACAAGGTTTCCACCCGACAACGACGATATACTTATTTGACTGGAGTCACCCAGGGCTCCATACTAGGCCCCCTGCTGTTTTCGCTCGACACAAAATCCCCGCCAAACTTATCTGAAAATGTGCTGGGAGGTGCTGGGAGGTTGTAAAGCTGCTATTTTTTTGCCGCATATTCACCCCCGGAATAGGGACATTCGAGTGGTTAAATGGCCTTTGGTGCTGTCTATTATAACACATCGCACTATAAAAGAACAGTCTGGAGTAATGCCTATGTTCTTTGTTT
>NC_137822.1:59707755-59762755 GCF_963921795.1 Nannobrachium achirus
TGCTCACGGGGAATTCCCGGGGACCACCGACTCCTGGTGCTCCAGAACGGATGCAAAAGTGGTGGCGCCCCCAGTGGAGGACCCCCTGCCACTGCAGCGCACATAAAATGCCGTAACTCGGGCTAGGAGCGTCCGGGAGAGCCGGGGCCGGTACCTATTCGTCCGCCAAGGCAACGCGGAGACCCCACCCCTCATTTCTCACATGGCCCTATTCTAGCGCCACCTTCAGGCCGATTTTTAAAACACATTTTGGACACTGCTCCTACAGTTTTTGCCCTAAAATCACGAATATCACTACACAGCATGTCTACACTCATGTCATCAACATGGATCAGGAAGATTTTGGAAAAAACAAATTTTAGCCCTATTTGTGGAGATAAGCCACCTACGGTCGCTTATCTCCCGATTAGGGAGTCTTACTGGTATAACACACTATAAAAGAACAGTCTGGAGTAATGCCCATGTTCTTTGTTTGTGGGAGGCCTGTGGTTTTAGGGGGACTACAGGGACAACGCCAGGCAAAAGGAACGGTGCTCTCTACTACAGGGGTCTTCAATAGGGGGTCTGGGACCCCTAGGGGGGTCCTCAGAGTTCCTACAGTCTGTCAGTCAGTTTGTCCGTCACACGTAACGTCACACTTTTGCCCTACTCATAATATCTCCGCCACCGTTGCCCCTATCCATGCCAAACTTTGCACACACACTCCTTGGCCGCCAAACCTCAACCTCCACCCCTCATTTCTCACATGGCCCTCTTCTAGCGCCACCATGAGGCCGATTCTTGCGAAACACATTTTTGGACACTGCTCCTATGATTTTGCCCTACAATCACGGAAAGCGGTACAGTATTTCTAAAGTCATCTCATCAACATGGATCTGTCCCATTTCCCATATTCCCTCCTGATTGGCTACAATTGCCTTCTAAAGTTTGTGTATGTAACCTGACAGTCGCTTATCTCCCTATTGGGGAGTCTTACTGGTACTAAACTGCGACCTTCGGTCGCGAATAAAGGCCCATGCACGCACTCTCTCACACAGCGTGCGGACACGCGCCTTGCACTGGATACGGCTGCGTCCAGGCCTTCTCCCCCTCACATTCCGGGAGCACCCGGCCCAGACATTCAAACTATTCCCCTGTGGAGCTGAATGCCCTGCAGGGGACCTGGGGGAGGAGGGGTGGAGGGATGAGGGGCGTCACAAGGGGGGGAGGAGTGGGACTGAGCTACTAGGGCCCAAGGTGGAGGGGCCTTCATTATTTTATGCTTTGACTATTGAAAAATAGCAGATATACAAGCTCACAGCGCCGTGCTGCAAGCTTGTAGATCTGCTATTTTTGAAAGTCAGGAAAATGTGTGCAAATCTTTGAATATAAGTATTTTTTAAGCAAACATTTGTAACTCAAATTTTGTTTCTGGGGGGGGGGGGGGGGGGGGGGGGGGGGGGGGGGGGGGGGGGGGGGGGGGGGTCCTTGGAACTAAATATTTTGAGATGGGGGTCCGTCGCCAAATACATATCATTTTGGGGGTCCTTTGCATGAAGAGGTTTGAGCACCACTGACAGAAACATAGGTTGTTTATACATATATATATATATATATATATATATATATATATATATATATATATTCAAAAATAGCACAAGCAGATCTACAAGCTCGCAGCGCGGCAGTGAGCTTGTACATCTGCTATTTTTCAACAGTTAAAGCCCAAAATGTGAGTGAATCCTTGTACCCAGGGCCCAGAATTTGGTGCGACACCCCTGGGAGGGATGGATGGATGGATCCATCTCACTTCAGTCTGAGAAAAGAACCCATTACATGGACTGGCCCTGTACATAGAAAGTGATAGCCAGGTAGGGCTCTGAATGAAGGTAGCCCCCCCCCCCCCCCCCCCCCCCCCCCCCCACAGATATAAAAAGCTAGATGCCTCATTCGCCTCTGCAGTTCATTGGAGCGACGTGCAACAATTGTAGTCCGGACTTCCTGGAAAAACCATGGGAGAGAGTTGCAGTCAAAGTGACTACTGGCCAATCACAACGCGTCTTTTTTTCCGTGACTTATCAATCCATCCATTTCTTGATGTTGCGCAGCTGTTCTTACAGGCTGGCAGGCTGCGTACGTAGAGGGGGGTGACGCAAAAAAAAAAAAACATTTTTCGGGCCACGGACCCGTTAGCTGAAAGCTTTAAGCAGGAATAGCAGGAGTAAAGTCCTTGCACATTGCTGCGTTTTTCCGTTCCGTTTTGGAAATCCAAAAACGTTTTTTTTTTTTTTTTTCAGGCCAAGGACCACTTAGCTGAGAGAGAGAGAAAGGAGGGAGCCAGTGAGGACAAAAATCGACCCTGGTCCAAAAAAAAAAAAAAGAAAAAGAAAAAAAAAGAAAAAAAAAAAGTTTGTTTGAGGTACCAGTAAGATTGGGACCGGAGGGCTTGTTTTACTTCACCTTATGGACAGTCCCTGGAAGAAGCTGCTCAGTGGTAGAGCATTTGACTGCATTGGTCCCACGTCTCATTGTTCCTCCATTGTTCCCATTAGTCCCACGCTGGTGAATGCCAACCTGGTGAATGCTACTATGCCTAAACCTAACCCTAACCCTAACCCTAACCTCAGTAAAACTATGCCTAAACCTAACCCTAATCCTAACCTCAAATTATTCCTATAGTTCCCTGAAGGAGGCACCACTTTCTCCACCTTGAGCCCAAAAACGAGCGATCCTGGTCTCAATCTTACTGAATCTAAAAAAAATTACGTGAAAACAGCTGATCTACAAGCACACAATGCGTTGTGCTGTTTTCACTAGTTTAGTATATTTTATAGATGATAAATACAAAATGAACGGTTTTGGACACACAAGGTTTCCACCGACAACAACGTATTGCTATAAATATAAGGTGCTGGGAGTAAAAATTATAATGTAGGGGTGCCTCGGATTAAAACAAATATTTATGGGGTGCCCTGAGACAAAAACGTTTAACTCCTATTCTTAGTCTGTACAGAGGTGGCTGCGAGGTAAATACATTATGACAACACTGAAGTTTTCCCATAACTGTTTAAAGATATCACACATGATGATGTCAGTGTGTTTATCGTAGAAAAGTAATAACAATAACAACAACGACGTTTACAATTAACACAAATCTATATTCCCACATGGAGACATGGGCAGCATCATTACATGTACTGTATGCACGCCCATAGAGACACACACACACACACACACACAGACAGACACTCAAACAAACACAAATACAATCCCCGTTTTACAATAATCTTCCTCCTTAACCCTGTTTAATACACTTTCCATCCGTGAAGGCTTTGGCAGCTGTCTCGTGGAAACTCTTAACACCGCGTCCCCGGCCAAAACTCTGATTGTTCTCAATAAACACGACGTCTGGAAACACAATACAGAGTGTAGTCATAGAGCCATAGCCATTAATTCACTTAGACCGGGTACGCATTATTCCGTATTAGTATTTTATGCTTTAACTATTGAAAAATAGCAGATCTACAAACTCACAGCGTGGCACCGAGTGCCGCGCTGTGAGCGAGTGTGAGCGAGTGTCTTCTGAATCCTTCTAAGGTTTTTTTTAAAAACCTATGTTTCTATCTCAGTGGTTCTCAAACTTTTTCATGTGAAGGACCCCCAAAATTATTTGTATTTGGCCACGGACCCCCATCTCAAAATATTTAGTTCCAGGGACCCCCCAGAAGCAAAACCTGAGTTACAAACGTTCGCTTTAAAAATACATATATTCAAAGATTTGCACACATTTTCAAGACTTTTTTCAACAAAGGCAGATCTACAAGCTGCCAATAATTCAGTGCCTAAATGGGTTAATTCAGTGCACTTGTCTACATATCTACTGTCAATATTTTGTGCGTGGACTTTTTATGGTCACATATTCTTGCCTGATAAACAACGCTGGCACAGGTTGCCATCAACAGATTCACGGCGCACATTAAATAGCCACACCTTGGAATCAACCGTATTTTATGGATGCTGCTCGCTGTACTCTCCATAAGATCGTAAAAACGAGCTGAGGCGGCAGCCAGGGGCCTGCCGTTGAAATCCAGATGTCTACCGGTGGATGCATAGTTGTAGGAGGTCATTTGTGTGTGACAGTGTGTGAGCAGAGGTGGAAAAAGTACCCACGTGTTGTACTTATCGTCGTTGTCGGGTGGAAACCTTGTAAGTCCAAAACCGTTTGTTTTGTATTTATCATTTTTAAAAAGAACTAAACTAGTGAAAACAGCCGATCTACAAGCACACAACGCCTCGCACCGCGAGGCGTTGTGTGCTTGTAGATCTGCTGTTTTCACTACTTTTGTGCGACGGCCTTGTATGATGAAGCAGGGCTTTACTTTGTGAAAGAACGTACCAATTTGAAACTTGGAGATACGAGGTTTCCACCCGACAACGACGATATGAGTAAAGGTATCAATATTGCACTATAGACGCACTCCGTTAACAAGTAAAAGTCCAGAATTCAAAATGTATTCGAGTAAAATTATGGAAGTGTTGGCATCGAAATGTATTTAAAGTGCCAAAAGTAAAAGAACAAAATGTTTGAAAATAGCAGATCTACAAGCTCACAACGTGTCACATTGCGAATAGCCTGTATAGGTCTATAGTGGATTAATGTATATGTTATAATATGATAATTTATA
This sequence comes from Nannobrachium achirus, assembly GCF_963921795.1. Classification (NCBI taxonomy): domain Eukaryota; kingdom Metazoa; phylum Chordata; class Actinopteri; order Myctophiformes; family Myctophidae; genus Nannobrachium; species Nannobrachium achirus. Next base: position 59,712,420 of record NC_137822.1, read on the forward strand.
TCTGCAAAGTATCCAGTAACTAAAGTTCTCAAATACATGTATTGGAGTAAAAGTACAATATTTGGATCTGAGATGTAGTGGAGTAGAAGTAAAAGTATTGGACATTGGAAATACTCAAAGTAAAGTGCAAATACCTCAAAATGTACCTTACTTAAAGGAGTAGTTCACCCCCAAAATGACTTTTTCTCTATTGATTAGTCACGCCATGGAGACTAGAGTTCAATAATATTTTCGTTTTTTGTCGCATTCCTAAGACAAAAATTTGATAACAATAAATGTACCCCCATTCGTTTCGAAACGGGTCACCATCCGGAATCAATGGGGGTAAATTTACTCAAATCAAATTTTTGTCTTAGGAATGTGACAAAAACCAAAAATATTATTGAACTCTACTCTCCATGGCATGAGTAATCAATAGAAAAAAAGTCATTTTGGGGGTGAACTACTCCTTTAAGTAAATGTACTTAGTTGCTTTACACCACTGTGTGTGAGGGACAGCGAGGGAGAAAGAAAGAAAGAAAGAAAGAAAGAAAGAAAGAAAGAAAGAAAGAAAGATTTGGAATCTGGTATAAGTCAAAGAGAGACCAGTGCCTTAAGCCTCTACCAGAGTCCAGGGTGAAGAGCTATTCACTTCACCTCGTTGTAGTTTCCTAGCTATCACCTAGGCTTTGTTATGTATTTTTAGGCGATATCTAGAAAACTACACCGCGGTGAAGTGAATAGCTCTTCACCCTGGACTCTAGAGGCTTTACTCTAAGTATGCAGACAACCACAGGCTATGAGATAAGGTTGTGTTGGTCTCTCTCCAGTCCATCAGTAACCTCCAACACAGTGGACCATTCCATTTGAACTGATCGCATAGAAACATGGGTTGGCATAGTAAGGGAAAGTTAGCCGAGTGATGGACCAATCTGGGAACGAAATCATTACCAATAGCTTTCTTCACAAATATGTTCATAAAGGTGTCTACTATCACCTCTGAACTTTTTCATCACAACTCTCTGAGAAACTTTGTGGGAGCCAATCAAAGTTGGGGGTATCCCGAGGGCCTGGGATTAAAGGGGGGAAAATAAAAGAAATGGCCAATATGAGCGTATGAGGTGTGTAATTAGGGTATTTTCCATTCCAACCATTAGTTTTCAGTTAAAATGACTCCTTGGCCATATAATAGGCCACACCTACTTTTGTGTGTCCATGAGACATATAATATGTAATACAATAAAAAAAAGGTTGGAGTTTTTATTCATGAAAACTATTCAAGATATCTATCTATCTATCTATCTATCTATCTATCTATCTATCTATCTATCTATCTATCTATCAGGTGGGTAAGCACACATCATGACACACAGGATAACATGATACAATCTGACAAGGAACACTCAAACACAGGGTTTAAAACATAGGGACTAACAGGACACACACAGGTGAACTCGAATGACATGAATGGCTAAGCCTTAGCCAATTAGGCATCCCAACGTAAAGAAGGTGGCCCTCAACCTGGGTGTGCTCTCTCTCTCTCCCCCATCTATCCCTCTCTCGCTCTCCCCACTGTATACATATGGGATGTCCATTTGTCAAGACGGCCGATCCAACTGATATGCCCATATAATGGACAATGGGCATGCCAATATATGGGCATTTACTCATGACATCAGAGATCTCATCATGACAGATACAAAGATGAGGGACACATGTACTATGGGCACAAAAGGGACACAGACAGACGGGTATCGGGTACTCTAAAGCCCCTATCAGAGTCGGTACCGCGGTGAAGAGCTATCCACCGCGGTGTAGTCTTTTTGAGTCATAAAACTACAACGTTACGTCATTCCTCGCGGCGAAGAGCTATCCACCGCGAGTCCCAACACATCTCTCTGTTTTTACTAATAGACAGATCGTCCCATCACCCCGTTCACTGATTGGTCGATCTAGACCAGTCAGTCACAGTGTTAGGACTTCACCGTGACTGACTATGATGGCCTCCACTTATTTTCTGACTTGAGGTGGAAAGCTTTCCACCTAAAATTTGCGGTGGATAGCTCTTCACCCTGGACTCTGATAGAGGCTTTACACTACGACTCAGACATATTGCTGTGAGGGTCGCGTAGCAAGTACTAGTAGGCTACACTAAGTAGAGCTATATTAAAGTAGCTATGGTGGAAACCCACACTTCGGTTGTGTGTGATTTTCCAGATATGTACACATTTACACTCAATCCCAAGCCTCGTATTTCACCTTGCAGGAGACACGGGGGGCTTTTGATCGAATAAGAAGCGGAGCAGATTTTTTTGTGGTGACAGAGAGGAGACAGACGTGAGGCCTGCTGGCATTCACTGGAAGAAGAAGTGTCTCTACTGTCTGTTCAGTGCATAACACTGATCCAGGCCACTGGTCCCATTCACCATCTGGAGCCTGGGGAATCACACTGCAGGGGAGGGAGGGAGAGAGAGAGAGAGAGAGAGAGAGAGAGAGAGAGAGAGAGAGAGAGAGAGAGAGAGAGAGAGAGAGAGAGAGAGAGAGAGAGAGAGAGAGAGAGAAGGGACTTTCCCGCTACTCACTGGATGCAATCTGTGTGTGTGTGTGTGTGTGTGTGTGTGTGTGTGTGTGTGTGTGTGTGTGTGTTTGTGTGAGAGAGAGTGGGTGGGTGGAGAGGTAGAATATCTACACTCCTTTTATGACGTTGTCGGGTAAAAACCTTGTAGGTCCAAAACCGTTCGTTTTGCATTTATCATTTCAAAAATGATTTCAACTAGCCGATCTACAAGCACACAACGCCTCGCACCGCCTTGTGTGCTTGTAGATCTGCTGTTTTCACTACTTTTGTGCGACGGCCTCGTATGATGAAGCGGGGCTTTGCTTTGCGAAAGAACGTACAAATTTGAAACTTGGAGATACGAGGTTTCCACCCGACAACGACGATGAGTTCCTTTTAATCTATCTCTCTCTCTCTCTCTCTCTCTCTCTCTCTCTCTCTCTCTCTCTCTCTCTGTCCAGATATTTTGTAAGTCATTGTAGTCGGTAATTAGTCGCACACAGTCAAATCCAGAGCGGTAATTTAACACACCGGTTTATGCGGAGTTTGCACTCTCTTGAACTAAAAGCCTGATTCACACTCAGCAAGACCTACAAGCTCACAACCCGTGTGTAGATCAGACACGTTGCCGTGAGCTTGCAGATCTGGTCTTTTCGGAGGGGACCTCCATTCAGAAACACCCCCACTTAGAAACATCCATACCCCCACTGAGGTTAGGGTTAAGGTTAGGTTTAGGTGACACCTCCATTTAGAATAAGTCAATCTTCTGAATGGCAATCTTTCTCAATGGAGTTGTGTAACCCTATGCAGGAAAGCAGTGGTGTAAAGTAACTAAGTACATTATTTCCAGTTTTTCAGTACTTTTACTTTTACTCCACTACATCTCGGATCCAAATATTGTACATTTACTCCACTACATTTATTTGAAAACTTTAGTTACTTTGCAGATATAAATGATTATACCGTGGCTATTTGAAAATAGCCGATCTACAAGCTTGTAGATCGGCTATTTTCAAATAGTACTTCAAGTTGTACTTTTACTTTTGGCACTTTAAGTACATTTTGATGCCAATACTTTCGTACATTTTGAATTCTGGACTTTTACTTGTAAGGCTGCCCTCACACCAAAATACCTAGAGTGGAATCCGCCAATACATTTCAATGAGAATGGAGCGTTTTTTGCAGAAATCCTCTACTGGCAAAAAACTCCATTCTCATTGAAATGCATTGGCGGATTCCACTCTAGGTATTTTGGCATTTTGGTGTGAGGGCACCCTAAGGGTGCCCTCACACCAAAACACCTATGAGAGTGGAATCCGCGTTCCGACAATGCATTTCAATGAGAAGGGAGCGTTTTTTGCAGAAATCCTCTGCTGGCATGAAACCGCTTCACTCTCATTGAAATGCATTGGCGGAACGCGGATTCCACTCTCATAGGTATTTTGGTGTGAGGGCACCCTTACGGAGTATTTCTACATTGAAGTATTGATACTTTTACTCAAGTAAAAATAAAATAGTACTTTTTACACCAGTGCAGGAAAGAACACGCGGAGGCAGAAGAAGAGGAGTGAGGAAACGAACGTGTCTAGACTGTTCCTTGCCTGCCTGAGCCCGGCCCTTTGAAGTGTGTATTAGCAATGCATGCTGCACACTTGGGCCATGTGCTGCTGCCTGCACCGAGTTCTGATGAGGCCTTAAAGGAGTAGTTCACCCCCCAAAATGACCCATTACTCACGTTAGGGCATTAACGAAAAAGTCGACAAGTCTACTGAGTTGACTTCATTACACAAGTCGACTCCCACCAGAGAAAGTCGAAAGTCGAGTTAAAAAAAAAGAAAAATCTTTGTATTTTTTTCTATCATTATTTTTGCTCCATGTGTGCGTCTGTACAGCATTCAAACAGTAGGATTGCTTATTGTAAAGAACGGAATGATCCAATATCACAGTGCTACATTACATTTGGTATAACATGGTTCTATTGTGAAAATAGCAGATCTACATGTTCACAACGCCTCGCGATGCGAGGCGTAGTGAGCATGTAGAGCGGCTATTTTCACAATTTCTGCCACTATATATTTGACAATTTGGACAATGTTTAATTTGTCATTTTAGAGGTATTAAAAAGTCCTTAAATTGGCACTTTAGAAATGGGCAGATACCCTCTATACACTTACACTTTATGTTGGTTTGTTTACAGTTGAGTGAGAAAACAATGTTGCAACATTAAGTTAATCATCTGGGGACCCCCCAAAATAATTGGGAGGTCGTGTGTGATGTGATGACGTCATCAAATGATAAAGTCGACTTCAACTCAACTTTTTACTGAGTCGAGTCGACTTGCAAAAATCACAAGTCGTTAATGCCCTATGCTGCACACTCGGGCCATGTGCTGCCTGCACCGAGTTCTGATGAGGACTTAAAGGAGTAGTTCACCCCCAAAATGACTCATTAGTATTACTCATGCCATGGAGACTTGAGTTCAATAATATTTTTTTGTATTTGTCACATTCATAAGACAAACATTTGATTACAATACATTGACCCCATTGATTCCGGATGGGGAACCAATCGACCCTTTGTCAAGTCCCACCCCATTTCGCTCTGTTACTAGGTGGGACAAAAAGCCAGGGAAATCTAGTGAATGGGGAAAAAAAAATATATTTTTCATAGCCTCATTATTGCTATTTAAAGTACCAAAAGAACAACATCTACGTGATATTGATAAAAAAGGAACATAAAAGTACAGTAGTTACATTGCAAAACAGGGGTTTTCCCCCGAAAATACATGTTTTAATTAGTTTAATCCTCTGAAACAGGCAGAGGGCAGAGAGAGAGAGAGAAAGAGCAGTGCATCTTGGGTGACTCGCACTGACCAGGAAGTTGTGGAACTATAGGCTCGCCCTCAACATGAAATGTATTTTAATTGTAATTCTGCCCATTTAAAACATATGTACCCAATCGAATATCTTAGTTACATCGATATCGTTCATGTGAACTAGTTTGTTGAAGCTTATTCATTATACTTATCGAAATCGATATGACCGCGCAGTGGCGTACTGCGCCGCGGGCGTGCTCCGCATCACCGCACCGCCGTGAAAGAAGGAAAGGACTTTGTCCCACTGCATAACTCCACCCCCGGTAGCAAAAGTGAATGATTTTTCTGGTTGGCCAGTCAGGGACCAATCAGAAGGCTGACAAAGGGTGAATTGCATTTGGGTCCCCATCCGGAATCAATGAGGGTAAATTTACGATTTCTTTTTTTTTTTTGGATAGAGGCTCTACAAGCCCACGGTGCGTCGCCTCGCGACTCATAGAGCTGCTATTTTCGGCTTTAGATGATCATCATCTGCAGGCTACAGCAGGCACGTGCACACATAGACACCAAAGGGGGCTTGAGCCCCTGCCCCTTTAATCCGTCTGTAAGATGATGCTTCTTTCAGTGTGGTATCATGGAAGTTCCGAAAATAGACCCTATTCACGCCCACGCATGCGCACTCAGTGAATTTCTCAACAACTTCCTGGTGCTGACATCAGCTTTGGAGGGTAAAATAACATAGAAATTGCTGGACTTAAAGCCAACAAATCATTATTACGAACGGTAAAGTAAATTATAATGCTTTGTGCCTTTTAATATCTTGTGTTCTTGATCATGCTAGCCGTATTTTATACATTACTATTCGGAAATTGCATAAAATTTGCGATTTCTGTGGTAACTCTACGGGATATTAGTAGTTTTTCCCCTTCAACCATGACGTCAGCACCAGGAAGTTGCGTAATGTGAATTTGGTCAATAGCTATTTCCGATATTTCCACCAGAAGGCCCTTTTAGGACATTTCAGCCACTGCGTCTGTAACATTCTCTGCACGTCCCGGGGCTACAGCTCCCAGAGCTCAACCTTCTCCTTCTCGCTCTTCTCCGTGGTCGCTTTAACCGCTCTGTCCCTCTCTCTGTCCCTCTCTCTCTCTCTTTCTCTGCTGACCCCCCCGCCACCCCTCAAAACCCCTCTCCGGTTCCCAGTGTTGGGGAAGTTAAAGTTAGATGTACCTGAGTTACTTACATTTTGATAACTTGCTGGTAACTGAGTTACAATCACATTTCTGTAACTCGCCAAGTAACTGAGATACTTTTTGGGTAATTTTTAGCTCAAGTTGCAAGTTACAAGAAGTTACAAGCGAAGTTATAATTTTACATTTAATATTTGTTAAGATTGACGATCAAATGTATAATTTTTTTGTCATAATTTTCTTATGTTAAGGGAGGGGCGCTGTTGTTCAGGCCAGGCACACTCACACTCACATTCACACTCACACTCACATTCACACTCACATTCACACTCACATTCACACACACACACACACACACACACACACACACACACACACACACACACACACACGCACACGCACACGCACACGCACACACACACACACACACACACACACACAGCCTCCACCGTTCAGTTCACACGAGTGTGATTTTTTAACTTTATATTAGGAACACAGATGTTTACTAAAGAAAATGGCATGTGACTTTTTTGTAGGATATTATATTTCATTTTTATAGTTTCATGTACACCAAAAAAAAGTAACTTAGAGTAACTCTGTTACTTTTTCTATGTAACTTGAAACTTTACATTTCTCCAGGGGTATAACTTTAACTTGATCAAGTTACTGCCATGGTGAGTTACGCTTTCAAAGTAACTTCCCCAACACTGCCAGTTCCCCTGTTATCCCCCCCCCTTTCTCTCTCTCTCGCGTTCCATTGCTCCATTTTCCATCCTCCTTTTTCGGAGGCTGTCCACACAGTCCACTCCACACCACGTTCCAAACAGATGTTGAACGCGCGCGTCACGTGCGTGTGTGCGTGCGTGTGCGTGTGTGAGAACAGAGGGAGAGGGAGATCGCCTTCTTCGTCAGAAATGGGTTTCCTTTTATTATACCTGGATGCTCTCACGTTTTCCTTCCACCCCCCCCCCCCCCCACCCCCACCTTTCCCTGCAGCTGAGCTTTTGATGGTAAAGTCAACAGCTTCCTCTCAAAGTGAAAACACAACGACGACGACGACTCGAAAACCAAAACAACAACGAGATTACAACAGCTTTTGTTTTGATGCTCGGCTTAAGCCGCCGACTCCGAGACGGTAGCTTGCCATTATACAAAGAACAATCTGTGCGTAATAGTTCCAGTAAAACCGAAAATCTCTCTGCGGTGGGAAAGGGACTTTGGGGGCAAAATCGAGCATTTAAGCGCCGGGCCTGTTTTTTGAAGGAGGATTTATAGAAGCGGGGTGAGGTAGCACTTTCCAGCAGGGACGTGCAGAGGATGTTAGAGAGGCAGGGGCTGACATTTCCAAAAGGGCCTGTCGGTGGAAATATTGAAAATAGCCGACCTCCAAGCTCACAACGCGTCGCGCTTCAGTGCTTGATACCACACTGAACTAAGCATAATCAAGTCAATCCTGGAGATGTGGCTTAACGGCATGGATTTCTACACAGAGGGCAATTCTTTCAACATAAGACGCTGCATTCAAGTTCAGGAGAGTTTGGACAAGGCAAATTCTCTTGAATGCTGCCTTCAGGTATGGCATGGACACAGGGGCATTTGCATTTCTTTCACCGTAGTGAAAACTGCATTCATGGTCTGGAGAGAGGGCACTTTTTACAGAAGGGTAAAAGGGCAGGGGCTCAAGCCCCACTTTGATGTCTAAGTGTGCACGTGCCTGCTTTCCAGAATCTTCCGAAAATTACAAGGAGCCTGGCGGTGAGAGTAATGGGGTGGGAGGGGGGAGGAGAGGTCGTGGGGGGAAGGGCCAGGGAAGAGTGGTTCTCAAAGGTCTCCCCTTAAAGCAGGGGTCTTCAACAGGGAGTTACGGGACCCCTAGGGGGTCCTCAGAGTTACTACAGGGGGTCGTCCAAATCTTCCAATCCTTTTTCAACTTGAACCCTGGTGACCATATTCTGAGAACTGTTGCCAAAAATAGCCAATCTACAAGCTCACACGCAGAGCGAGGCGTTGTGAGCTTGTAGATCGTCTATTTTTTGGCAAAGAGGTTTGGTGTAGAGGGAAAAAAAGAGTACAGTTTATGAAGTATTGACGGTTCAAGTGGTTAAATCTCTGGAAAAGGTTTTGGGGGTCCCTGCTGTGTCTCTCTCTCAACTAAGGGGTCCTTGGCCTGAAAACGTGGAAGACCCCTGCCTAGTAGGAATAGTTCACCCCAAAGTGACTTATTAGTTACCTTTTTTCACCACTGCTGGCTTGTTGTTAATAAAGCTACACAACCCACTGACAATGGAGGCCCTGAAAACTTGTTAAAGTCTATCGTGGCATGTAACACGCCGGTTCAGAGAGAACTAAATGACCTATAAGTGAATTAAACAAGATGATTAATAATTTCTGTGGCCAATTAGATGAAGTCTGGAGTTGGTCCATTCCAGGAGAGAGCCAAGGGGAGGTGAAGATGTGCCACCGTGTGCCCCTATCCATGACAAACTTTGCACACACACTCCTTGGCTGCCAAACCACAACCTCCACCCCTCATTTCTCACATGGCCCTCTTCTAGCGCCACCATGAGGCCGATTCTTTCAAAACACATTTTTGGACACTGCTCCTACATATTTTGCCCTAAAATCACGCAAAGCGGTATATGTGACCTGACGGTCGCTTATCTCCCGATTAGGGAGTCTTACTGGTTTATACTTAGTTGTACGTCTGTGTCGCGCAAGGAAAACAGCTGATCTACAAGCTCACAATTGGTTATATAAGCTGGTAGATTGGCTATTGTCGGTGCATGACACGATGCACATCCAAGTTAAATAATGCGAACAGACAGTGGTTACCATAAAGGATGATGCAACTGAAACCCAAAAAGTATTGTTAGCACTTCACATAAAAAAAAGCTCCAACAAGCACTAAAGCCCACAAAATGCTTACATGGTCAGTCTACCAATCAGTGTGCAATCTGTGCATACAGTTACTCTGCATATAGGCTGCAAATGCCAATTAACCGAATTTACTGTAATTTATGTGACAACTTACGTAGAGATTTGCTTTGGTAGAGTTGGATTTTTAAGTGGCTCTCGCCATTCTATTTGATTTTAATTGCTGACAAAGGGACTGGAATTACAATGTCTACTGTGCAGCAAGGCAAGACGAGAAGAAAAATAAAGGGAAATGAAAGGGTGCGTGAGTGATGTGTTTATGTTCCGTAGCTCCAACCCGGGAGCCGAACACTGTGCGAGAGCGAGAGATTACATTTCAGCGTAACACAATACTCTACAAGCTTGTGAATGCGTCGCATCGCGACGCACTGTGAGCTTGTAGATCGGCTGTTTTCAAATGGCCGAAATGTATATAGGGCTGAAGTGGTCAATGTATGTTTTGTAATAATAATCGATCTACAAAGCAACTAGTAACTGAAGTTTTCAAATAATTGTAGTGGAGTAGAAATAGATTATTTGCCTCTGAGATGTAATGGAAGTAGAAGTAAAAGTACTGAAAACTGGAAATACTCAAGTAAAGTACAAATACCTCACAATTGTTCTTAAGTACAGTACTTAAGTATACATGGTTACTTTACAGCACTGCTTAATTTGCTACCTCTTGGCCGGGGTCTTGATGTTTCGGTAGACCAAAGTGAGGACTGTATTTGCTCTCCCCCAAGACTTCAGAAATCACACAAAGAAAAGTTATGGCCTACAGCAGATTGCAGCTGTAAGATATAGTCCGAGCGTTTCCGTTTACACAAATCGCGCACTTTATGAAAGAAGCATGTAATTTGGCACACAGTTAGAACATGCCATATGGAACATTTTTGGCTATAGGGGCATCGCAGATTTGTCTTGGGAAACTTGTGGGAGCCAATCAAAGTTGGGATCTCATAGACTTAAGCGCGTTAAGTAGCATGTGAAGGGTCAAACTAGGGTTTTTTTCTGAATCCAATGCAAGCATTTGTTTTGCACGAAAACTATTCATTTCCGAAACACGGCCCCCACAAAACTTAAAAGTGACGACCATGGGGTGACGACCCCATGGTTTTATGGGGGTCGTTTTTTGTCCAAGGAATGTTTTTCGTGCAAAACAAATGCTTGCATTGGATTCAGAATCATGAAAAACCCCTAGTTTGACCCTCACATGCTACTTAAAGCATATTTATTTTTTGTATTATTTTACTATAGTAAAGTCTATGAGAGCCCAACTTTGATTCCCAAGTTTCCAAAGACAACTCTGCGATGGCCCTATAGCCAAAAATGTTCCATATGGCATGATCTAATTGTTCTCCATGTCTCTAAACAGAGAATTTCATGTTCAGGTCAGGATATACATTTTATCCAGGCAGGAGGGAGAGCTCATACGGCATACAGGATGCAGTATCACGTTCACATGCGTTCACAGCATGCATTCTGAACACGCTCTGGTCTGAACACTCTTGAATGAATAATTGTGACCGTCAGGTCGTAGTTAGTATGAAAACGTCCACCTTGTGTCCGTGAGCGAGTCACGCTAACGCACAACATTTCTTTACCTATTGACTTCACAGTTCCTCCCACCCATTCCATCCATGAAAGCAGGGCACACAAAGTTGTAAGTAACACATGGGTGTAACACTCACTCACATGGGTCTGTGGCGCGTCGCTGATTGGCTGTGGCTTTCACATGCTTTTCATAGGCTTTAACACACCGTTTAACCGAACGCTGCTCAGTCAGCAGCTTTTCAACGCGACCTGGCGGGCGCTTCTCGGCCTTAGGGCGTGGCATCTTACTTGTGATGATATAACCCGCCTCTTTGTGGAGTTCTTCCTCCTGATTGGTTAACATTAGTATCCTGTGATTCAAATATATTGTCTGTTCACTAAAGAGATGGCAAGACAGGGAGAACCATGTTAGCGAACGCAAACACTTTGTAACAGTCATTGTTATCAGCATATAGCTAATTTGAGAAAAGAAAATAGACGATCTATAAGCTCACAATGTATGTGCCACAACGCAATCTTAAAAGCTCACTCATGCTGTAAATCGGCTATTTTCGCCGGGAAGTTCACCCCGGAATAGGGCAGGGGTCTTCAACAGGGGGTCCGGGACCCCTAGGGGATTACCCCCTCAGAGTTACTACAGGGGGGTCCTCCAAATCTTTGTGTGATGATGAAACATTTGTATATCTCAACCACCTGAACCCTAGCGTCCATATTCTGAGAACTGTAGCTAAAAATAGCAGATCTACAAGTTCACAACGCCTCGCAGCGCGATCGGCTATTTTCGGCAAAGCAAAGAGGTTTGGTGTAGAGGGGAAAAAGAGCAGACTAAGTACAAGGTCAAGTTTATTAAGTATTGAAAGTTCAAGTGGTTATATATCTGAAAACACAAATTGACATGAACCCAAAATACACTGATGATTGTGCTGTTAAACCATGAAACTATATGGTATCTATGGGTTGTGGGGGTCCCTGCTTCATCTCTCTCTCTCAACTAAGGGGTCCTTGGCCTGAAAAAGTTGAAGACCCCAGCTATAGGGTTCAAGTTGTAAAGTCGACAAGGTATCTAATGTTCGCAAAAACATTTGGTAACTACTATGTTGTCATAGCCATGACATCAGAAGATACCAATGTTAAAACCACCATCTTCATCATCATCATCATCACCAACAACCACACATTTCCACTTATACTTCCTCATCACTATTCCCTTCATCTGGTGAGCCTTTTTTTGTTTTTACGGCGCTGCTGGACATGAACCTGGGGGCCGCGTGTTAGTCACGCTTTCAGGAAAGCCCACATCAGCGAGGGGCTGACATATGTGGAAAGTGTGAGTATCTGGACTCTCTGGGTTCACGGCGGCGGTATGGGCCACCGGAGAGAGGTTTTGTGGGCCCTGATTAAAACCTCAGCAATCTAGTAGCTTCTACACACACAACACACACACACTCACACACGCATGCATGAGCATGCAGGCACAGACTCAGGTTTGTAGTCTAGATCAGGGTTTTTTTTTGTTTTTACTTATTGGACTCAGGGCACCCCTGTAAATAACTTTTTCATCCACGGCACCCCTGAGTTACACTGTTAATTTTTAGAATCTTCCTATCTTCCTATAAACATCCTATTGGAGAAATATCCGAACTGACTGAAAATAACGTTATACTTGACGTTTAAAGGTGATTCACCATGAAATGTCACTTTTCCTATTTTAAAACCTTTTTTTGGGGTCCCACTAGCACCTTCTATCCTCACAAAGTCCCATTTCTGACCGTTGTGTCTTTCTCTGGTTTTGAGAAGGCGATGGTTAAAAGTATCCCACGGGTTCTCAAAACAGGCTATCCAGATTTGCTGCCGATTGTGACATCATCTGCCGATTGTGACGTCATCATCCAAAAAATATATATATATATTTTTTCAAAATTCTTTTTTTTTCAAAAAACATTTTTTTTTTCAAAAAGATTTTGGGGGGGTGGCGCAGTTCAGGCCAAAGGTGGTACTGCAGCTGAAATGCTCTGAGAGCCATTAAAAAATGAGAGAGGCTCTCTATTCAGGAGTGGTAATTTAGCCTCAAACCTTTTGAAAAACGTTTTTGGGACATAAACAATATGACATAAATACTTTTTAAATGCATGGTGTATCACCTTTAACCATTTGAACCCCAGCATGCCTATTCTGTGGGTGGGGAAAGTTCACCAAAAATGGCAGATCTACAAGCTCACAACGCGTCACAACGTGACGCGTGCTTGTAGATCTGCTATTTTTGGTGAAGAGGTTTGTCGTAGATGGAAAAAGAACTCAAGTACAGTGCAAATCAGGTCTGTTTTACTAAGCATAGTGAAGTGATATTGATGAATTCCAAATCTTATCAAATTATCTCGCGGCACCCCCGGGTGCCCCGTCACCCACTTTGAAAACCCCTGGTCTAGATGCTGGTCGTGAAAACAACGGAACAACTTTAAACTGTAAAATGTATGCAGTACACATATTGTACGCAGGCAGGCAGGTACAGACAGACAGACAGACAGACAGACAGACAGACAGACACTGTAGATAAAAGATAGATATATTAACTGGAAGATGGGAGATAGTTTTTGCTTCGAAACATCCAAAGCAGTTATCAAAACGTATTTCACGTACCGTATGTCAGTGAAAAGGTATATCGAAATGAAAACAGCTAAAATTGAATCGTTTCGTTTTATTTTGTATCGTATCGAATCGGCAGTGCAAAGAATCGATTGTATCGATACTACCTACATGTGCATTGTATTGATAATTTTTAAGAAGAAAAAATGAAAAGGAGGTGTTTCCATATAGCTACACTGGTCACTGTGTTTACTTATTTATATCCATAATAATACATGTTTCCCTTAAAATCCACACCTTTCACACAGATTTAATGTCTTTGCTAAATAGTTACTATATCGATTTTAAATCATTGAATCGTATCGTATCGCCATGAATGAACCAATATCGTCCATGTATCGTATCGTCAACCATGTATCGTGATATGTATTGAATCGCTGTTAAAATGTACAAGAAACCAGCACGTTTTATTGGTGTGAGACTCTAAAAGGTCCTTGTGGGAAGCCTAATGGTATGATGTTCCTGGTTGTACAAGGGAATCATGTACACTTGATTTGTATCGCCATTTATCAATGAGACGTTTATAGTCAGCGGTGGTGCAAGAAGCACTCAGATTTCAATAAGTAGCAATACCACGATGTAAACATACTCTGTGACACGTAAAAGGACTATTAACAATGTTAATTGAGAGTACATGTATGGGTACTACGCACGCACGCACGCACGCACGCGCGCACGCACATACACGCGCACCCACACGCGCGCACACACATATATAAATGGAAACACTCTATAACTGATATAATATAAACTAATACTATTATATATCTGCTGTCAGGCCGAAACCTCCTAACTCCAAAATGTTCATTTTTGGGAAAATGAGCTCAAGTGGAGTTAGGAGGTTTTGACCGAAGGGCTTTTTACTACTTTTCATTGGTTCAGTATTATTTTAACCAACACACAGACGTAAAGGGTGTTTAATAGCCCTGATTTATGCCAAAAAAATCAAAAACCTCAAAAATGGAATTAAGAGGTTTTGGCCAGACAGTGACGATATGTAGGCCTACCTCACAATAGTACTTTCCACCACCAATAGCCAGAGAGAGAGAGAGAGAGAGAGAGGCGGGGGACGTACAGGGACAGAAAGACAGACAGGTAGGGAAACAGACGGTCAGGAAGACAAAAGAGACTGACAGAAAGATGATGCAAGACTAGACTAAGAGTGAGTCAGAAACATATGAGTATTTTTATTTTGTCTGTCAGCATCTTGTTTGCATTCTATCGCTCTTTCCAAAACCGTTTAGGCCTTTAAGTCTTCAGGTGCTTTCCCACCGAAAGCATATCATCTTTCTAGTCAATTTAACCGCGTCATTCTAGTCGCTGGGTGTTGGGCTGATGGGGAAAACGTGTTTGTTTGCGTGTTCAACTAATCGCTGTCTATCACTGTAGGCATACTATTGAAACAACCCACTGAGCAATAGTCGTCTATTAGACGTCTAGCTAAAATTGGTCTAATAGAGGTATAGATTTGAACGTTTTTTAGACATCTAAGCTTAGACTAGACATTGATTTTAGACGTTATTTCAACGGCTATATATAGACATATAGTCTATATATATACGTCTATTAGACGTCTACCTATTAGACTAAACAATCCACCCATGTTAAAACAAGGTGGGGATGTATACTGCAGTTAGTTAGCTGCATTAGTATATAGTCTGACCAAGCCAGGCTATGTCTGTGGTGCCTGTCCTTGCCTGTGCCACTAGCCAGTTTAAGCAGACCGTTTCTACAACCGCGACGCGAGGCGGGACTACGGCTGCTATGACGTAATTGCCGTGGCGGTCAAAATCGTTAAGCAACAGCCTTCCGCAACAGGGTCCCACCCCTGTTACTGAACTCTTTGGTTCCCATGGCGACGCGACCACGCAGTAGGCGTTGTATAGACGCTACGTGGAAAGCTAGCCTCTGGCGTTGTAGGGACGGCTGCGACGGTGGCAGGTTCATCTATCGAGCGCCCATCATTTCCGGTTACCGTTGTCATCTGCCGTTGCCGTAGCGTTGCTTAAAGTCGCTACAATGTGCTCTGCCACCCGCTGTATGTTGTTTTTTTGTCGGGCAGTGCAGTTTCCGTTCCAGGCAGTAACAAATGCATTCCGACGGAATGCTTCCAATGCAACTGTTGTGGTACAGCCTGTTGATGCCTGCAGGAGCGCACGTCATCACTGTGATGTCACCTGTTTTTATGCCCATATATGGAGATCCCTGCTCTGAGTAAGTTGTTAAGTGTAAGATAGGTACTATGGGTGTGGCGGAGAGAGTCGCAGCCCCAGCCTGAAGCCTCACAAGTCTAGTATCTGCTCTCGTTCCATAGGGATATCCCTTTGGAGTAATGGTTAAGATATTGGACTTTCACGTGGGAGACCCGGGTTCGAAGCCGGGTGGGGAGGTTCGATCACCTCCGTTACATGGGCTGTGTAATTTCCTCCGAAGAGGACGACACCATCTCCCGCCATGCAACAGCACATAATGAGAAAACCAATCTGGGCAGTTCCCCTCGGGCTGAACCTTCTTGCAGGAGAACATCTTGGAATGCAATTTCCACAGTATATTCAAGTGTCTGTAGCCGCCAAGTATGTACCGCACCGTAGAACTCTCCATCGTATGGCGATTTGCACAGCCCCGTTCTTATATGTGCATATTGTCCTATTAAATGGCCCTGAATTCTGGTTACTTTCCAGTCAAATAGATCGTCGTTGTCGGGTGGAAACCTTGTATGTCCAAAACAGTTGGTTTTGCATTTATAATTTCAAAAAGTATTTAAACTAGTGAAAACAGCCGATCTACGGTGCGCGGCGTTGTGTGCTTGTAGATCTGCTGTTTTCACTACGAAAGAACGTACAGATTTGAAAACTTGGAGATACAAGGTTTCCGCCCGACAACGACGATATGCTAACAGCAAGATAAGAGGTGATGACTTATCGAACCAAACAACTGACTTTGCGGGGTCCTTTGCAAGAGGAAGTAAGAACTTGACCATGGCCTAAATTTGACAAACATTTGTAATAATACTGTTCTCCATCTGCTATCGTTCTCTCTGACTATTGACAGCTCGGACTAAGAATGTGCGCAGACATGACATAATGTGAGGGTCTTGTCAGGTTTAAATGTAGTTTCTCTCTTGACTCTCTCTCTCTCTTTCCCTCTCTCTGCCCTTCCCTCTCTCTCCCCTAAATCCTGCTCTTTCAACCAGGCATGTGCACACATAGACATGAAAGGGGGCTTGAGCCCCCGACCTTTTATCCGTCTGTAAAAAGTGCCCTCTCCAGACCATGAATGAAGTTTTCTCTATGGTGAAAGAAATGCAAATGCCCTCTTTTCAAGCCATACACGAAGGCAGCATTCAAGAGAATTGCCTTGTTCAAGCTCTCCTGAACTTGAATGCATCATCTTTGTTGAAAGAATTGCCCTCACATGTGTAGAAATCCATGCTGTTACGCCACATCTTCAGTATTGCCTTTTTTAATGCTTAATTTTGGGTGGTACTGAAAATAGCCGACCTCCAAGCGCACAACACATCGCGCTGTGAGCTTGGAGGTCTGCTGTTTTCAATATTTTCACCAAAAGCCTCTTTTAGAAATTTCAGCCCCTGAACATGCATGGCAAGAGAGAGAGATAGATCTCACACCTTTCAACAAAAAGAACAATCAAATACGGCCCTGGTGATTTGCATATCAAATAGCCAAGGAACTACAGTATAATGGCCGTGGCTGCATGTCTTTGACAAAAAGTGTAAAATTCCCCAAAAAACAGAAAAAATAACTTCTGTTTTGGGGACATTCTGGAACAGAAGACATGGTCAAATAACAGGAGACTTCCAAAAACAGGAGTGTTGGCAGGTATGCCTTCAAGTTGCACACAGACAGAGGCAATGATCATTACCATGTGCAGACTCAGCCACGAAATCGTTCACTTTTCCCAATTAAAAAAACTAAAAAAAGGTCTATTAACTCTACTAGACCTTACCCGTTCGAAGATATGTGCTCCAAAATATGTCAAACGCACCCGGTGAAAGTGTGTGTGTGAGAGAGAGAGAGAGAGAGAGAGAGAGAGAGAGAGAGAGAGAGAAACATTCCTAACTGTGAGAGAAAGGGGTGTGTGTGTGTGGGGCTACAGATCCCATGGCCTGGAGGAACGGACCGTAACCCTGGCAACAGACAGCAGAGTTCAACAGAAGTGGTTAAGAAAACGCCAAAAAACTGCTTTAATTTGGGAGAAATGAAATTCGGGCTCCGTCAGTGTTGGTATAATGCTAATGGCCAATACCATGTGAACTTTGGGATCAGTTGCTGAAGCGAGTGAATAGATAAACGTAGATAAGCGTGAGCGTTAGAGCGTTAGAGCGTGAGCGTTAGAGCGTTAGAGCGTGAGTTTGCTCCTTTATTAGTAGGATGGCCGGAGTCTGTTACAGCTGTCGCCATGGTTATAGCCCCCCAAGCTATGGGATAAATGTACACGGCCAGCTGCCACACAAACAAACACATGTGGGTTCTGTGCTATAGACTTGGTGGTAGATACTCTACATCAGGGGTTTTCAAAGTGGGTGACTGGGCACCCTGGGGTACCGCGACGGCAGTCCAGGGGTGCCGCGAGATATTTTGATAAGATTTGAAATTTATTTGGACATTTAAAAATGTATTTAGTATCATTTTAACTTGAAGTACCAAGTTATTTTAAGTCAGTTTTAACCAAAATGGCTTATTATCTCGCTTTCCTCAAAACATAATCGCTAAAATATGCTATAAATATTAGGTGCTGGGAGTGGAAATTAGGAATATAATAATGTAGGGGTGCCTCGGATGAAAAGAATATTTATAGGGGTGCCCCGAGCCAAAAAAGTTTGGGAACCCCTGCTCTACATGACTCAGACTTGTTGTATCTTACAGTAACTCTTAATAAATTGCATTAACTGAAAAAAATATTTATGGAAATCCTATCCTGTTCTGCTGTTTTCCCCCCGTTTCTCTTTATACACTTCTGGGACAATTCACCGGGTCACTTTTGGATGGAAGGGTGATCTCATAGGTTCCTTGGACCCCAACAACGGCCTCTATCCTCAGTAAGTCTCTCGCCGCACGCTGTTTTTGGCTGCTTCAGAAGCTGTCTTTGCGCCGCTTGGCTCTTTGAGTAAACCTTTCACTGATGCTGCTACAGATTCACAGCGTCCAACATCCGCGGGGCGCAAACGGAGCCTTTCCAGATTCATCACTCAAGTCTAGTGTATCATATCAGGCTTTCTCCTGTCATATGCAGGGGTGTCGCACCAAATTCTGGGCCCTGGTTACAAGGATTCACTCACATTTTGTGCTTTAACAATTGAAAAATAGCAGATATACAAGCTCACAGCGCACCGAGTGCCGCGCTGCAAGCTTGTAGATCTGCTATTTTAGAAAAATCGTGTTTTTGAGGTTTTTTGAAAAACCTATGTTTCTATGTCAGTGGTGCTCAAACCTTTTCATGTGAAGGACCCTAAAAATTATTGGCCACGGACCCCCATCTCAAAATTTGAGTTCCAGGGACCCCGCAGAAGCAAACTTTGAGTTACAAATTGAGTTACTTAAAAAAAAAAAAAAAAAAAAAAAAACATATATTCAAAGATTTGCACACATTTTCACGATTTTTCAAAAATAGCAGATCTACAAGCTTGCAGCGCGGCACTCGGTGCCGCGCTGTGAGCTTGTATATCTGCTATTTTTCAATAGCTAAAGTATAAAATAATTAAGGCCCCTCCACCTTGGGCCCTGGTAACTCAGTCCCACTTTCCCCCCTCTTGTGACGCCCCATGTCATATGCCTCATCTACTGCATGTTCCCGTGGAACCATAAGCTAGAAAAAATAAATAATCTACTGAAAGCTGGACTACAATACCAGGTCAGGTGTTAGGTTAGCCTATTACTGACTACTCCTGGCCGGGACTGTAGGTTTCCATCTTGTCAGTTCACACCTGCCAATTCCTAGACTTTTCCTAGCGGGCCTATTCTGTAACTCTTTCTTTTCTAATGCTTCTTTTCTAAAAAGTACTGCAAGTACTCAAACTTTGCTTGTGCCCGCAAGGTCACACCAAAAGCACACTTCAAACGAAAACTTGTGAATTAGGACAGTCTGCATAATGAGTACTTTATACTTTTGGTCCTTGAAGTAAGCCATTTACCATGAGAGGGAGTGGGTTGTTGGCTGATTTAACACTGTTTCAGGGTTGTGCCACGAGCCGCCAGGCGAGTGACAAACAACCCTGAAAGTAAAAATAATCAAGTACTTTATTCCACCACTGGGGGAGTACTACAGGGGTGAGGGGGTCAAGAGGTGAGTCTTCAGAAAAATCGGTGTGAGTCTGCAGTTCTGACTGCAGCAGGATTTATTCCACAGCTTGGGAGCCAATATCTCTCTCTTACGCTAGACTGAAGGACCCCTGCACCTGTAAACCCTAGAACAGTGGTTCTCAAAGTTTTTCATGTCAAGGACCCCCGAATGGACTCATATTAGCCCGCGGACCCCCATTTGAAAAGATATGCCAAGAATCACCTTATAAGAGAAGATTTCTTATGGCTCTAGCAGTGATTCCCAACCATTTAAATTTCAAGGACCCCCAGTTTGACATGCATTTTAGGCTACGGACCCCCATTTAATGGCATTTCAATCTCTGGGACCCCAATTTATACTGTAAAATCGATTCTACAAATGCCTTCTAAACCAGTAGTTATTTCCCAATTTTTTTTAAATAGCAGATTAGTTTGTTTATCTGCTATTTTTGAAATGCAATACATTCACCCATTCACACAACGATGGCGGAAGAAACCATGCAAGACACCAACCTGCTCACCGGGAGCAACTAGGGAAGAGTCTTGCTCAAGGATTCTTTGACACCAACTCTGGGGGAGCCTGGGATCGAACTGGGAACCCTCCGTGTTCTAATGACGGTTTCATACCCCTGAGCCACTGCCGTCCCAATGCATATTTATATAACTATGGGAGATCTTTGAGTTCTTTAAATAAATAAATCAAGCTCCAAGACTATGTGGTACTGATCCAAATACAAAGTGTATACAAATACATTATTATAATCCAATAGTAAGGCTACTGTTTTTTTTTTTTTTTTTTTTTTTCAAAACAGCTGTGCCTGTCTACATGAACAGAAAAGGGTCCAATTTGGTTTAGAATAGCTTCCAGTGAACAAATCATGCCTCAAGACATGGAATATATATATTTTTTATTGTAATGTAATTATAGGCAAAAGGCTTTCAACCAATAATAAAAACAAAAGAGGCAGTGTTACGGCCAGTCGTATTATTATTATAGTTATTATTATTATATTCGTGCTGGGTTGGAATTTGTATGTTTATTTGAGGCTTGGGTTATATTGTACCTTTCTTTCCTTATAAAGGTGGTGAATGGAGGATGAGTGCGGAGTGAATGCAGAGTGGAGAGTTGGGTGTGGTGCCAGTGAGATTGGCTGTGGACTGAGTGGCTGATTGACTGAGTAACATAGATTGACAGGTCCCGCCTCTGGACCTGCCCCTCCCGTCCTATTCGATGGTTTCGTCAACGCCCTGGCCAGGATTGGCCGTGCATTTGCTCCTCATCTATAAAGCCTCATTCTGTTCTAACCATGGTGGGTGGATAGCAGCTTTCCAGCAAGCAGAGACTCGATCCCTCTGTCCCTCCAGCCCATGTAGCCTTTCTGTTCTTTTGTTCCTTAGTTTGAGTTCTTTTGAGTAAGTTCCTTCGGTACCATTTTGCCTACATTTGATTCTGTTGTTAAAATGATTCTTATTTGATCCTCAGTATTTTCATGTGCTAATTTCCAACTTTCCCAACCTTAGTTGACTTTTGAATATTATTGTTAACTCCTTATTGTTATTTTCCTTCTATTTTGTTGCCACGTAGGGGTGTTTGGTAGTTTTGTTTGGATTTTGCCCGTTGGTCTTTTTTGTAATTGTTTAGTTAGTTTAGTAGGGTTAGTAACTGTATTTTTATTTAAAGGGTTTGTTTAGGGATATTTTCTTTTAGGTCAGTAGTTTTGCTTTTGTGAACCTGCACCCTGAAGTATCTATCCTGACACTTGAAGAAAAAGCAAAAATAGAGATCTTTGTCTCTGCTAAAAATAATAATAAAAGAAATCCTTTTTGGAAAGTCGTTGTCCTTTGCATTTATGTTGCGCTCCTCCGCCCTAGAGGGGCAGTCGTAACAGGCAGATCTAGCGCAGTGTGTGTCCTGAGCCTGTAGATATTTGTCATATTACAGGGATGTCATCGTCAATGTTCTATTATATGTGTATAGGAGTGACAGGGGCAGCAGTGGGCAGTGCTCAGGACGTAGAGTGACTGCGTGGGAAATGGAAGGTTACCAGATCAAATCCGGGCTCTCCCAGTGTCGAAATGTCCTCGAGTAAGACACTGAACCCCTGTGCCCAAAACAAACTATAGGGATGTTGAATATTAGCCTTTTTGCCGATATCCGATTTTCCGATTTTGGCCAACTCTTCATTTCAGTTTCCGATATCTACTATGTAAACCACTGTTTCCCACGGACCAATTATGTACTGTGGGTAAAAATCCCATTTCTTTTTCTACATTAAATAAATAAATAAATAGATACAAAATATATATGTATATCGGTCAATAATATGTAATATTACATATTTTAAACAATGTTATACATTTTAAAACAAATAAATACATGTAAGGAATTCCATAAATAAATACATATAATAACCAGTAAGACTCCCTAATCGGGAGATAAGCGACCGTTGGTCGCTTATCTCCACAAATAGGCCAAAAGTTTGTTTTACCAATTATCAAGACATACGGGCAGTTGACAGTTTGCCATGGTTACTCATTGAAGTTGAATCTCCATATATGGAGATAACCTACGCATCACTCTAAGTCTGACCTCACCAGCCCATATTTGGGCATGAGCAACTTATGTCTCCATATAGGGAGATATGATGACATC
This sequence comes from Nannobrachium achirus, assembly GCF_963921795.1. Taxonomy (NCBI): domain Eukaryota; kingdom Metazoa; phylum Chordata; class Actinopteri; order Myctophiformes; family Myctophidae; genus Nannobrachium; species Nannobrachium achirus. The sequence continues at coordinate 59,735,023 of NC_137822.1, forward strand.
ACACAGTCCTCAGCCGATGATGTGGCGTGATGTCATACAATACACAAACGAGCCCTACAGTATAAAGGGGCAATTCTTGCCAGGAAAGAAGCATTTCTTCGACTCAGACCTTATCGCCAGGGTTGGCTTATAGCAGCTGTCGGTAGATAATGCCGGTCTTATATAAGGGTCATTTGTGTACGGTGTGATTTGCCATGGTTACTCATTGAAGTTGAATCTCCATATATGGAGATAACCTACGCATCACACTAAGTCTGACCTCACCAGCCCATATTTGGGCATGAGCAACTTATGTCTCCATATATGGAGATATGATGACATCACACAGTCCTCAGCCGATGATGTGGCGTGATGTCATACAATACACAAACGAGCCCTACAGTATAAAGGGGCAATTCTTGCCAGGAAAGAAGCATTTCTTCGACTCAGACCTTATCGCCAGGGTTGGCTTATAGCAGCTGTCGGTAGATAATGCCGGTCTTATATAAGGGTCATTTGTGTACGGTGTGATTTGCCATGGTTACTCATTGAAGTTGAATCTCCATATATGGAGATAACCTACGCATCACACTAAGTCTGACCTCACCAGCCCATATTTGGGCATGAGCAACTTATGTCTCCATATATGGAGATATGATGACATCACACAGTCCTCAGGCGATGATGTGGCGTGATGTCATACAATACATAAACGAGCCCTACAGTATAAAGGGGCAATTCTTGCCAGGAAAGAAGCATTTCTTCGACTCAGACCTTATCGCCAGGGTTGGCTTATAGCAGCTGTCGGTAGATAATGCCGGTCTTATATAAGGGTCATTTGTGTACGGTGTGATTTGCCATGGTTACTCATTGAAGTTGAATCTCCATATATGGAGATAACCTACGCATCACACTAAGTCTGACCTCACCAGCCCATATTTGGGCATGAGCAACTTATGTCTCCATATATGGAGATATGATGACATCACACAGTCCTCAGGCGATGATGTGGCGTGATGTCATACAATACACAAACGAGCCCTACAGTATAAAGGGGCAATTCTTGCCAGGAAAGAAGCATTTCTTCGACTCAGACCTTATCGCCAGGGTTGGCTTATAGCAGCTGTCGGTAGATAATGCCGGTCTTATATAAGGGTCATTTGTGTACGGTGTGATTTGCCATGGTTACTCATTGAAGTTGAATCTCCATATATGGAGATAACCTACGCATCACACTAAGTCTGACCTCACCAGCCCATATTTGGGCATGAGCAACTTATGTCTCCATATATGGAGATATGATGACATCACACAGTCCTCAGGCGATGATGTGGCGTGATGTCATACAATACACAAACGAGCCCTACAGTATAAAGGGGCAATTCTTGCCAGGAAAGAAGCATTTCTTCGACTCAGACCTTATCGCCAGGGTTGGCTTATAGCAGCTGTCGGTAGATAATGCCGGTCTTATATAAGGGTCATTTGTGTACGGTGTGATTTGCCATGGTTACTCATTGAAGTTGAATCTCCATATATGGAGATAACCTACGCATCACACTAAGTCTGACCTCACCAGCCCATATTTGGGCATGAGCAACTTATGTCTCCCTCCATATATGGAGATATGATGACATCACACCAGGCTTGTCAACTCTCCTGGATTTCCCAGGAGTCTCCTGGATTTTGAACCCCTCTCCTGGGAGTCTCCTGGATTGGCAAATCTCCTGGATTTCTCCTGGATTTGGTATCAAACTCCCAAAATTCACCAGAACACAGGAAATTACATCTACTATGTACATTTTCTTCTGGGGGAGGACCCCCAGACCCCCCGCTTTAGGGGTGGGGCAATGAATGCAAGAAAGATCAGACACATATTCACTTAAAGTTATACCATGTAACTTTTTTTATAAAACAAATCTTAAAATTGTCCTAACTGTTAAATCGCTAAAGTTTTAGAACCCCCACTCTGTTATTTTCAGCTTCTGAAGCCTTCTCTTTATATGTTTTCTATGAGTTGTGAGGGGGGGAGAATTTCCCGGCAAAATGATGTCATCTCCCACATGATACACTACCGGCCAATCACAGCGCCGATCATACACCACCGGCCAATCACAGCGAGTCTTGCTGTCTCTAAAGGAAGTAGCTTCCCTCAGCAACTGTGTTTACATTGGTGAAGGAATCTTGCTTGCTACTCCCTCAATTCTGGTCTAAAAATGATGGGAGACGGCTCTACGGAATCGTATCGGCAAGGCGGAGGTGCTCGCGACGGCCGCGGTGGTCCGCGCACGGCGACTCCGGCCGAAAAAAGCAATACCGCTACTGACCACTAGTTGAGCAGCTTCCACAGTACAGCTTTAAGTAATGACTTAAAAATTAGAAGTCATCATTAAAGATGTCCTTTGGTTCAGTCATCAATACATGTGTATAAAACATGCACAAAATTCACCAGAACACAGGAAATTACATCTACTAGGTTACATTCTTTCGGGGGGAGGACCCCCAGACCCCCCCACTTTAGGGTTGGGGGCAATGCATGCAAGAAAGATCATATACGTGTAATGACTTAAAGATGAGAAGTCAGGCTGAAATTGTACCAGTGCTAGTAAAGCAAGCCTGATAAAAGTATCAAACATGCACAACATTCAACAGAACACAGGAAAATATATAGGCCTATATCTGTTAAGAGGTTTTGGGGAGAGGACCCCCAGACCCCGGTAGGGGAGTTCCGCGCACCCCCCAAAAAATTAATCTCCTGGATTCTGACTGTCCAATGTTGACAACCCTGCATCACACAGTCTTCAGCCGATGATGTGGCGTGATGTCATACAATACACAAACGAGCCCAGATATGAGCAGGGCAAAGGTGTGACGTGTGACGCGTGACGTGACGGACGTGACGGACGTGACGGACGGCCGGTGGAGGTTTTGATACTAAACTGCGACCTTACGGTCGCAATTAAGAAGTAGTGAAAATAGGCGATCTACAAGATCGCAACGCGGCACGAATCGATAATGTCGGACATCTTTACCTCAAAATGCCAACCGTGTTCACGTTTTATTTGTTTTTACCATCTTTTGGCAATGTTTGATTCATAAAAGACCGATACTGTACACAGTCAAGTGCAATCAGTTAGTGTAATCAAGGTTATGTGAACGTTATGCAGACTCTATGTACTGTATTTATGTAATGAGAGAGAGAGAGAGAGAGAGAGAGAGAGAGAGAGAGAGAGAGAGAGAGAGAGAGTCGGGGGAGCGGGCACAGATTTATTTAGGGTGAACTGTCTGCAGCTTAAACCATATCACTCATTGGCTGCCTACATAAACAAAGGCCCAGCTATATTTAAGTTCTGTTGACACGGGACACACTTTGTCAGATTCTTTATTTTCACACACACACACACACACACACACACACACACACACACACACACACACACACACACACACACACACACACACACACACACACACACACACAAGACCTTGGCACCGTCCCGCACAGAAATGATTGGTATGTTTAAACGCCATTAGATTTGAAAGCACAGGCACACAGAGTTGCACAGCAGAATCCTGTGTCTATTTTAGGGGTTCTTTGCATCTTTTTTGACTCGCGGCACCCCTGTAAATAACCTTTTCATCCACGGCACCCCTGAATGTTAATTATTTTAATCTTATGTCATATTGCGCTACGTAAATCGATAAGGATTGATCGACATCAATATAAAATTACATTTTAATGTTAGACACCAATTTCAGTGTTAAAAGTGTCAAGGTTATTATGTTTTGAACATGATGACATGTACTCCGCTGCAGGTCTGTACAAAGGATGATGATCAGAGAAATGATATGTCTATAATGTCATACTGTCCAGGACACTTTGATAAAGGAAAAGAAAACATTCTACGCCCTTGCTTCTGCGTCCACTTGACCCAGTCACGACACCATCTCCTGATACATTGTTATGTTAGAATTAGCCAGTAGCTATGCCCCTCCCAAAAAGCTTTTGTCCAATGCTAGCTTAGAATAACTTCCTGCTTGCCAAGGTTTTCCTTGGCAAGCTGCCGGTTGCTAAGCTAGCATTGGACAAAAGCTTTTAGGGGAGGGGCATAGCTACTGGCTAATTGTCCAATCAGAATGTGACTAATGTATTCTGTAACTCCATATATCTGTGAAATTATGTTTTGTATGGGAAGAAGCAATATGGGTGCAATACTGACTTGCTGTACTATTGAACTATTCTGTTAATAAAATTATTTCAAACTGACTTATTGTTGTGCTGCCTTTTCCTTGTGTGGACTGTGGATATATTCTTGGGTGGAAACTGAGTCTTCTGGAAATTAACTCACTTAGCGCCGGTCGACTCCTAGATCGACTATGTCATTATGGACGTCCCTGCCGATCGACTTTAATCGACTTTTATATAAAAGCATTGTTTAAGCTTTTATTTGGGTTAATAGACGGAGCAAATCGGTTTCCTTACCTTCAGCTGGTAATAACACGAGACCGTGAAAAAAAAGGATACGATTATGACGTCACCGCTAAACCAGGCCTTCCTGTTTGCCAGACCCATGAAATGGGTAGGCCTACATAAGCAAATGTCGGTCTGTCCCTTTTCTATATAAAGGGTATATATGATGATGACATGATGATGACATGCCTACAAAAGGCATGATGTCATAAATGATGATGACAGACAGGGGGTCTGGCACAACCAGGTTGACCTGGTCTAGTTACAATAGACCCTTACGCAGCTTCACTAGGTCGGATTTTGATTCGGAAATTTTGTGTGTGGCGTCTGTATACGATCCGCTGCCCAGACCGATGGTGGTTTTAGACGATCAAGCACGAATTGAACAGGATTGAGCACAGATGGCGGGCCGCGGATCTCCCATTGTGAGTCAATGGAGCGACGTCACTTTCCCATCCTTGAAACGTGGTTTAAACATGGTTTCTTCTGAAGGTTTTAGTGTTACGATGGCGCACTCTAGTGGTCTTTTTGTGGTGATTTATCATCATGGCTTTGAAAACAATGAAATTATACCCTATCATGTTGATAAAATATATCTATTTCCCGGCAGTTTTAGCGCACATCCATATTTTAAGTTTGCAGGGAATGGGTTTTAATTACCTTCTAAAGGAATAAATATACCGGTTTAACCAAATGAACCCCTGCATCCCTATTATGGGGGAACGTTAGCCAAATATAGCCGACCTACAAGCTCACAAGTGTCACAACATGACACGCTGTTAGCTTGTAGATCTGCCATTTTTGGGGAGAGAGTTGGTGTAGACGACAACTCCGGTGTGTCTTACTAAGCAAAGAGGGTCTAAAGCCCCTTTTTGACTGTAGCTTTAGCACCTCACTACACTACACAACACTACACCGCACCACACCACATAAAAATATCTACATTTTCTATTAAAGTACCCCTATCGGTAAGAAAAACAGATTGACCCTTTTAACTGTGATTGCGACCGTAAGGTCGCAGTTTAGTATCAAAACCTCCACCGGCCGTCCGTCCGTCCGTCGGTCGGTCGGTCGGTCGGTCGGTCGGTCGGTCACACGTCACACGTCACACCTTTGCCCTGCTCATATCTGGGCTCGTTGACCGACCGACCGACCGACCGACCGACCGACGGACGGCCGGTGGAGGTTTTGATACTAAACTGCGACCTTACGGTCGCAATAAGACCGGCATTATCTACCGACAGCTGCTATAAGCCAACCCTGGCGATAAGGTCTGAGTCGAAGAAATGCTTCTTTCCTGGTATAAGACCGGCATTGTCTGTCGTACATTTCGGTCAATTCCAGTGGGGATGCCATTGAAAAGTTAATCTAGTTGTACAAAGTAATCAAAGAATGGGTTGACTGGTACTGTAGGCTGGTTGACTGCTTTATCTGTGGAGAGTGTATGTCACTGAGAGTCCTTTTATAGCGATTGAAATCATGATGAGGTCACGATGAGTCATCTATGCCCAAATATAGATTTCTAGGTCAGATGGCCCATGGAGTTTGTGATGTCAAACCTAGCAACCCAATATAAACAAACCTGATGTCAGACCTGAAGTATCCTTTTATACCCATATATGGAGATACAGAGATCTCCATATATGGCATATTAGAAAGCCCATATATGGGCATATACGGATGACATCAGGGATATCCATATATGGGCATAAAAGGGACAAGGGCTTACAGTTAAGAGATCTCCATATATGGGCATATCAGAAAGCCCATATATGTTCATATACTGATGACATCAGGAATATCCATATATGGGCATAAAAGGGACAAGGACTTACAGTTAAGAGATCTCCGGGCATAAAGGGACAAGGACTGTTACAGTAGATATAGAGATGTCCATATATGGGCATAAATGAACAAGGACTGACAAACACTGAGATCTCCATATAACCTATGGGAATATAAGGGACGAGGACAATGCGTAGCATTGTGAGCTTGTAGACCTATTTTCTAAATATTGTTGTACATTAAAAACTTGAAATGGGTCGTTCTGCATAGTACTTGGGATTTGTTGATGTAAATGTTCACATAGAGTGTAATAATTGGTAAAACAAACTTTTGGCCTATTTGTGGAGATAAGCGACCAACGGTCGCTTATCTCCCGATTAGGGAGTCTTACTGGTTATAATCTATCTATAAATGCGAGAAGTCTCTGCGTGTCTGTCTGTCTGTGTGTCTGTAATCCGCGTATCTCGAGAACCGTTCGTCCCACCGGCTTCAGATTCGGCATGCGCGTTCCCCGCCGCGGCACGGAGTGCAGTGCCGGGTCTCGACCCGACCCGACGCACGGTTTTCCCGAACCGGCGCGAAACGTTCGGAATCTCCTTATGCGGGGTTGATTGTTGACATCAGGCTGTTCCGGAGGAAATCGGCGAAAGCTCTGACTCATTGTGACATCACTTCATAAAAGGCTCTGACATCACGTACGCCACATGAGTCAACAAAAAATCTCTGTGAGTGTGTATGTATGTATGTAATCCGCGTATCTCGAGAACCGTTCGTCCCACGGGCACGTGCGTTCTCCATATATGGGCATAAAATGAATGCCCCCATATATGGGCATAAAATGGATTGCAGACAGACAGATACAGATATCTCCATATATGGACATAAATGGACAGAGGCAAACAGATGGTCAAAGATCTCCATATATGGGCATAACATGGATGCAGACAGAAAGATACAGATATCTCCATATATGGGCATAAATGGACACAGGCAAACAGGTATAATGAAGTTTGCATTAAAGGGGGAACCGGCACTGTGTCTGCAACACAGTTGGAGGCACAGACAGATACTCCATATATGGGCATAAAATGGACGCAGATAGACAGATATCTCCATATATGGGCATAAAATGGACCCAGAACTATAACTGCAGTGATCTCCATATATGGACATAAAATGGACGCCGACAGACAGACAGACAGATACAGATATCTCCATATATGGGCATAAATGGACACAGGCAGACAGATGGTCAAAACGGGTCCTATGAAAACAGGTATAATGGGGTTTGAATTAAAGGGCGGGGCATTCATTCCCTATTTACATTGTTCCGAGTTGGCCAGGTCGCCGACTAGACGCTGGGCCGCCCCCAGCTTCTAGTATAATATAAATGTGTATTACAACTATCCTAAATTATAATCTATCTATAAATGCGAGAAGTCTCTGTGTGTCTGTCTGTCTGTGTGTATGTAATCCGCGTATCTCGAGAACCGTTCATCCCACCGGCTTCAGATTCTGCACGCGCGTTCCCCGCCGCGGCGCGGAGTGCAGTGCCCGGCCTCGACCCGACCCGATGAACGGTTTTCCCGAAACGGCGCGAAACGTTCGGAATGTCCTTATGCGGAGCTGATTGTTGACATCAGGCTGTTCCGGAGGAAATCGGCGCAAGCGCCGACTCATTGTGACATCACATCATAAAGGGCTCTGACATCACGTACGCCAACTGAACAACGGGCATGATGGGTATTGCCTAACAACCGGAGGGGCATCATTCCCCATGGGTGGCAAAGCAAGCAGGCTGCGTATTACTGCTCAAGATGAAGACAGATACAGAGATATCTGTATGCCCCATATATGGGCATACAATGGACGCAGACAGAAATATATCTCCATATATGGGCATAAATGGACACAGGCAAACTGATAAATGGGGTTTGTGTTAAAGGGTGGGGCATTCATTCCATATTTACACCGTTCTCGAGTAGGCCGGTCCCCGACTAGACGATTGGCCACCCGAAGGGCAGAGATCTCCATATATGGACATAAAAGGGACTCAGGCAGACAGATACAGAGATCTCCATATATGGGCATAAATGGACACACGCAAACAGATGGTCAAAATGGGTCCTATGACAAAAGTTATAATGCGGTTTGCATTAAAGGGTGGGGAATTCATTCCCTATTTACATTGTTCCCGAGTAGGCCGGCACCCGACTAGACGCTTGGCCGCCCAAAGAGCAGAGATCTCCATAATGGGCATAAAAGGGACACAGACAGACAGATACAGATACAGAGATCTCCATATATGGGCATAAATGGACACAGGCAAACAGATGGTCAAAACAGGTTGTATGACAACAGGTATAATGGGGTTTGCATTAATAAAGGGCGGGGCATTCATTCCCTATTTACATCATTCCCGAGTTGGCCAGGTCGCCGACTAGACTTCGAGTACACTATAATCGAGTACACTATAATGGATTATCACTGTGATTATAATGCACTATAAAGTATTAATGTATTACATTATAGGCTAAAGATTCCATTTAATGGCATTTCTATCTCTGACTATCATTTAGCTGGGGACCCCCTGGAACACCCCCCAAGGACCCCACTTTGAGAACCACAACAGTTTTGCTGTCCATCAGTCCAGCGTGTGCGGTCAAAACCATTACAAGACCTTGGCACCGTCCTGCACAGAAATGATTGGTATGTTTAAACGCCATTAGATTTGAAAGCACAGGCACACAGAGTTGCACAGCAGAATCCTGTGTCTATTTCAGGGGTTCTTTGCATCTTTTTTGACTCGCGGCACCCCTGTAAATAACTTTTTCATCCACGGCTCCCCTGAATGTTAATTATTTTAATCTTACGTGATATTGCGCTACGTAAATGATCGATTACATCTCCTGTATTGACTTGATTATGCTTAGTTCAGTGTGGTATCAAGCTCCGGAAATAGCCGACCTCCAAGCTTACAGTAAGCTTGGAGGTCTGCTATTTTTGATATTTTCACCATAAGGCCCTTTTAAAAATGTCAGCCCCTGCCTCTCTAACATTCTCTGCATGTCCCTGCCCTTGTGTATTTAACAGAGAAAATTGTGTGCTAATACATAAGCGCGAACGTGTACACGTGTACACTACTCCAAAGGCCTGTGTATCATTAGCACTGGAATTCAACTTTCTACCCCAGCCATTGCTTTGTCTGACTCACATTCTGTGCTTTTACACATTTTGTTTGACAAGCCTTTTCAGCTGTACGCGAACGCGGCCAAATATTTCCTCTACTCCGCCTCTCTGGTTTTCAAATATTAATGTTCTGTGGGCTTCATCATCATCCCAAGCCCTGTTCAGCTCAACTGCTGCAAATAACGTAACCACTTAAATGTAATATAGTTTGGGGACCGGAGTCCGCCAGTGGTCTATATTCTGTACACGGTCCCATCCTTGAAAATTGTTGTTTTATGTTCACCTATAAGGACATGCCCAAAACAGGGACACCAGGTCAAAAGTGGTTAAAGAAAGCATGTGTTACAGTTAGTTTTAGAAACCAGTTAGATTGGGAAAGGAGCGCTTGTTTTTGTTAACCTGGATGTGGAAGAAGTTCACCTGGATGTGGAAGAAGCCCATGTCTCAGTGGTAGCTGGTGAATGATACTATGCCTAAACCTAACCCTAACCTCAGTAAAACTATGCTTAAACCTAACCCTAACGTCAGTAAAACTATGCCTAAACCTAACCCTAATCCTAACCCTAACCTCAGTAAAACTATGCCTAAACCTAACCCTAATCCTAATCCTAACCTCAAATTATTCCTAGTTCCCCGAAGAAGGCACCGCCTGCTCCACCTTGTGCCCAAAAACGAGCGCTCCTGTTCTCAATCTAGCTGAATCTCAAACTAACTGTGACATATATACTGTAACTACCAAAGCCTATTAACTTGAAGATGGTACTAGCATAGAGTATGCTAACGCAGTGCTCTCAAACGTTTTCAAGGAAAACGTTTGAAAAAAACGTCTGACACTTATTAGCCCCAAGGACCCCCATTTGAAAATATACGCCAGGGACCCCCATTAGAGACGATTTTTTACAACTCTAGCAGTGATTCCCAGCTACCAAGGACATGCATTAAAGGCTACAGATCCCATTTAATGGCATTTCTATCCCTGGGACCCCAATTTATAATGTAAAATCAATGTGAATTTAACTCTGAGAGTGTACAAACGGAACCAAATGGACCCGTCAGGGTCCATTTGGTTTCTTGGGGTCCTTGGTGCCCAAGGACCCCTGGGTGCCCCCGGACCCCACTTTGAGAACCACAACAGTTATGCTGTCCATCAATCCAGCGTGTGTGTTCAAAACCATTACATGGTCCATCCCGGCAATGACTTCACGAGGTGACGTCACAGTGCCGCACCTGGGCGAGCGATCCCCTCTCCACTCTGTTACCGCGGCAACGTGCCAAACACACGTCTCCGGGGGAAACCCTGAACATCCCAGCGACATGTGACTAACACACTCTGTATGGGATGACTGCATGACTGCCACAGCTGCGTGCCAGACGGCCAGGTCATGCCTAATGGCTACACTGTTCTTTCCCCTACAAGTTCAAAGGGGCCCCACCATGCTTTTCAAAATATATATGTTATATAAATATGGGTCCATAACACGGTTTTGTACAGGTTTTAGCCTAAACAACCATTCGGATATTGAAATGTCATGTTCTGTAATTCCAAGCCGTTTCAGATGCAATACGGAAATGCCCTTTGTTGGCAACAGGGCACTGCCTTTGAGCTAAAATTGGAACTATACAGAGAATATTAGAGAACCACGATGGGAACCATGTAGAGTCAATTGTAATCTTCTCTGTATCGTTCCAATTTTAGTACCACTTTACTTCATGGTTCCACCTCATATATATAGTCTCAATAGCCTCCCAAAAGGTACCGCCCTCTTCTCGATGGGGCCCAATAGGAAATGAGCCCCCTGAGACATAAGCAAGGGGCAGATTTCAAAAGAGTACCGTTGAGACACGCCCATTCTGAAAATCACTGAAATTAAAGGCAAGGCTTCAAGTGAATGAATGTTTTCTTGGTCGCAGAACCTGAAAAGATTTTGTACCAGGGACCCCCAGCATTTTTTTATCTACCAGTAGATCACACTTTTAATTGACCATTCTACATGTACAGTATTATGTATTACCTTTTTAATGGATTTATTATTATTTATTTTTAAATGTAGCCGGTTAAATTGTTCATACATTTTCGTGGTATTAACGACCGTAAAATGTGTTTTCATTTGTGGTGTACTAAACAGCTGCAGAGACAGGGAGACCCCTTCCAAACACGCCATAGCAGAATATCGCTATGGGAATATAGAGCTATTCAACGTACAACAATATCATTACATAGGATGATGATTGTCCATTTTGTGGGGATTTCAATTGTGAAGAAAAAAGAAAAACAGTGGCCCATAACTGCCTCTCTTCTTTCAGCAGCCCAGCTTTGCTGCACCTTGTTAAAAAAAGAGAAAGAATGTAGAAGAGAGAAAAAAAGAGGATCAAAAACAATTCATTCATAATGGATGAATGCAGTGGCGTCAGTTCAGCAAAAGCTAAGGTATGGCAACATGACTGGTGTCTTGCACACGCGCCTGGCAACATGACTGGTGTCTTGCACGCGCGCGAAGGCGTGCGTGCAAGACACCAGTCATGTTGCCATACCTTAGCAACAGGCATGATGAATGTATTGCAAGTACATGTTATTTTTTTCCCCCTGTAGCCAAGGTCTGGCAGCTACTAGGGATGTAACGATATAGTAACTGAATCAAAAAATTGATTTTAATTTGCAATGATCTACTATAGCCTATCGTTAGCGAAAGAAAAATATCGTACCGTTTTGGCTTTATATCGTATTGTATCGTTTTAAAATGCGGTAATCGGTGTCGAATCGGTTTGCAATGCAAATAATTGATTGTATGGAAAGTATTTGTGCCTTGTATTTGGCAATTTTAAGAGGGAAAATGAAAAAGAGGGGTCTAATTACCATTCCATTCTCTTGGTCTATCGATAAATGTGTGTAATCTCTGTGTTCATGTCAAGGTGGGTTTGTCCATATGTGTTGAAATATAATGTCCATGTATTTGCTAGATAATCACAGCGTTTACTTCCATAATAATAGATTTTTTACATGTTTTACACAGATTACATTTCTTGGCTAAATACTTACTATATGGATTTTAAATCATTGAACCGAATCGTATCGCATCGCCATGAATAAGCCAATATCGTCCATGTATTGTATATCGCTAACCATGTATCGTGAAGGCATCGTATCGCTGTTAAATGTATCGCTACACCCCTATAGCAGCTACCATGACTTGCCATACCCAATTGACACCTCTGGATGGATGCTTGTCCGAACCTGATGCGGTGTGGGACTACAACCAAAGATTCCCTGCAAAGGGTGTGACCACTGGAAGATCTGTCCTGGAACTAGATGTGTTTGATGACTAAAACGAAAGAAATAATCCAATTACGTTAAACCGCAGACTAATGTGAAAAGCAGATAACTACCGATCAGCGCTCCGACACGATGATCTCATCAGTGAGAGTATACAGCCAGGCAATTGGGAGTAATGGCTCATTTTGTACTCTGTCGTGTACCGGTGCCGCGCGCTGAAAACAGCCGATCTACAAGGTCACAACGCGCGGCAGTGCGACAAGTCGCGAGCTTGTAGATCAGATATTTTCTGCTATATAAACCAGGCTGAAGGGAGAGCAGGGACGTGCAGAGGATGTTAGAGAGGCAGGGGCTGACATTTCTAAAAGGGCCTTTTGGTGGAAATATAAAAAATTGCCGACCTCCAAGCTCGCAGCGACGCGTTGTGATCTTGGAGGTCGGCTATTTTCGCTACTTGATACCACACTAAACTAAGCATAAGAAAGGCAATAGCCTACTGGAGATGTGATGTCTGAATTTCTGCACAGTGAGGGCAATTCTTTCAACATAAGACGTTGTGTTCAAGTTCAGGAGAGTTTGGACAAAGGCAATTCTCTTGAACACCGCCTTCAGGTATGGCATGGAAAGAGGGGCATTTGCATTTCTTTCCCCATGGTAAAAACTGCGTTCATGGTTCTGGAGAGGGCACTTTTTTTACAGACGGATAAAAGGGCAGGGGCTCAAGCCCCCTTTGATATCTACGTGTGCACGTGCCTGAGGGAGAGAAACAGAGAGAGAGACAGAGAGAGAAACAGAGAGAGGGATGGATGAACTCAGAGAAGGTGGAGCACATTGTTGGAAAAGGAGGACGGGCCTTGTCGACATCGGTCCACCCCCTCCCCCTTCATCCCCCTCCCATCGTCGTCGACAGTGCTCCACCCCCTCCCCCCTCCCCTTCCCCCTCCCCACTCCCACTGCAGACACACAGATAAGCTTTTCCTATAGAGCTTCCACCGCAAGCCTATCATGTAATAGTAGAAACATATGCGCTCGGCGCTGCTGCTGTGCTGTGCTGTGCTGTGCTGTGTGCGCTGACATAATGCGTTGTGCAAAAAAGCCCTGCCGGGTCCACAGGGAGGGTGGGGGAAAGATGGTGCGCGGAGAAACACTATTAATTCCTCCTCATTATTTCCCTTTCCCTTTCTTTCCCTTCCTGTTTACCTTTGTCGAAGTGCAATATATCGAACGACCAATTCCTCGTTGGGCTTTTTGACTGGGTGTGTGTTGTTGTGGGGTTCTCCCCGAGTTCCCTGCCTTTGCCTTGAGTCGTGCAGTTTTAACGGTAGTGCAACTTGGCGATTCCCCCTCCTCCCTCAATTCTCTCTTTTCCTCAAATTGTGTTCTCGCCTCTCACCAACGGCCCATATGAACTTGTGTTTTGTTCGCAGAATGTTTCATTCTGCATCTTACCAGGGGTGTCGCACCAAATGCTGGGCCCTGGTTACAAGGATTCACTCACATTTTGTGCTTTAACTGTTGAAAAATTGCAGATATGCAAGCTCACAGCACGGCACTGAGTGCCGCGCTGGGAGCTTGTAGATCTGCTATTTTTGAAAAATCGTCAAAATTTGTGCTGAGTCTGAATATTTCAAATCCTTTTTTGAAAAAACGATGTTTCTATGTCAGTGGTGCTCAAACTTTTTCATGTGAAGGAGCGGGTGTGAAGGACCCCCAAAATGATATGTATTTGGCCAGAGACCCCCATCTCAAAATATCTAGTTCCAGGGACTCCCCCAGAAGCAAAATTTTAGTTACGAAACGTTCGCTTAAAAACAGCTCAGCGCTGTGAGCTTGTATATCTGCTATTTTTTCAGTCGCTAAAGACAGGCCCCTCCACCTTGGGCCCTAGTAACTCAGTCCCACTCCCCCCCCCACACACTTGTGACGCCCCTGTTTCTACAGTAAGGGCTCCTCTCTCTCTCTCTTGCCTTCTCGCACTCGCTCACCTTTCTCTCTCTCCCTCTCTCTCCCTCTCTCTCTCTCTCTCCCTCTCTCTCTGTCTCTCTGCGTTGCGCTTCGCTCCATTGTGAGTGTGTCAGAACAAGTCCTAGGAAGAGGGCTCGTGAGATGTTTTTTAAAAAGTTGAACAAAAGTCCTTGACAGCTGCGCATTTGTCTTGGCGTCTACTTTTGAGCAAATTCCATCCCACCCTCCCTCCCTCTCGCTCTCTCTCTCCGTAACGCTCGCATTCTCACACCGAGCTAAACTCCCCCCCTTTTCTGTTTCCATCAGTTTTTCCTCTCGCCCTCCGCACTCCCCCCCCCCCCCCCCCCCCCTCTCCTCTCCTCTCTCCTCTCTCTCCTCATGTCAATTTACTACAACCCTTAAAGGAGTAGTTCACCCCTAAAATGACTTTGTTTCTATTGATTACTCAAGCCACGGAGACTTGAAAAATGTGTCCGAAAAATGTTTTGATTATTATATTGTCGCATTCCTAAGACAAAAAATGTATTAAAGTAAACTTACCCCGACAGTTTCCCCATCCAGTGCCATGCATTTTGGACCCCATCCAGGGCCATGCATGTGGGTCCCCATCCAGAATCAATGGGGATACATTTACTATAATCACATTTTAGGAATGCGACAAATACAAAAATATTATATATATATTATTGAATTCAAGTCTCCATGGTGTGAGTAATCAATAGGAAAAAAAGTAATTTTGGGGCGAACTACTCCTTTAACCCATCCCCTCTCAGAGGTGGAAAGTAACTTACCCAAGTATGTACTTAGGTACAGGTACTTTTTTCTGTACTTGCTTTAACCCAATAATGCACTGTTTTATACCTGGGCTATTCGAAAATGGTCTACAAGGCGAGCTCACAATTTTCAATCAGGTTTGAGTACTTTTGAACTTTTAAAAAAAAATTGTGAATACAATACTTTCAAATTGTGGTATTGTACTTTTACTTACGAAGAAAAAAGCAGATTTCTCTCTCTCTCTCTCTCCCTCTCTCTCTCTCTCTCTCTCTCTCTCTCTCTCCGTGCTGAGAGGGATCGCTAGCTTCCAGCCCTTGCATGGAGAACAGATTTGGTTATTTATGACGACTACATTCCTCTGTTCCAGGCTCCCTAAAGTCAAGAATGATCTGAGCTATTCAGTGGAGGGGGAGTATGAATCGGTGCGCGCGTGTGTGTGTGTGTGTGTGTGTGTGTGTGTGTGTGTGTGTGTGTGTGTGTGTGTGTGTGCGTGTGTGTGTGCTAGGCCGTGGCAGACGGAGAGAGAGACACTGGAAGTTAGACAGACAGGGGCGTCACAAGTGGGGGGAATGGACTGAGTTACTAGGGCCCAAGGCGGAGGGGCCTTCATTATTTTATACTTTAGCTATTGAAAAAATAGCAGATATACAAGCTCCCAGCGTGGCACCGAGTGCCGCACTGCGAGCTTGTAGATCTGCTATTTTTTGAAAAGGCGTGAAAATTGTGTGCAAATCTTTGAATATTATGTATTTTTTAAGCGAACATTTTGTAACTCAAATTTTGCTTCTGGGGAGTCCCTGGAACTAAATATTTTGAGATGGGGGTTTGTGGCCAAATCATTTTGGGGGTCCTTCACACATAGAAACATAGGTTTTAAAAAAAAAGAAGCAAAAAATGGAAAAAGGATTTGAAATATTCAAAGACCTGCACGCATTGTCACGATTTTTCAAAAATAGCAGATCTACTAGCTCACAGTGAGCTTGCAGATCTGCTATTTTTCAATAGTTAAAGCACAAAATGTGAGTGAATCCTTGCACCCAGGGCCCAGCATTTGGTGCGTCACCCCTGCAGACAGACACAGAGATTCTAAATGAGTCTAGCATCAGACCATTACCATGGCAGCCAAGTTCAAGGGCCTGTCAACGCTACGTCCAACACAACTTAAGAAATGGCTGCTTGAGGGCTGATTATCTTTCAGGTTTGTATGTCGCGAGTCTACTACGCGAGGGCCCCCCCACGAGGGCCTCTGGCCGCTAATTTTTAAAACATCGAAGACCCCTTGCTCTGCTGTATGTTGGTGGGGCTGGCGGTGTAGACTAGAGCAGGGGTCTTCAACGTTTTCAGGCCAAGGACACCTTAGTCGAGAGAGAGAGAGATGAAGCAACTCAGTTTCGTTTGACAGCACAATCATCAGTGTATTTTGGATTCATGTCAATTTGTGTTTCCAGATATTTAACCACTTGAACCACCAATAAACTTGACGTTTCACTCTGTACTTCGTCTGCTCTTTTCCCCCTCTACACCAAACCTCATTGCCGAAGAGGCGTTGTGAGCTTGTAGATGGGCTATTTTAGGCCAAAGTTCTCAGAATATGGACACTGGGGTTCAAGTGGTTAATATAGAAAAGGACAAAAAAAAGTGTCAATCGTACAACTTATTTGGGCCACCCCCTGTAGTAACTCTGAGGACCCCCTAGGGGTCCCTGTTGAAGACCCCCTGGACCAGAGAGACTGAAGGGAGGGAGGATCAGAGGTCTCCGGGATGAGATGAGAAGCAGACTTGCGGGGAGGAGGGCAAGAGAGCCCTTCACTCCTTCCAGGGGGGGAATGTAAACATGGGGACTTCACTCACAGTAACCATAGCGCTGTTTTCTCATGGCAATCCTCTTTAATGAAGATAAACGGTTGTTAATAATACACTGTACTAATCGACATGTCTTAATCCATTTGGACCGGGTAGCTCACAGTGCCGCGCTGCAAGCTTGTAGATCTGCTATTTTTTTTTTTCAATCGCGAACATTTGAATTTTGACCGGATTTTGACCCAATTCTATAAAGGGCCTTTTCCACCGGCAAAGAACCGGTTCTGGTTCTTTCTCCCGCCTATGGGATGAACCAGAGGTGAGCTTTTACACAGAGAACCGGAGTTGGTTCCCAACCGTAAAAGTTGGTTCCGAACGGGAACCACAAAACCCTCTCAGTTCAATCATGGTTCAATCTGGTGGAAACGCAAGTCGGTTTACAAGAACGAACCAAGGTTCCAAAAAAGTTGAACCGGCACTGGTTCTGGAACCGGTTCTTTGCCGGTGGAAAAGGCCCCTTAGTATCCTTCTAAGGTTTTTTGAAAAACATGTTTCTACGTCAGCGGTTCTCAAACTCTTTCATGTCAAGGACCCCTAGAAATATATGTGTTTGGCTGCGGACCCCCGTCTCAAAATATTTCGTATCAGGGACCCCCCCAGAAGCAAATATTTGAGTTACAAATGTTCACTTTAAAAATGAGATATTCAAAGATTTGCACAAACTTTCAAGATTTTTCAAAAATAGCAGATCTACAAGCTCGCAGCGCTGTGAGCTTGTAGATCTGCTATTTTTCAATAGTTAAAGCATTAAATAATTCTAGACCTAAATGGATTAATGTAATACAGAAGGCTATCCATCACTTTGTGTTGCCATGTGTGGGGCAACACTAGATATTTACATTTCAATTCAATTCAAAGGGGGCTTTATTGGCATGAGAAAACATGGGAAGAACATACTGTACTTGTAGAGTCATTCCTCACAAACATCAGAATCTTTATCAAAAGCGGTCCACTCGTTTTGAAACAAATAGTTCTATTTAGTTTAAACATAGACTGTCTATGTTTAAATAGTTATTGCGGCGTGGATGCCAGGGGCCCGAGCCGTCTAGAACAGTGGTTCTGAAGCTTTTCAGGCTGTGACCCCCAAAATAATCATATTTGAACTGGGGACCCCACCCCACCCTGACGAGCACTTGGAGTTGTAAGACTTAAAGGAGTAGTTCACCCCCAAAATGACTTTTTTTCTATTGATTAGTCACGCCATGAGTTCAATAATATTTTTTGGTTTTTGTCACATTCCTAAGACAACATTTTGATTCGAGTAAATTCACCCCCATTGATTCCGGATGGGGACCCGTTTCGAAACGGGTCCTGCTATTTTCTCAATCCAATGTTTAATTTGTCATTTTAGAGGTATTAAAAAGTCCTTAAATTGTCACTTCAGAAATATGCAGGTACTACACTTGTTTGTTTTTTGGTTTGTTTACTGTTGAGTGAGAAAACAATGTTTCGCATTTAAGTTAATCATCTGGGGACCCCCCAAAAAAGATTTGGGGACCCCTCTGGGGGTCCCGACCCACAGGTTGAGAACTGTCTAGAAGAGGGTCTGCGGGTGTCCGGGACTAAACCCACAAACCGCAGGATTGATCAGTGCCAAACTTGTGCATGCTTGCCATATAGGCAGTTATAGTGGAAGTTATAGTGTACCTCCCTGCAGCTCAAACAAAGGGTTCTCCTGCTATACCACCAAAATGTGGAACGCCTTACCGAAGGCCTTTAAAGGAGTGTAAATCCCTAACATCCTTTAAAATCGCCATGAAAACCCACTTACAGGCGGCAGCCACTCGTAACTAACTGACCCTTCTATTGTAAATATCTACTGTATATATATTTTTTTCTTCCTTTTTTTCTACTGCATAGTACTGTATTCTATCCGTCTGTCATTCAATGTTAAATGAGATACTTAAATGGTTTCCTGTGTAAATAAGCCAAAATGCTTACTAGGATCTCCTTTTAGTTGGACCTTGTACCAGTGAACTGTACTGTCATGAAACTGTATATTTTTCTATGCAAACTTCTAATAAAGTCTTCAATCAATCAATCAATCAACCAACCAATAAAATGTTTATGCTGGAAGACAATAGCAGGCGGATCAAGCTGAAACCTTGACCAAATGCGGAGGTGATGTAATAGCACTGATGTCATGTGACCGAAGATGACTCATGTCATAGATGTCATAGATGACATGACGTCTGATCCACATGAAAGCCAGGCCGTTGTTAGACCCCGTCTCGTTGCTGTCGCAGTTACAGTTTTTGACTGTTTTACGACGATGTGAACAATATCGGAGCACGCGATAAATCCTGTGCATTCTGTCATCCTTTTTCCTCCCCTCAAGTTAAGAGTTAAGAGTTAAGATCTGTTTATTTGACAGGGACCGTGCTCATTAATGGACATGTCAGTTTTCACTTCAATGTAAATGAGCCAGAGTTAGCCCGCCGTGGGCTAATTTTCATCTGTAGTCCCTGGACCCCCATTGGTGGTGATCAGTGTCCGCTGTCTTTGGTCAGAACTCAGAACCAATAATCACGTCTCTCTTTCTCTCTCCACAGGCTATGATGATCATAGCTCCGTTTTTATTTCGTTTTCATCACTGTCGGGCAGAAACCTCGTATTTCCAAGTGTCAAATTTGTATGTTTTTTTTTCATAAAGTAAAGCCCTGCTTCATCATACAAGACTGTCGCACAAGACTAGTGAAAACAGCAGATCTACAAGCACACAACGCCTCGCACCGGTGTGTGCTTGTAGATCGGCTGTTTTCACAGTTTGAATCGTTTTTAAAATGATAAATACAAAACAAACAGTTTTGGAGTTTCCACCCGACAACAACGTTTTGCTCAGCAGCTGCTCAAGTTGCACACAGAAGGTTGGAGTGTTTGCTCAGACAGATTAAAAACGTGAGGGATCATTGATGGGTTACACATCTCCATTCAGAAACATTGCAGGGCTTTACTTTATGAAAAAACATACACATTTGACACTTGGAGATACGAGGTTTCTGCCCGACAGTGCATGAAAACTAAATTAAAACTGAGCTATGGCGCTTCCATTATCACGCCTGCTACTTTTAGCCCTCTGGGACCGAGCCAGCTCCTAAATCACGCTCCTGTGGAGATGAAGATGAGCTCTCCCATCTCTGACAATGTTTTCAAATTGAGGTGGATGGAGGGAAGTGGCCGCGACGCTGCTTTGTTTTGCTCCTTTGGTAGGTGACATTCAATTTAGGTGTCGGGTGACATGGAATTAAAGTTGACTTATGGATACAATGCGAGTGCTTCAGACTGCACATTCACCGTGGGTACTCGCCGCAGCTTTAAAAAGCAAGCAGTGTGTGAAAAATGTCTCTCTTCTTTACGCCAAAAAGAGTCAATTAAGACGTTAAAGGTGCAGTCCAGCAAGGACGTGTTGGGCCCCTGACACAGCCCGGGAAAAAGAGTTGGAGAGGCCCTCATTGCGCGCTTGTTAAGATAATTGATTAAAATGTTCCTGTTATTATGATTAATACGGTATAGATATCATTTTCAGTGTTAAACGTCAATGCCATCAGAATGTTGGGACAAATAACTAATATACGATGAGATCTGTCCACTGCAGGTCATAATGACCAGGACACAGGATAACAAAATGCCAAACATACTATCTGGCCTTACGACTGGGGCCAACAACACGAAAACATCTGATATCCAAGATGTTTTTAATTGTCCAATCAGAATGTGACTAATGTATTCTGTAACTCCATATATCTCTAAAATTACGTTTTGTATAGGCAGAGAGAAGCTATGGGTGAAAATGCTCTACTGTACTTGCTGTACAGTACACTTTGAACTCTGACTATACTTTCAATACAACTAACAGAAAACCCACTTGCACTGGTGTGGACTCTTTTCTTGTGTGGAGTACTTTATTATGGTTGGGGAAAACTGTTTATCCATTATGGAATATGATTTCTATTTCCATCAGCGCTATAGAGAGAGATCTCTCTCTCTAGCGCTGCTGCTACTCAAAGAATTGCTATTTCAGATCATGACAAGCCAGTGGGCCAATTACATGAGTTATATTTTGTCGTTGTTTAGGCCGTTGTTTTGTATTTATATCATTTAAAAAATGATTTAAACTAGTGAAAACAGCCGATCTACAAGCACACAACGCCTCGCACCGCGAGGCGTTGTGTGCTTGTAGATCTGCTGTTTTCACAACCTTTGTGCACCAGCCTTGTATGATGAAGCAGGGCTTTGCTTTGCGAAAAGATTTATGCATTTGAAACTTGGAGATACGAGGTTTCTGCCCGACAGTGACGATTTACTTTGTTGGCCGCCCAGTTCCCAAAATGGAACGAAGGCAGACATTTAATTATTTATTTTTTTCCTAATGGCCGGCCTGGACCGGCCGGGAATGAACCGGCCGTTCGGGAGTTGTCCCGCTTTTCCCAATGGCCAGCACGTCCCTGAATCCCCCGCTTCGCCGCGGGAGACGTTGAGCTCATGAGCACCAGGCAGTGCTAGTTGTGCTAAAAAGGAGCAGACTCCTGTCAACTCAATATAGGGTTTCACGTTTTGACTCGACACAAATGTGATTTCGTGGGGGTCCCTGGGCCCAATGCAGTATATTTTCAGATAGCCAAGGCCCAAGGGTTCGTCAGGCAGTTGAGGCAGAGGATCTGCGGACCTCATCCAACGTCGCAGAGCTGACCTCAACCACCGCAGAGAGGAGGAAAATGACATAGAAAATGAGAAAGTATCAATACCCTATTGAAGAAATGAGTCTGTTAGAATATACAAGTGCTCATCATAGAATGCAGAATGTCCCATTTCACAAGTTTTCTAATGTATTCAAATAGCGAAAGTATACAGGGCTGAAGATGTATGTTTTTAATAAACATCTAAATCTACAAAGTAACTACTAACTAAAACTTTCAAAAAATTGTAGTGGAGTAAAAGTAAAATATTTGAACAATAGTCCAGTAAAGTACAAAGAAACCTCAAAACGGTGCTTGAGTGAACGCACTTATTTAGTTATTTTACACCACTGAACTGTTGTATACTTCACCTTCAGAGATTTTAGCATTTCTCATATGTATGAAATTGCTGACCAGGGAGAATCTCACTCTGACTCGAGCCGTGAAGATATTTTCTTTCAAAATGGAGACTCGGAACAATATATTCGACCTGTTTCAGTGGAAACGCATTTCTTACTCTGGAGCAACATTTTTTCCGTTATTCGCCGAGGGGCCTTTCTCCTTCTCCTTTCCATTAACAGTCTGTTAACCCTTGAGCTATGGAAGTCACATGCAACTAGAAACCTTTTTCTGCGCCATGGTGAATATCAGTGGTGTAAAAAGTACTCACATATTTTACTTGTAAAAGTATCAATACTTCAACATAGAATTATTCTGTTAGGGTGCCCTCAGACCAAAATACCTATGAGAGTGGAATCCGCGTTCCGCCAATGCATTTCAATGCATCATTCATTCATTTTTTGCAGAAATCCTCTGCTGGCATGAAACTGCTTCACTCTCATTGAAATGCATTGGCGGAACGCGGATTCCACTCTCATAGGTATTTTGGTCTGAGGGCACCCTTACATGTAAAGGTCTGGAATTCAAAATGTACTTGAGTAAAAGTATGAAAGTGTTGTCATCAAAATGTACTTAAAAATACCAAAGGTAAAAGTACAAAATGTTTGAAAATAGCAGATCTACAAGTTGAGCTTGTAGATCGGCTATTTTCAAATAGCCTAGGTATAAAATAGGGCTAAAGTGTTTAATGTATGTTTTGTATTCGGGCATTCGAGGCATTTGGGCATTCGAGGCATGAGCTACACAGAAAAACGTGTGGGTAGCGCCGACCAAAACTTCGCCGACCAAAATGGCTTGCAATACTGTTCTGCTGGCATTTACTTTCTGACTGACACTGACAAAGTGTAAAAATGGCCAATATTTGTTTTTGTTTTTTGTTTTCCTTATTACTGTGGGACTGGGAGAGTGCAATCATTCAATGCTCCAAGCAACAAAGGTGAATACCAAAAGAACAGTATTGCAGGCCTGCCAGGCCATTTTGACCATTTTTGGAGGGGCGCTACCCACACGCTTGGCTGTTTTGCTCATTCCACGAATGCCAGATCCTTACAAGCTGTACCTCGTTGTAAAGGCGACAAATCAATGATAACAGTGATATCAAACACAATACCATTTGGCATAATTAAATGGGGGATATAATGGACCGAATGTTGGCAAATTTGGGGTTGGTGCTACCCACATGTTTGGCTGTGGTGCTCATTCCACGAATGCCCGATGCTTACAAGCTGTACCTCGTTGTATAGGTGACAAATCAACGATAAAAATGATTAATTTAGCTATTGAAAAATAGCAGATATACAAGCTCACAGATACACAAGCTTGCATGTAGATCTGCTATTTTTGAAAAGTCGTGAAAATGTGTGCAAATCTTTCAATATATGTATATTTTAAGCCAACATTTATAACTAACATTTTTTCTTTTGGGGGGTCCCTGGAACTAAATATTTTGAGATGGGGGTCTGTGGCCAAATACATATATCTTTGGGGGTCCTTGACATGAACAACATAAGGCGTAATAATGCGTTCCCTGTCTAAATGGGTTAAACCCCCTCCCCCTATGAAGAACATTCATGGGGGGCCCCGCAGTGAATCCTTGTACCCAGGGCCCAGAATTTGGCGCAACACCCATGGATACCAGATGTGGTGGTGGCGGTGGCTTACATGCAAACACGTACCCCTAACAAACACAAACACGAACAACCTACTTTACCATGATCCACAATAAATGATGTAAGTCCATAAGCATCTCAGGCTGCATTTCCTTTATTTCATCCATATTTGCGTTCTGTGTGATGTGGGTTTTGTTATAAGTAGTTTGTTTTTGTCCCCCCCTCCCCTCTCTGTCGTAAGTCCTCCCATACTCTGAGCCCATGGGTCTTTAGCAGGCACGTGCACACATAGACATCAAAGGGGGCTTGAGCCCCTGCCCTTTTACCCGTCTGTAAAAAAAAGTGCCCTCTCCAGACCATGAATGCAGTTTTTACTATGGTGAAAGAAATGCAAATGCCCTCTTTCCATGCGATATCCAAAGGCAGTATTCAAGATAATTGCCTTGTCCAAACTCTCCTGAACTTGAATGCAGCATCTTATGTTGAAAGAATTGCCCTCTCTGTGTAGAAATCCATGCTGTTAAGTTAACGCCACATCTCCAATATTGACTTGATTATGCTTAGTTCAGTGTAGTCTGGGATCACTTCACTTTTCGGGATTGGTTCCGGTCGGGAGCGGAAACCACTCTACGTCATGTTGTAGTCCTAGATGGACTACACTTTGGCCGGAACTATCAAACCAGATTCAGTTTTAAACCAAAATATTCCCCTGCACCCAAGGACATACTTTTAGGGCCTACCTAATAAACACCTTGATGCGGCGTAGTTTTGCTTTCGAAAATTTCGTTTGGTATACTGTATGCATCTTTTAGTCCAACTCGTAGCGACTGGCAAGACTACAGTAGGATACTCAAGCATTTTAATAGGGATTGGGGAAACAAACGGGGGGAACCAAATCAAAGCGACACCGCTTCTTCTAGTGGTTTCCGCGCTTTAGGCGGAAACCAAATGGCCTGTTGTGAACGAACACCAGGCTTTCTCCCAGAAAGCCTCGTAGGCAAGGTTAAGTTCAGTGTGGTATCACGCAACAAAAATAGCCTTGGAGGTCGGCTATTTTCATATTTTTCACCAAAAGGCCCTTTTAGAAATGTCAGCCCTGCCTCTCTAACATTCTCTGCACGTCCCTGCCTGGTCTTTAGCGCTGTGCTAATGAGCCTTCAACTTCAGCTGCCTTTTTTTACAGCTAGCCATAAAGCTACACAATGGAGGAACACGCTGTCAACTGGTGGTTTTCCCTCATGGAATATATGTGTTGACGGAGAGACTATTTTACAGAGATGAAAGCAGCGGGGATGGCTGTTCTCAGGAAGTGCAGCATGAACCGTACGGTCGCTATATACTACTGTCTGTGCTATCGCTCGCCGCATGAGGTGAAGCGCTACGATGTGAGAGTTTTTAAACACTTCCAAATCGGGTGTCCCTATTGCTCGCCATGTCGTTATAGGCAATTTCTCCAAAAAAAGATCGAAATGATAAAAATAAAAATCCAAAATGGCAAATACTGTAGCATATCTGCAAACGCAGATAGGGTATAAGTCGTTAACACACGGGTGACTAACAGGTCATTCTGACCGATTATGAGATCGCAAAGTGCAATAACTCTCCCTGTGAAGGTCTCCGAAATTTCCCCTTCCATGACTTTTCCTTTTTTTTTTCCTGAAACGTTTCCTAAGTATGAAATAATATACCATTATACCACTCTGACTGTTAGTTATCGGTCATAAAGACAGGTCTCACCCATTCCTCCCCCCTCCCCCCCCTCCCAGAAGCAACTTTTGCGCTCCCCATTTGAGAGGTCAGTTGAAATGCTAATTCACATTTGGAAGACATTATGTGGCAATATACTTATTTATGACACATATTTGTATGTGTCATACATTAAGTAGTTGTCACCAGTGTGGTGATAGCTGGCTGTAGTTGTGGTATACCGTTCCCCATTAGCAGCAGCATGTCGGTTTGTAATCTAGTGCTGTACAAGACATGGAAAGCGGTGAGGTGGAGGATGTGCATCAAAGGTACACGGCGGACAGAGACGAGGCCACGGCGGCGTGTTGCACCAGATGACGACATGCAGGGTTCCACAGGAAGCCGGGGGGAGGGGTGTATAGCGTGGCGGCGCTGAGAGCAGGTCAGAGGGGCAGTGGGCCTGTTTCTGTCATCCACCGTCTGCTAGAGACATTAGAACCCCCTCGACTCTCATCAATCACTGCTTCAGATAAACACACCAGGCACGTGCACACATAGACACCAAAGGGGGCTTGAGCCCCCCCCCCCCCCCCCTTTAAAAAAAAAAAAAAAAAGATGTGTTTTTGGGCTTATTATGCCTTTATTTGATAGGACACAGTAAACTGACAGGAAAAGAGGAGAGAGATGGGGAATGACATGTGGCAAAGGTCATCCGGATCGGGAATCGAACCAGCGATGCCAGCAGGCACCATAGCCTAGTATGTGGTATGCGCCTAGACCACTAGGCCAGCGGGCACCCCAGAGCACTGGCTTTTTAACAGTCTGTAAAAAGTGCCCTCTCCAGACCATGAATACAGTTTTTACTATGGTGAAAGACATGCAAATGCCCTCTTTCCATGCCATACCTGAAGGCAGCATTCAAGAGAATTGCCTTGTCCAAACTCTCCTGAACTTGAATGCAGCGTCTTATGTTGAAAGAATTGCCCTCTCTGTGTAGAAATCCATGCCGTTACGCCACATCTCCAGTATTGTCTTTTTTAAGCTTAGTTTAGTGTGGTATCAAGGACTGAAAATAGCCGACCTCCAAGCTCACAACGTGTTGCGGCGCGATGCGTTGGAGGTCTGCAATATTTCCACCAAAAGGCCCTTTTAGAAATTTCAGCCCCTGCCTCTCTAACATTCTTTGCACGTCCCTGAAACACACACGCGCACACACACTCGCGCGCACGTGTGCACACACAAAGAAACAATTGAATTTCTTCTGAGATGAAGTGGAGTAGAAGTAAGACTTTTGAAAAGTACTGAAGAAAGAAGGCTACAAATTAAAATTTTACTTTTGTTCACCCCCAAAATGACTTTTTTTCTATTGATTACTCATGCCATGGAGACTTGAGTTCAATAATATTTCTATTTAACCCTTAAGTTCTGTTCAGATTCACTACACCTTCGTTCTGTTCGGGTCATTTTGACCCGGGGGATATTTGGTTTTAAAAAAACAACACTAATATACATTTTAACTTAACAAATCATCATGATACATTGACTTTGACTCAATACCAATTCGGAATGGGGTTTCGGAAGGGGGGTGTTAAAAGTGGGGGTGACTGTGTGTCTGTGTTTTGGCATAATGTGTATTTCTGTGCATCTGTGCTTCCGGGTCAAAATGACCCGAACAGCACTTTAGGTTCAAAAAATATGAGGGGGGTGTTCAGTAGCATGGGTGTAGTGCAAAAATATTTTTTTACATGTTCATCTCAGAAGAATCTTTAAGGCCAGTGAGTTTCAGGTGGAAAACATTTAAACTTCTACCTTTTTTTTTCCAAATTGAACATTTAAAACGGGTCAAAATGACCCGAACAGAACTTAAACGTTAATAATTCAAGAATATTTCTATCGATTACTCCTGCCATGGAGACTTGAGTTCAATGATAATTTTGTGTATTTGTCTTATTCCTAAGACGAAAAAATGTATAATAGTAGCCTAAATTTACCTCCCATTGATTTCGGATGGGGACCCAAATGCAATTTACCTGACCCTCGACCGTAGATTTACCTCCATTGATTCTGACCC
>NC_137822.1:61247755-61382755 GCF_963921795.1 Nannobrachium achirus
ATCTTTAGGAATAATAGCCTACCGTATACGGGCAGAAGAGACTCTCTTAAAGGAGCTCAACCTATCTTCATATAATCGCTGCTCATTAAGAACTCATTAAGAACTTCCTTGTAGCCTACACATATAACATCTAGAATCTAGATGTTATATGTGTAGGCTACAGAACTTCCTTATCCCTGTGCATACGTCACTGTCTGCTAAAGACACAGTATCTAGAGACTCACACACGCAATTAGAACACAACACGTATTATGCTTTCATTAGAGCGAGAAGTCTATGCGGCACGTCATGGTCATACAAATACAAATATATTTTGTCTACTTTCAGTGTGCACATATAATTTCAGATTTTTCTCTCTAAACCCACAAGGGAACTAGTTTGTCTTGTTTTATGCAATACTTTTTTGCAATTTTGTTTGTTCCAAAAGAATAAACTTTATCATTTATCATTTCATGACAATCTTTTTGTTCAATGAGTTTTGGCCTTGGAAATGTGGTTGTTTCTGTGTTTCCCCTTACATTTTTAGACTACTAAAATCCTTGTCTAAACGTCAAAAATAGGATCGTTATTTTTAGCTTGCGTCCCTTGGACCTTTTGTATTTTGCGTGGACCCTGAGCCATCTTAAGTTGAGTAGCCTTGGGCTTGGGCTTCAACTCAACCGGGTCATTTTGGGTTGGGATGCAATTTTCAGACCTGTTGGAAACTAGTCTAAAGTAGTCTAATATTTTCTGCCTGGGAAGATTTTTCAAGATTTATCAAAATGTTTAAAAAATATCGGATCTAAAAGCTCAAAATGGGCTGTAATGGTCATACACGCCACCATTGGAGGTGGCGCATTGCTGCAGCACCTTGCCGTAATTCCCTGCACCCAGCGGCTGCAGAGACAAAATTTACATTATCATACAGTATACCATGCAGGCCACACAAAAGAAGTCCCAACAACAACAATACCATACAGTGTAACAGTGTACAGTTTAAAAAAAACGTACAGTGCCCATGTTTCCCTATGTTTCACTTTCAACCCTTCGTTGAGCAACCTGGCTGCCTGGGCAAAAAAACTATTACTAAAACGAGTGGTGTGCGATTTGCTTATTCAATGCCATTAGCTAGTTACTTTCAGTGGTGAGGTAACTAAGTACATTTACTTAAGTACTGTACTTAAGTAATATTTTGAGGTACTTTACTTGAGTGTTTCAAATTACCAATACTTTTACTTCTAAGTTTAGTTAATAGTTACTTTGCAGATATAAATTATAATATTATGAAACATACATGAACCACTTTATTGTATACCTTGCGACGGGGACGGGGGCCTCTGTTGCGCGGCACGCCTCGATCAGCGGGATGCGCAAAATAAAAGAAAAAAGATCTGTAAGTGTCATAATGACCGCTATTGTGGCGATATCGCCAACATTCCCACTGGGCACGAGTCACGACTCTATATGCATATTATAGACATGGCAAGGTTCATAAGTTGACGCATTTGGAGCTGAATTATCAGTTAATATGCAGCTATTTGTTTAAAAAATGACACAATGCGACATAGCTCTCATATGGTCCCCATTTTCTAAGGGTATCATTTTATTTTGACAATTGCTTTGCCATTGTAAAGTATGTTTTCTCATGCCCAATAAAGCTCCTTTGAATACCAATACCCCCTTCTGTTTGACGTTTCTTTAAGCGTGGCTGTGGGTCGCTATTAGGCTTCGGGTTTCATGCAAACTCCAAATAATGTAATGGCCCATTGACCATGCAGTGTCCTTGCTATGATTTTAAATAAAACGCGTTTCTACGTTACACTGATCTACCTTGGATCCTTTAAAAGATCTCCTCCTTATTATTTCACTCTTTTGAAACCCACAGCACCGTAAATTAACTTGGAACGTTTGTCCTGTAACTAAAAGCAGCGCTTTTTCATCTTATCACATAACGTATACTTACCATCTGATGAGGCTGAAGTGGCCTATGGATGAAATATAGGCCTATATAGTGTCTCCATATTCGCCTACTCCATTTCCAAATATTGGATATCTGAATGCATCATATTTTATGCCATATGTCACCATTTTTCCCCGGCAAAGGGTTTATATGATATCATTTATATATTCAATAATATATTTTATTAGCCCCTGGTTGCGAGGTTGCATCTCATAATTTAACCTCTTATTTATCCACGAGTTTCCAACGCCCCATAGTGCATTGCGCAAACGTCTGCATCGAGGTTCCGCCGCCGATTTACAAGCTCACAACGGGTTGCATCTGTGATGCGACGTGAGCTTGTATGTCTGCTGTTAAACCCGGAAGTTTGGTCCTGATAGTCTCCAGTAAACCCCCGGGGAAACTTGTGGATACGTGCCAATTTATAACGCGCAGTGGATCCATCGCATGAGAGACTTTCTTGCCAAAATAAGCTGATCTACAAGTTGTCAAGGCAGTGTGTACATGACCCGTTGTTAGCTTGTAGATCTGTCCATTTTGAGGAGTGATGACGTGATATAGGTCACGTGAGACTTGTTGCGCCTTCTGCGAAAGATTTCACAGGAAGTCACAGGGCCAAAATACGACTAGGCTATTAGTTTTTATCTATGCGTGCATGTTTCCAACTCAGGCTACTATTATAATCTATATGCTGCAGATTTAGTCCACAAATCCACCTAACAAGAAACGGATGTGCATATCCTATAGGCCTATATATTTTATTAACATTTCACACGTTTTTCTCTGTAATATGAAGGAGCTTTCCAAATGCTGTGCCCAAGCTGGCAGCGAGGCGTCCCCTGAAGATGCTATTCATATAGACATTATATTATATAGGCCTATTCTATATCCTGATCTATAAAACGTATAGTAAAACATTTGGTTAATAATAGGTTTGACAAACGTTGTCACTTTATATACCATGATTATTCAATAAGGCACAAATAATTCACAACATAGTGGGAGAAATATGTAACAAAAAAAGGCAAATGTGTTCACTTCCGGCAGAAAGCGTGAAAATTTGCACCTAGGGGTATTTTTGTGTGCTGAATTCAAAAATTGATGGTCCCAAGCACTTTTCCCATGGGATCTGGTGGCTCTCATTCACTTACCATACTAGGGAAAAAAGACCCCCCAAAAAATCTTCTTCAAGTAGCATGTGAGGGGTCAAACTAGGTGTTTTTCGGGATTCTGAATCCATTGCAAGCAGTTGTTTTGCACGAAAAACATTTAATACAGTATCTGGCTTAAAGTCCTGTTCGCAATTTGGTGTTAGGGGAGTTTCTCACCTGAACTGAGTCAGTGGGTCCCTAGACATGATAAATCACCGAGGTGCTCGTCCGCCATAGTGCCACGAATGGCACAATGGCCATATCAAATATGGCTGCCATCGGCTATGATGAAAATCCAACTTTTCTGTTTTTGGGTGTATATGCACATGTAATATCTCTATTTGGACTAATTGTGGTGTGGGGAATTCATTTCTGATATTGTTTTGACCATTTTGGGTGATTTGGACCTCAAAAGGTCATGGTCAAGGTCATTTTGCTATTCCGAAGACCGTGGGCCATAACTTGGCCATTGTTAGGAGTAAAAACAGGTGCAGTAGGTCTAAATCAACTAATGCTGACATGTATAATTCATGTCTGACATTGTTTTGACCATTAAGGACCATCTTGTCTTTGAAATATCAAGGTCAATGCCATTTTTCAAAAACGATTTTGTTCATTACTTGCACTTTTATAGTATTTTTTGTAAGTTTGTTACTATTTTATAGTAAGTTTGTTTTGTTTATAACAAAAGACATACTAGTGAGAAATACAACAAGTAAACATCCACATTTAACTTTAAAGGGGTGTTTAAAATGGGTGTTTAAATGAGCAAATAAGACTATTTACGAATAAAAGTGACAAATAAAATTACACAACGAAATCAAACACAAAATTAAATAACAATTTCCCTCAAAGTGCACCATATTGTGATTGTGTGCATACAAGTTAGTATGAGGTGTTTTTACGGGATGGATTTGTCATTGTTCCATGGCAAAATATGATGCACAGAACTCCATCAGTGTCCAGTGTCTTGCTTCAGACATGACAGGAGTGTACTAAAGTCAAAGTGCTCCTTCCATCCATCAGAGCTTGACATTGACTTTTTGAGGCAGTTGTCCTTTGGACAAGTATATTTCCCATTCACTTGTCCGGGGACAAAAGTCACTTGTCCGGATAAAAATGTCATACATTGAAATAATAACAAAAGGACGGCTAATGACCCCCCTTGCTCCCTCCACTCCATAGTATGGGCACTTAGATATTGTACTCGGTCAGAAGCCATAACTACATGTTTAATCCTCACCTGGCCCATGCAGTCATCTCCTGTCTCCAAGGCATATGTGCCTTGATCACTGTCTTGGCTAGTGGTGCTCCAAGATGAGACTGCTTGATGCAGTGGAAGTGAGTCTCACCAGTGCCATACTGCTGCCAGATCTCCTTCATCCCCAGTGCTTGGAAATATGGGGTGTAGTATAGCAGTAATGTGAAGGAGACAACAACTCTCTGCGGTCTGCTCATAGTTCCGACATCCCATTATTCTGACCATTAGGTTAGTGAAGGTTAGGGATAGGCTTAGTTATAATGGAGGCTGTACATGCACCAGGTGTCAGCCTCCTCAATCCTATTCAAGATGTCTGCGATCTCTTCTCCACTAGCGACATCATCAACAGAGACAACAGAGCTGATAATGGTAAATGGACTGCATTTACAGTATATAGCGCTCTTCTCCAAAGCGCTGTACAATGTATTTCACATTCGCCCATTAACACACACATTCACACATACATTCTCACCATGAAACCATGCAAGGTGCCCATCGGGAGCAGTTAGGGGTTCAGTGTCTTGCTTAAAGGGGAAGACCACCCATTTTCAATATTGAACTATGTCATTAATATACCTTAGAGGAGTTTGTGTGGAAATAAAAAAAAGTTCCCCCTATTCTGTGTTGACTAGAACTGGAGGATTGATTTTGGGGTTTGTATTGCAAATTACAACTTGATGACATCACACATTGTACTTTAGCAGGATAAGCAGGAGGCAGCCGTTCTACCTACATCGCCACAAGCTTGAATGGACACCATATTCCGAACACACAGCTGGAGAGCTGTTTGTTCTCCTCAGACACCCAGAATTTGTAAAGTTGATGAGGGATGGGTGCGTCTGTCGACTCTGTTATCTCTGATGATGAGTGGCTCCCTGCAAAAGGGACTGGAGGTGAAGAGATCCCAAAGATTTAACTAGATTGAGGAGGCTGTCACCAAGCTGCTGATACATGTGGAGTCAACTGGCCCCATTATAACTAAACCTACCCATAACCCTAACCTAATGGAGGGAATAATGGGTCGCCAGGATTATGAGTGGACCCCAGAGAGTTGTCGTAGTGATACTTCCAAGCACTGGGGATGAAGTAGATCTGGTAGCAGTATGGCACTAGGTGTGCAGCGGCACATGCTTCTACAGCATCAAGCAGTCTCTCATCTTGGAGCACCACAAGACAGTGATCAGGGGACATATTATGCCTTGGAAACTGGAGATGACTGCATGGGCCAGGTGGGGACTTAGCATGCAGCTATGGCTTCTGACCGAATACAATATCTAACAAACTTTGGAGAGGCAAAGACCTTGACAGAACAAGACACAGCATTGGTAGCAGAAAAGTACAACTGCTGAGACCAACAAGGCACCTTTCTAGTGCATGTCTTGCCACCTGCTTGCAACAGCCAAGGAACCTGAGGAAAGACTACTAGAACCAATGGAACATGGATGGATGCAAGGAACACTTCGACACTCGAGGATATGGCTGCCTTGCTGATGGATATCACCCATTTTAAACCCCCCTTTAAAGTTAAATGTGGATGTTTACTTGTTGTATTTCTCACTAGTATGTATTTTGTTATAAACAAAACAAACTTACTATAAAATAGTAACAAACTTATAAAAATACTATAAAAGTGCAAGTAATGAACAAAATCGTTTTTGAAAAATGGCATTGACCTTGATATTTCAAAGACAAGATGGTCCTTAATGGTCAAAACAATGTCAGAAATGAATTATACATGTCAGCATTAGTTGATTTAGACCTACTGCACCTGTTTTTACTCCTAACAATGGCCAAGTTATGGCCCACTGTCTTTGGAATAGCAAAATGACCTTGACCATGACCTTTTGAGGTCCAAATCACCCAAAATGGTCAAAACAATATCAGAAATGAATTCCCCACACCACAATTAGTCCAAATAGAGGTATTACATGTGCATATACACCCAGAAACAGAAATGTTGGATTTTCATCATAGCCGATGGCAGCCATATTTGATATGGCCATTGCGCCATTCGTGGCACTATGGCGGACGAGCACCTCTGTGATTTGTCATGTCTAGGGACCCACTGACTCAGTTCAGGTGAGAAACTCCCCTAACACCAAATTGCGAACAGGACTTTAAGCCAGATACTGTATTAATTCCTTTCCGAGAAATGGACACAACAAAACTTTGAAAAGTGATGACTCATCACTAAACCATAGTTTGTGGGGTCCATTTCTTCCCCAAGGAATGTTTTTTGTGCAAAACAAATGCTTGGAATGGATTCAGAATCATGAAAACCCCCTAGATAGACCCCTCACATGCTACTTAAAGAAGATTTTTGGGGGGTCTTTTTTTCCTAACCCTAACCCTATGGTAAGTGAATGAAAGAAAAGTGAATTTGAGAAAAGTGCTTGGGACCGTCAATTTTTGAATTCAGCACACAAAAATACCCCTAGGTGCAAATTTCTACGCTTTCTGCCGGAAGTGAACACCTTTTTCACATATTTCTCCCACTAACATGGTGGTAAGTATTAAGGGTTTATTACATCAAACATTGCCAGCATAACATTTTCAAACTTTAAATAACAATGGCTTCCGTCAATATATTCAAAACTTAAACCTTTGGTGAAAAAATGAATTAAATTACATAGGGTCTTACTGAAGTGATATTGATTAAATCCAAATATTATCCCCCTGGACTTGCATTGTAGCAAAATAATAATAATAAAAAAAGATATATATGGGTAATAGTAAATAAATAATAACCTCTCTAGCCTGGACTGAAAAAAACAAACATTCCAACCTTTGGTGAAAAAAGAGGGTCTAGTAGCTAGTAGTTAAACTGAAGATGTTGATTCATATCAAATCTTATCAATATATTTTGTTGCACCCCCCTGCATGGCCTTGCATTGGCCTACCCCAGAGAAACACTGCAGACGTGATTAGCCCATTCATTTCAAATTCCAATTCAAAGTAGGCCATTATGTGGCACCCCCTGGTAATGTTAGAAAAGAAAGAAAACAAATATATAAGCTATAGCCCCATATCTACACAAAATTGTGAACGGGATGCTGCACAGCATTCCAATACTCCTCAAGATTGGGTGTATTCGGTCTTCAGGCGCACAATGCGCTCCTCCAGGTCACGCCACTTCTTCTTGGGTCGGGGACGTGCTTCTCCTCGTTCTGCAGCTGCATTACATCGTTCATGTGCATACACTACAATAAATGTTTTCCATATATGGACAACAAATTGGACTCAGGCCCAGGGTCTTTTTTTTTTAACAATGATGCAGCAGCAGAGCCACAGACATACGCGTTTCGGTCTCAGGCCTTCATCAGTGTATTCATACTATTGTATCATTATGGGTAATAATAATAACAATAATAATCATTATTATTACCCATTATTATTATTACCCTTATTATTATTATTATTAGACTCATTCAAATGACCACCAGTGAGCTCAGGGACTCACTTCATTGAACAACATAACTGTATTGTATTAGATATTATTATAATATCTAATAAATATTTAATACATCTAATATTATGTTGGCAATGCATCTCAGGCTTTTTTATGGAGTAAGGCAACAGTAGTGTATTGATTGATTGAAGACTTTATTAGAAGTTTGCATAGGAAAATGTACAGTTTCATGGCAGTACAGTTCACTGGTAGTTCCATGTTTGTTTCATTTTAAATCCGGACAACTGGCCCCCTGGATACAGCCGTGGGGGACAACTAAAACAACTAGAACAAGAACACAGAACCAAAACAACTAGAACAAGACAGAAAAACAACACCTTGACGACACAGGCAAGGTCTGTGACTGTGCCATGATGAATACTATGATGGGATTTATGGCTCTTTGAAATGAGCCAGATCTCTGGGATCCGTTCCTTTCAAAGAGCCGTTCAAAAGACTGGCTCATTTGGCTCATTTGTATATTTACAACCATTCTTGAAACATGAGTCCAAGCAGGCAACAATGAAATCACTCCTCCCCTTGTTTCTCTCTCTCTCTCACACATGTGCACACTCACCCACTGTACTCAGTCAGTGCTGCGACCGCGTATTTCCCTGTGAACCTGTGCACAAAGGTGGGGGCCGATGGGCAAGGAGGGTTGCGAGCTTATGAGAAACAACTAAAATAAGACCTTAAAACCTGGCGAAAACAGTTGTGTGAATTAGCGGAAGATGACGATAAAGGAAATCATTAAATGGAATACATAAAATTAACTTCTGAAAAGCCTACACGGCCTTAAAACATGGCAAAACAGTTGCGTACATTAGCGCAAGAGATGAGGATAAAGGAAATTAAATGGAATACATTAAATTAACCCCTTGTAACTGAAAAGGCTTCTAAGCCTACACCAGAGCGATATATAAGAGAGTGGCGTCACGCTTTGAACTCGCCGCAGACCGGAAGTGGCTTCGCATGGAGCCGTTCTCATTCCTAGCGAGCCAATGCCCCGTCCGCCCCCCATTCTAGCCGAGTCATTTAAACTCGCTGGAAGTAGACCAAATCACGTCTTTTTCACCATTGTAACGCATTCACGGGCCTCTCTAAGGTAGATACCATTTTTAAAAGAGTGAAAAAGACGTGATTTAGTCTACTTACCAGCGAGTGAAAAATGAATGGGGGCGGACGGGGCAGAGGCTCGCTAGGAATGAGAACAGGCTCCAGTAAGCTAGGCTAAGTTAGCTTCCCACCATAGAGTAAATAGGCTTTTCACGCTTACTATGGGAGTCGACGTAAGTGACGTAACTCTCTCTTCTACAACTCTGGCCTACACTATAGCCTATAGCTTAGGTTCACCGGAAAAGGAGGAGACCAGACGGCCCAGAGCAACAGTAGAGCCAGAGGAGGCGTCTACCTTTCTATGTCTATAAGGGTGTGTCTTCCTGGTGAGCATCGTCTGCCTGCAAGAACACCTGCCAGTCTGTCCAGATCCACAGCCTTTTAAGGAACAGACGGCCGGGTTTAATTAAGGATTGTTTTAAGATTCAAGAGCTGTTACCATGATGTTCCATACTCCTGCTGTCCTGCTTTCCATTCTGGCTCTGGCAGGTACACTTACACTCTCCTATGGTAAATAACTAAGTATGTTTCCACTACACTTACTCTCCTATGGTGAGTATGTTTCACTACACTTACACTCTCCTATGGTAAATAACTAAGTATGTTTCCACTACACTTACTCTCATATGGTGAGTATGTTTCACTACACTTACACTCTCCTATGGTAAATAACTAAGTATGTTTCCACTACACTTACTCTCCTATGGTGAGTATGTTTCACTACACTAATTCCCAGTCTTCCTCCAAAATTCATAAATATGAGACAAAGTAAAAAATTAAATGTTGACAATTTCATTCAAGATGTTGTTTCTATCGACTGGGATAGGTTTCAGTTGATACCCTTTGTTGAAGATGCTTGGAGTTTTCTTTTGAATGAGTTCACTAAAGTTATTGATAAACATGCCCCCTGGAAATCTGTAAGAGTTAAGGGTAGACATCTACCTTGGGTCAGCTCTGAGTTAATAAATCAGTTCAAACGTAGAGATAAGGCTTGGGCAAAATATAGAGCTAGCAGAGATCAAGCGGACTGGGATGTTTACAAAAGATTGAGAAATGACTGTAAAACCCAAACAAGGAATGCTGAGGCTGACTATTATAGACAGGGTCTTGCTCAAGATTTTCAAAACCCGAAACGGTTCTGGAAAAGATTGAACAATATTCTGAGTCCCAAAAAAAGTTCTGTGTCACAAATTCGTAGTAATGATGAGGTTGTCCACGACCCTGCGCTCGTCTCGAATATTTTTAATCTTCATTTTGCTTCTGTCGGTAACGTGTATTCTAATGAGTCACCGTACTTAAAAACATACGATAACAATCCTACTATCCCTGGGTCCTTTACATTTAGACCTATTCTACCCACTGAAATTTTACAAGTAATTGCTGACCTAAAGGATGGCTGTGCTGTTGGTCCTGATGGCTTAGATGCCAAATTTATAAAACTAGCAGCTCACATACTTATTTATCCTCTAGCCGATTTATTTAATTTGTCTTTGTCTACTTGTCAGCTTCCATCAGTCTGGAAATGTGCAAAGGTCACCCCACTCCATAAGAGTGGTGACCCACTTGATGTTAATAACTACAGGCCAATATCTATTATTTGCTCTACTGCTAAAATATTTGAAAAATTAATTTTTAATCAACTATCTCAATACGTAAATGATTCTAATATATTATCTCCATTTCAATCTGGCTTTCGTTCTAAATTTTCCACCACTACAGCGCTCACAAAATTTACCAATGATGTGTTCTCTTCTTTTGGCAATGGACAATTAACAGGTGCTATTTTTATTGACCTAACCAAGGCTTTTGATTTGGTGGATCATTATTTACTCCTTGATAAATTACATGCAATTGGTGTTTCTCGACAAGCTTTGTTTTGGTTTAACAGTTATCTTCATAACCGTCGTCAATGTGTTTCTCTAAATCAAGTTCAGTCTGAATTTCTAGTGGTCGAAAAGGGGGTGCCCCAAGGTTCCGTATTAGGTCCTTTGCTTTTCACAATTTTTATTAATGATCTCCCCAAAATAATGTCAATTTGTTCCATGCATCTATTTGCAGATGACACGGTCATTCACTCATCTCACTCTGATGTAGCTCAGATACAAAGAAATCTGCAGTCTGAATTTTCCCTGGTCCAGGATTGGTTATCAAATAACAATCTCATACTGAATAAACAGAAGTCCTGTAGCATGCTGTTTGGCACTAGATATAAACTCAATCATTTATCCACTGATTTGTCCATTTATTTTTCTGATCAGTCTCCCCTTAAATTGGTTGAGTCTTTCAAGTACCTGGGACTCTGGCTGGATTCTGAGCTTTCTTTTAAGCCTCACATTGAATCCATTCGAACTAAAATAAACATTAGTCTCAAAATTATGTATAGATCAATCAATTGTTTTAGCTTTAAAATAAGAAAACGAATTGCCCAGCAGCTGTTATTTCCAATACTGGACTATGGTGATGTCATTTACCAGAACACCTCTGAAACGCATCTCCATCCATTAACTGTGGCTTATAATAGTATTTGTAGATTTGTTTTGAGATGTTCTTATCTTACTCATCATTGTGTTATGTATGAATCACTGAACTGGTTATCACCCCAGGCTAGGAGAAAATGTCATTGGTTACTTTTTGTTTTCAAATGTTTTTATTTCATTTCTCCATCATACTTAAAACAGTACTTACAGCCATTCACATCATCATATTCCCTAAGACATACACAGCATCTTTTCTTCATAGTGCCCATTATGAACTCAGAAACTGGGAGACGTGCCTTTAAGTTTAAAGCACCAGCTGACTTTAATATCCTGCCTTTGTCCCTTAGAGCAATTTCAAATTTTAATGCATTCAAATCTTCTCTATGGGCCCATCTTACAACTATCTGCTCTTGTTTTTGATTGTAATTATGCTTAACTAAATTATTTGTATTTATTTTTCATGCTGATCTGTTATTTGTATGATCTGTGCATCTGCAAAGTTTGGTTATTTTATTTTTATGTTTTCATTTGTATATCATTTTTATTCATCTTTATCACTAAGGATACTAGTATACTGTTGGAGTGGGGGGTGTAGTGGGGGTTGAAATGTTGGAGGAGCCTTATATGTATGTTTTGTTATTCTGTGTTGTTTATTGTTGTTGTTGTTGTTTGTTGTGCTTGAGGAAAACCTCGAAAACGAGTTGCTGCAACTCAATGGTTGATCCTCTAACGAAAATTTCAAATAACTTAACACTCTCCTATGGTAAATAACTAAGTATGTTTCCACTACACTTACTCTCCTATGGTGAGTGTGTTTCCACTACACGTACTGTTTCTAAGTATCCTTCCAACGTATGCAAGTATCTTTCCACTACACTTTAGGGTTGGAAGGATACGTAGTGAGGATGATATGCTGTGTGGGATAACACTGTTATAAATGATACTGTAACGTTATAAATAACACTGTACGTGATACTGTAAATAGCACTGTTGCCTACGTTATTCATGTTAATACAGTGGCGTCAGTTCAGCAAAAGCTAAGGTACGGCAACATGACTGGTGTCTTGCACGCGCGCCTTCACCATGTCATGTTGCCATACCTTAGCAACAGGCATGATGCATTTATTTTAAGAAGTACATTTAATTTTTCCCCCCTGTAGCCAATTGACAATAAGAGGATAATAAGTGTGTGTGTGTCGGGGGGGGGGGGGGGGGGGTAGGGAGCAAGAGAAGAGACAGAGAGAGGAAAGAGAGTCAAAGAGAGAGACACGCACGCACGCACACACACACACACACACACACACACACACACACACACACACACACACACACACAGGCAGAGATATGATCTCATGTGTGTAAGGGTGTGAGGGTTGGTATTTGCATACCAACCTTCTGCAGTCAAACAATAGCATTCATGAGACATGAAACCTACTGCTTCTCATGAAATGAAACAGACGGGACACGGCTGACGCATCATTTTCAATGAGAGGCGGGCGGTTATTTAGGCCGCGCGGAGAAGTTTAGGGGCAGCGAGGCAAGCAGGCGGCGGGCGCGGTCCCATGAAATCCCTGCGCGCGTGCTCGTTCGTGCATGTGCTCGAGGGTGGTGAGAGTTGGATTGTCGTCATCTTTCTGAAATGCCGTGGTTTCGGGGTGAGGCCTGCATTGCGCCAAAGGTGACTTGATGAGGCCGACGCACGTGCAGACGTTCACTTACACAGCTGTCACTCTCAGAGTTACAGACCCGTAAGGGTCCGTTTGGTTTCATTTGTACATTCCTAAAGTTACAGACCCATAAGGGTCCGTTTGGTTCCATTTGCACACTCTCAGAGTTACAGACCTGTAAATGTCCGTTTGGTTCCATTTGTACACTCTCAGAGTTACACAGCCGTTATGGCCATTCAGTACTAGCTCTTTCTGTTTCTGTCATGGAATGCAAAATTGGAATTTTGACCAAAATGTCCACTGCCAGTGACATCAACTTGCATCCCTCATTGGCTGTTAATGATGGCATTGC
This sequence comes from Nannobrachium achirus, assembly GCF_963921795.1. Classification (NCBI taxonomy): domain Eukaryota; kingdom Metazoa; phylum Chordata; class Actinopteri; order Myctophiformes; family Myctophidae; genus Nannobrachium; species Nannobrachium achirus. Next base: position 61,261,167 of record NC_137822.1, read on the forward strand.
CAGAAATGCTGGTCCCTGATTGGGCTACGGTCTTAAAGAAACACAGACACCTACATACATACCTGGGAGCGTGGCCAAAAGTACGGTTTTGTGCAAATTATGCTATAAAGCATTTGGCATAATTATGCCGCAGCACATCAAGCCTCAAGCACCGCAATGCAAGACATGTTGCTGTTAGCCAGTTATAACTAAATATACATGAACCACTTCAGCTCTGTGAAGGCTAATACAGCAATTTGAAGATAGGTGATCTACAAGCACACTAATGTGCCAAGATTTGTTCCGAGCTTGTTGGTATATTATTGGAGTTGTTATTGTTCTGCAACATTTATGTTGATAGCAGAATAGAAAAAGGTTTTCTGCACTTGAAGCTTATTCTTATGGTTTCTTTTTGAACTCGCTCTCTCTGTAGGTGCAGATCCATTATTCCTGGCAGGACTCGGTTTCACCCCCGCCGGAATCACTGCTGGTATGATGTCATCATCAGTCGCCAAGGCCATCAAGGGTGAGCAATGGTGGCAGGTTGAGCCCAATCTAGTCTCCATTAAATCAAACTGATCATCAGAGTCAGCTATGTTTAACGATGGCTCGTTGTTGAGCATTGTAAGCATTTTACCCCGATTTGCGGACATGCAATCTACAGCAGGAGGGGGCGGAGCCATGGGAGCAGCACTGGCGGGCCTGGCAGATGGGGACAGCTTCACTCCCACTGGAATCGCCGCCGGCTCGTATGCAGCCAAGATGATGTCATCAGCCGCCATAGCCAATGGGGGAGGAGTGGCAGCAGGAAGTCTGGTGGCCATTCTCCAATCAGCAGGTAGCTGGGGGGAATCGAACCTGTGACTTAAAGGAATACCTCACACCCAAAAAAAATATTTTTGCTCCATCAATTAATTCATGGAGAATTGTAAATGAATCCAAAAACCAAGACAAATATTGTATGAATTGACTTTTATTCACAGTTTATCAAAATGTCCTCATGTCTGTCTCTGGTCAGGTGCAGTGGGTTTGTCTGCGGGGGCGTCGGCCGTGGTAGGCGGAGTCGGAGCAGTAGTGGGCGGAGCCATGGGAGCAGCGCTGGCGGGCCTGGCAGATGGGGGCGGCTTCACTCCCGCTGGAAACGCCGCCGGCTCATTCGCCGCCGGTATGATGATCATGGGCCGTAGCCTTGTTGGTGTATATTATTGGAGTTGTTTGCTATTGGAGTTGTTATTGTTCTGCAACATTTATGTTGATAGCAGAATAGAAAAAAGGTTTTCCGCACTTGAAGCTTATTCTTATGGTTTCTTTTTGAACTCGCTCTCTCTGTAGGTGCAGATCCATTATTCCTGGCAGGACTCGGTTTCACCCCCGCCGGAATCACTGCTGGTATGATGTCATCAGTCGCCAAGGCCATCAAGGGTGAGCAATGGCGGCAGGTTGAGCCCAATCTAGTCTCCATTAACTCAAACTGATCATCAGAGTCAGCTATGTTTAACGATGGCTCGTTGTTGAGCATTGTAAGCATTTGACCCCGATTTGCGTACATGCAATCTACCCCCCCCCCCCCCACACACACACACACACACACCCTGACAAGCACTAAGAGTTGAGGCATTACAATTTGTATAACACAGTTCTATTGAGAAAATAATTGAATTAACTAATTTGTCATTTTAGATGTATTAAAAAGTCCTTAAATTGTCACTTTAAAATGTGAAGATATACCCTATATACACTTTTGGGTCTCCAAATCTTGATTAGTAGAGTCACAATCTGAAGTTCTGTGACTATCCTCAGGGAAGGATGTTTTGATGATTGATTTGATGTCTATGGACCCTTTATAAAAGATTTAGCCCCCAGGTCCCTCGCAAAAATCCTGGCATTTTCTAAAAATGAACTTTTGATCCAGATGACCTAGAATTATGTATGAAGACGCTTTTTCATACAAGTCAACCATGAGTATTCCAAATCTGACACTATTTAATCAAAAGACCTCCTTTGATTAGCATAATGCATGTTTAATTAGAATATTTTATGCATTATGTAACAAGTCAAAGCAAACACAGGATCATTTTCTGTTGCGTTATTCCAAGTACTTATTTTTACAAATATTATTATTCCTGTACATCTGACCACAAATGAGGCAGTAAATATTCCAATAAAGTGCTCTTTGTTCATGTAAAAAGCTAGTATGTTTATAAAAAATGTTTATGTATATCAATTATTATTATGACTTCTAGACCACATGGTCACATACCAAACGTATCCAGACTTTACAAGTCAACCATGAGGATTCAAAATCTGACACAATTTTAATCACAAGACTTAGTTTTGGCCCCGTAATTCAAGATGGCCACTATCCAGTAGAGCAGGGGTCTTCAACAGGGGGTCCGGGACTCCTAGGGGGTTACTACAGGGGGTCCTCCAAATCTTTGTGTGATAGAAACTTGTTTTTTCCCCCTTTTCTATATTAACCTTTTGAACCCTATGTGGGTCCATATTCTGAGAACTTTAGCCGAAAATACCTGATCTACAAGCTCACAACGCCTCACGCTGCGAGGCGTTGTGAGATTGTAGATCTGCTATTTCCGGCAAAGAGGTTGGTGTAGAGGGGAGAAAGAGCAAACTAAGTACAGAGTAAAAGGTCAAGTTTATTAAGTATTGACAGTTCAAGTTGTTAAATATGTGAAAACACAAATTGGCATGAATCCAAAATACACTGATGATTGCGTTGTCAAACAATGAAACTAAATGGAATCTATGAAAAGGTTGTGGGGGTCCCTGCTTCATCTCTCTCTCAACTAAGGGGTCCTTGGCCTGAAAACGTTGAAGACCCCTGCAGTAGAGTGAAAACGTAACTTTTGAATAGGAATTTATTTGGGGTTTGTAATTTTTACAGACACAAAACACATATCAATCTGAATCAGAGCTGAAATGTCTTGGAAAGGATTCTCTGGAAAGAGGCAGAGCAATAGCTGGGTGCCAGTGAGAAGTGGGTGACGTACCAGTTTAAATCTCAAAAGATGCCACCCTTTCCTACTGGCCAGAAGGCCAGTGCAGCCAATGAGTGCATTCTGAGTGGGATACAGGGAGCAATGTCTCTGCATTGGTAGCGCTGCACTGGTAGTGCACCACCTAGATGAGGTGCCATGTTACCTTACCTAACGGGAATGGGTCAATCATCATCTAGTGCCTCCAGGTTGAAATAGAGGATCAACTATGGCTGGTCTGTCTGAGAATGAAACATCTGCCCACCTTAATTGCCTTGGCATTAGGACAGAGGCTATGCCTCAGACCAAGCCTCAGACAAGAGGAGCCTTTGGCCAGTCTGCCTTTGCGGATGGCAATTGTCCAGTAGGCAGAGAAAAATAGAGCATATAGGAGCATATGCCATCAAGCTAAATTGTCTAATCCAATGCAGCTATCACAATTTGTATAATTTCCATGAGGAATTGGTGACACAAGCCTTTGTTCAAGGACTCCTTCCTGGCCGTTTTAGAGAGCATATCCATGCCCCATTGCCTCAATGCCCTCAAGGAAGCAGAAAGTTACCATCCTTGTTTTGACTGTCCATGCCTATACCAGACAAGCCAAGTGTGGGGAAAGTGATGGTGAAAGTGAAGTGAGTCATTACAGGAGCCACTCCCCAGTCTCTACCAGTCAATCACAAGAGGCACTGGATAGACAGAAGAAAGGCCTATGCTCTGGCTGCTACCAATGTGGAGAACCACGGCACGTGGTCCACATCCAGATTTAGAGTTGGATCAGCTGGACAGTTAAATCCCTGTGTGATCTACAGTGACACTTTTGGACAAAGACAACAATGTATACGACACGCAGTGAACCAGCCTTACTGTAATCAACAGATTGCCGTATCATTGTGTCAACATCTCCTTATTACCAGTAAGATGCCCTAAGGACGAGAATGCTTCATGTGATATCACAATATCTCCAGGGCATGGCCACGTTACAGGCTACAATCAATAAACCTACAGTACATGATGAATAATCTAAAGTTTTTCAAAGTTGTCATGCCTAAATTGCCTAATACATCCTAATACAGACATAACCGATATACATATATGGAAGAATGATGAAACAGCTGCTTTAGGGTCGTCCTTATATGACGATAACTAATGACCTATTGAGTTGAGCTACCTGCAGATCATTCAGTTCAAGTATTACTAGCGATGGATATGGATAATATTGCCATAGAGACCGGACGACCTATATTTAAATATATAAAACTAATATATCGTCGTTGTTGGGTGGAAACCTTGTATGTCCCAAAAAAATGAAATAAACTACTTTTGTGCGACGGCCTTGTCTGAGCAGGGCTTTACTTCGCGAAAAAAAGTACACATTTGAAACTTGGAGTTACGAGGTTTCTGCCCGACAGTGACGATATTAGTATATAATATGTCTCCAAGAAAAAGTACGATTCATCAGGAGGAGGAAAAACGCAGATCCAAAGAGAACAGTGTGACACAGGATGAGGAGGACGCAGAGTCGCAGACCAAAAGACAGGGTGAGGAAGAGGACAAGCATCAAGTTAACCAATCCGACGGGGAGGGGGTGATGCTGCAGAACGAGGAGAAGGAGGAAGACACACGGCTGTTATTTGCGTCCTGTTTTCACTGGCGTGGGGCCAGGGCTCCTAGGAAAACTTGATCTTGAGCCTCGAGGGAGGCACAGGTACCCGGACCTGCCAGATCCTGTTGGAGAAGTGTCAACACCCAGTGTCAACAATAACATGTTTACACAACTTTGCAGTGAGGGAGTTTGGGGGGGATGCCAACTATTAAACAGCATACGGTTCATTCCCGTTTAATGTTCCTCCAACAACGCACACCCCTCCAACTCACTCAGCTCGGGTGATGCCATGGTTATGATTAAAATGGTGTCAGATTTGGAATCCTCATGGTTGACTTGTTTGAAAAAGTGTCTTCATACATGATTCTAGGTCATCTGGATCAAAAGTTCATTTTTAGAGATGGCGCCGGCGCCATTTTGAATTTGACCCTTTAGCAAAAAATGCAGGGATTTTTGCGAGGGACCTGGGGGCTAAATCTTTTATAAAGGGTCCATAGAGGTCAAATCAATCATCAAAACATCCTTTTTCTTGTATTTGCATTAACCACTTGAACCCTAATAAGAAGAGGTAGAGGGAAAAGAGCAGCCTGTAAGGTAAAGTTTACCAAGTAAATACACTGATCATGTTCCTGTATGAAGCTATCTATGAAAAGGTTTCATCTGCAACACAATTGTGATACAATATGTAGTGGGGGTCCCTGCTTCATCTCCCTCAGTGAAGGGGTCCTTGACTTGAAAACATTCTCTTGCCTGCAGTGCCTGACAAACGGCCAGTAGCCACAAATCACAATCTAAAAATAGAAATGATTGCCCAGGATATTTCATCAGCCGCTATAGAGCAGAGCAGTGGGCGTGGTTTACTTTTGCCAACAAAACACCTCCCATTCATTTCCCCATAGACTTTTATAATAAATATTTATAACAAGTACTTTAAGCCTAGAACCAAGCCATCCAGAATGTCAGTGAATCATGACCATGAAACCTCAGGTAAAAAATAAACCAGAAACCCGGGAAAAACATGGGCAAAACCTGAAAAGTCTCCCCCCAAAGTCTCACTCCTAACTTTTCCTGAAACTTAGCAGCCCTGCTCTATAGCAAATAGAGCTATTTAACACTGCTACTGAACAAACACTCTATAGCAATGATTACTGTCACAATATAGACATGGGTTTAATTTATGTTTTATCATTTGATTATATTGTGTGTTTTTGTTACAGGGAACGGTAAAATGTATACAGCAGTAGTAGTGGGAGGAGCCGTCATTGGTGGAGGTAAGAGAAGCTCTCTTCTGCTATTGGTTTGTTTCAGGATTGCCATGATTCTGGAGGGAGGGCGAGCTCTGTCCTCCCGTGAGGACGCGCTGTCCTCCCGTCCTGGCGTCCTCACGGGAAGACGGTGCGCCGCTGGTAAGATGCTGCATGTGCGTTTTTCCCGACGAGTTTGAGCACAACGGTTGGGGTGTGTGGGGGTAGGACGGCTCTCGGATCCCGCCCGTGCTGTGATTCTGGGGACAAAGAACTACGACACATCTCTTTATTTTCCTTTAGAGTAGGCAATTATTGAACCTTGAACCTTTTCTATATTTATCCCGCCTTTGCCCAGATCATTGTTGCCTTGCTATGCCACATATGGTCCACTAAGCCTTGGCTTCACAATGTTTCTCCTATATGGTAAATGCTAAATGGTGTATTTGTATAGCGCCTTTATCCAAGACGCTTTACAATGATTACATTCACACAATCACACACACATTCACACACCGATGGCGGGGGAAACCATGCAAGGCACCAACCTGCTCACCAGGAGCAACTAGGAGTTCAGAGTCTTGCTCAAGGACTCTTCCACAATAACTCTGGCGGAGCCCAGGGTCGAACTGGGACCATTGAGCCACTGCCGCCCCTATATTTAGGACTTTAAGCAACGACGTCTACGGCAGTCTGCTACGGTAACCGGACATGGATCATTGCTCGATAGATAAACCTACTTTTTGTCGCAGCCATTCCTACTACGGCAAAAACTACTTTTCCACGTCACCAACAGGTGCTGCATAGACGCGTCACCATGGGAACCAAAGAGTTCAGTAAAAGGGGTAGGAACCCATCGCCGACGGCTGTTTTCTTAACGATTTTGACTGCTACGGCGATTGCTTCATAGCAGCTGTACTTCTGCCTGACGCAGCCATCTTGAAAACCGTGCTTGCTTAAAGTCCCTACTCTCCTTAGGGAGGGAAGATCACCTTCGGCGATGCACTGGGCCATCTGTTGCAAGCCTTTCTCTGTGTCTCTTAACACATTTACCCGAGGAAACCTTAACGTACCTAACTGATTTTATTCGTAATGGAATATCAAGGACTGTTGTTTTTTAGTTTACCACGGCATGCTCGCAGAGCGTGCGCGATCCGTGAACCGTCGTGCACGATGGACACGCGTGTATGTGTCTCCCGTAGGAAGTGAGGCCGATCGCCCCCCGCTACCCCCGCCTCCCCGTTCTTTGCTCCCAGACCACGCCCCCGACCGTCGCGATTGGCCGGCTGTACTCTGCTGTACTTCCTGGCCATGTCCTGTTACTGTTGTTGTCGCGTCGCACTAGTGCTGTCACGCGTAGAAGGATGTTTGAGAGAGATGAGATTCAATTTATTGTCAGTGTACAGTACAAGTACAGTACAGTACAGCGAAAAGTATTTTCACATCTCATACGTGGAGACGTTTGAATACGCGGAGACGTTTGGACTTTTGGAAAAATGAAAATGCGCGTGATTTACAACGCTGCCGACCGACCGATGACAATATTGTTGTTGGACCGTCGCTAAATACCATCTAATGATGTAAAGTTCGATTACTGTACCACATGAATAGCGTGGCATTACTGCCCACAGAAAAGCAGTGTGACTGCAGGTTTGGGAAGAGAGGGAGAGGGGGAAAAACGTCTGGAGACTGATGCTTTAGTCTAAAGTAGCCAGCGTGGAATCAGACTATTTTGAGTTCATTTTATTATTGTTATTGTTATTATTATTATGTTTGGGAAGAGAGGGGGGGGGGAGTAGCCAGCGTGGAATCAGGCTATTTTGAGTTATTTTGTTATTATTATCATTATTATGAAGGACCGACTATTTGACAAGCTTGGGAGAGAAGACTTGTAATTGAACGTATTGGTAGCCTAGTATATACATAGAGATGATTAATGAGGTGTTATAGTGATGCTAATTCTACACCACCTGAAAGGTAGATATATGAGCCATCAGAATTCCATCCATTCCTCCTCCTCCTACATTATTCTATAGGCCTATTGTCTGCATGACATCATTGTTAGTAGAGATGCTTGATGAGGCGTTACATTAGATCAGACAAATATACTTCAAAAGGTAAAGGTACATAATGTTCGAAAATAGCAGATCTACAAGCTCACAACGCGTCGTTGCAACCCCTGCTAAATACATAAATTGTACTGTGTGAAGTGCTCTCCTGAGTGATCACTTCATCAATGCAGTGGGAGCAGTGTGGGACTATAAAGTACTAGAATAGTATACATTGTTTATATAGTATACAAACATAAATGAGGGGACATTAGTTCAGTTTTGATACACTTTAATGTAAAATTCACAGTAAAAATGAATGTGCAGTTACAACTGTTATACCAGGGCAGTGCAACAAAAAGTTTCAACTTCAAATAAACATTACTTGTTGGGACGTGGGTGATTAAATATAGTGGCAGTAAAAGTTAAAATGAATGTGCAGTTACAACTGTTAGTCTGTAGTCTAATACAACTACTGTAGTCTAATACAACTACTGTAGTCCTGCCACTACCAGTCTGGGAATGGCCTCCCAGCAGTGGTGGACAAACTACTCAAATGTTTACAAATGTTTTTTTTTGTAAAAGTATCAATAGGAAATATACTATTACAAGTAGAAGTACTGAATTCAAAATGTACTTGAGTAAAAGTATAAAAGTATTGGCATCAATAAGTACTTAAAGGGCCACTTCACCTCTGGGACAACCCTATCTTATTTTATTGTTGTTTGGGACACTAGCAACACAATCCTGAGTTATTTGAGTTATAGAGCATCGCAGCGGAAGTGGACTACAAGCTTGTAGAACGGCTATTTTCAAACACAAACATAAACATCAAGTGGTTTATGTAGGCTATGTTTTATAATATTATAATTTTTATCTGTAAGTCTTCTCTCCCAAGCTTGTCAAATAGTCGGTCCTTCATAATAATGATAATAATAACAAAATAACTCAAAATAGCCTGATTCCACGCTGGCTACTCCCCCCCCCCCCCCCCCCCCCCCCCCCCCCTCTCTTCCCAAACATAATAATAATAACAATAACAATAATAAAATGAACTCAAAATAGTCTGATTCCACGCTGGCTACTTTAGACTAAAGCATCAGTCTCCAGACGTTTTTCCCCCTCTCCCTCTCTTCCCAAACCTGCAGTCACACTGCTTTTCTGTGGGCAGTAATGCCACGCTATTCATGTGGTACAGTAATCGAACTTTACATCATTAGATGGTATTTAGCGACGGTCCAACAACAATATTGTCATCGGTCGGTCGGCAGCGTTGTAAATCACGCGCATTTTCATTTTTCCAAAAGTCCAAACGTCTCCGCGTATTCAAACGTCTCCACGTATGAGATGTGAAAATACTTTTCGCTGTACTGTACTGTACTTGTACTGTACACTGACAATAAATTGAATCTCATCTCTCTCAAACATCCTTCTACGCGTGACAGCACTAGTGCGACGCGACAACAACAGTAACAGGACATGGCCAGGAAGTACAGCAGAGTACAGCCGGCCAATCGCGACGGTCGGGGGCGTGGTCTGGGAGCAAAGAACGGGGAGGCGGGGGTAGCGGGGGGCGATCGGCCTCACTTCCTACGGGAGACACATACACGCGATGGACACGCATGCACCCACGTTAAAAGGTAAGGACATCATGGCAGAAAACGACATAGGACGACTTTTTAAGAGCAGTAAATTAGTTAATATTGTCTCTCTGGTCTCTCTGTTACAGTATACTATAATGTTGAGGTAGATCTCTCTCTCTCTCTCTCTCTCTCTCTCTCTCTCTCTCTCTCTCTCTCTGTCTCTCTTTCAGTGACTGCTGTGGCTGCAGCTCCATACATCTTGGCAGGACTCGGCTTCACTCCCACTGGAATCGCCGCTGGCTCGTGGGCAGCCAAGATGATGTCATCAGCCGCCATAGCCAATGGGGGAGGAGTGGCAGCAGGAAGTCTGGTGGCCATTCTCCAATCAGCAGGTAGCTGGGGGGAATCGAACCTGTGACTTAAATGAATACCTCACACCCAAAAAATGAATTTTTGCTCCATCAATTAATTCATGGAGAATTGCAAATTGATCCAAAAACCAAGACAAATATTGTATGAATTGACTTTTATTCACAGTTTATCAAAATGTCCTCACGTCTGTCTCTGTTCAGGTGTAGTGGGTTTGTCTGCGGGGCAGTTGGCCATGGTAGGCGGAGTCGGAGCAGTAGTGGGAGCAGCGCTGGCGGGCCTGGCAGATGGGGGCGGCTTCACTCCCGTTGGAAACGCCGCCGGCTCATTCGCCGCCGGTATGATGTCATCATGGGCTGTAGCCAATGGGGGAGGAGTTGGCTGAGGGATGCTGTGACTTCAAGGAGTCGTTCAGACCAAAACACATATAGGGTTAAATCTGCCTTTTATCATACCCCTTCATACCTGCTTTAGTCGATTTTTTTCAAAGGTGCCCCTGTTGCTAGATTTCGGATGCCCCTGTTGCTAGATTTTGCGGGCCCTCATAACTAACTGAGTAGATAGTCCTTAGGCTAGTGCGGTTATTTCTTTAGCCTCAAAGTTAGTATTTTTTTATTGGATTGTGTTTACACAACGTCCTGAGACAAGTAAGGGTGCCTGTGAGGTCTCAGGATGTTGTGTAAACACAATCAAATAAAAAAATACTAACTTTGAAGTTAAAGAAATAACCGCACTAGCCTGAGGACCATCTACTTGTTAGTTATGAGAGGGCCAGTGAAATCCGGAAGTTAGACCAGGGTGTTTACTTTCACATGGAAATACAAAATTCTATTTCACGGCCCAGTGTTGCCGTGAAAAAAAGTGGTTCTCGGCAACCGAAGCGTTTAGATAAAGCCGCTTCTTTGCAGCTGCAATTAATAGCCTATGAAAAAAAAAAAAAAAAAAAAAAAAGCTTCCTGAGTTGAATCATGTTTTTTTTCTCTCACCAGCGGCTGCAGCAGTGCCATTTTTTTTTAAATTGAATATTGTATTAGACAAAAATGGAGAACAGTACAAGTATAGTCAATACAATAGAAATGCAAGTACAGTTAAACACCCTGCCTAAAAGGAACTATCCTTTTACAGTTTTTTACCTGTTTACCTGGTTACCATGGTAACCATAGTAACCAGGTAACACGGTCCCTGGACGTGATAAAGTGATATCTGTCTCTCTTCAGGTGCAGCGCGTTGGTCTGCGGGGGCGTCGGCTGTTGTAGGCGGAGTTCTCTTAGCCAATGGGGGAGGAGTGATGGTAGGAGGCCCGTACGTCCGTTCAAGGTAATTTGTTGCAATCAAATGAGTCACTTGCAGAATACTTGGTACAAAAGAATCCAAAAACAACTAATAATATTTATATGATTTATATTATACCATATTAATAATTCACTTTTATACACAGTTATTATAAAGAATAACATTGGTTTCTCATTGGCCATAGTCAGCCCACTATCATCCCAGTGGTCATGTTATGTATTACAGTCACATTCACACTAGGCCTACGTCAAAACACCACAGTTTCACTCAGACTTTTCTTTATTTTAAAACACTGTCACATGACCCCTGAGATAATATGGACATAATTTGGTAAAAAAAAAAAAACATGTTTCTGCAACAAACAGTGAAATGTATGTCTTAGTGACATTGTTTTTGGCTTTGTAATGCACCTCAATATGGGTTACACATCGGCACTCACAGAAGGCAGATGGGACGATGCATGTATGATGTTTTGCTTTTGTTTGTCAAAATGTCCTACTGTCTGTCTCTCCTACACTGTCTCCCTCTCAGCTGTTCTACCGTCTGTCTCTCCTACGCTGTCTCCCTCTCAGCTGTCCTACTGTCTGTCTCTCCTACGCTGCCTCCTTCTCAGCTGTCCTACTGTCTGTCTCTCCTACGCTGTCTCCCTCTCAGCTGTTCTACCGTCTATCTCTCCTACGCTGTCTCCCTCTCAGCTGTCCTACTGTCTGTCTCTCCTACGCTGCCTCCTTCTCAGCTGTCCTACTGTCTGTCTCTCCTACGCTGTCTCCCTCTCAGCTGTCCTACTGTATGTCTCTCCTACGCTGTCTGTCTCTCCTACGCTGTCTGTCTCTCCTACGCTGTCTGTCTCTCCTACGCTGTCTGTCTCTCCTATGCTGCCTCCCTCTCAGCTGTCCTACTGTCTGTCTTTCCTACACTGTCTCTACCTCATACTTTTTTTTTTTTTTTTTTTTTGTTTTTGCCGGTGTTTCCAGATTGGTCTGAGAGGGACAGAGCAGCAGGACCCCTGGAGGAGAGGGGTTGTTACTGGTTCTCAACATGCGGTCCAGGGACCACCAGAGGTCCCTACATGCTCCTACCTCCCCACTGCAAGATACACCTCTGTGTTTCATTTAATCGCATCTTTTTAAGTTTAAGTTAATTTGATCACCTTCACCATCAATAAAATCGTACTGTACTGTATGTACATCAACAAAGATCATACATCAACAAAAGCAATCGGCTAAAAGCTTGTAGGTGCTTATCATATGTACGTAACCTTAGTTTCAGTTACTAAATATAGATGATTGAAAAGTACAGTAATCAAGCCAAACATACTGTTGTTGTACTGTACTTATGTATTAAACATTACAAATAATCAGCTTTAATCTTTGTACTGGGGTGAAGGAATTTGGTGTTGCTCCTCCTTGTGGTGTTAGTAAGTTCATGAACTAAAATGAATAAAAAAAACGCTATCCACAACTTTCCAACGTCCCATCGTACATTGCGCAGAAGGTGTGCGGCAGTTCTGGAGTGATCTACAAGCTCACAACGGGTGCATCTGCAATGTGACATGAGCTTGTACATCTGCTGTTCTCCGGATGTGTCCCACAGATAATTCTACTGTAAATTCTCGCGGAAACAGGTGGATAAAATAAAACAGAACAACCCACACAGGCCACACTTGCTAAACAGAGAAAACCTTCAAATGAAAAAGCCATCATTTCGTTCATCATGGACCCTCCTGAGACATCGGAGGAGGGTCAGAGATCCAAATGAAGGTTTTATGTCATTGTTGTCATTGGCCAGAAACCTCCTATCTCCCTATTTTAACTTTTTGAGTTTTTCTTCTTTTCGTAAATCGCGTCACACAAAAGCATCAAAAGTAGCAGCTCCTTTTAGACCTTGTATCTGTATTGTCCTGTACTATTCATATGCAAACTTCAAAAAGTATTAAATCAACCAATCAACAATGAATATATGAAAACACATTTTTGGACACTGCACCGACAGATTTTTCCCGTAAAATCACGCCAAGTGGTACACAGTATCTCGAAAGTCATGTCATCAACATGGATCTGTCCCATTTCCCATATTCCCTCCTGATTGGCTACCATTGTCCTCCAAAGTATGTGACGTCACGTCACACTTTTCCCCTGCTCATATCTCCGCAACCGTTGCCCCATCCATGCAAAACTTTGCACACACACACACCTTGGCTGCCAAACCACAACCTCCACCCCACCCCTCATTTCTCACATGGCCCTCTTCTAGCGCCACCATGAGGCCGATTCTTGCAAGACACATTTTTGGACACTGCTCCTACAGATTTCGCCCTAAAATCACACAACGCGGTACACAGTATCTCTACAGTCATGTCAGCAAAATGCATCTGTCCCATCTAGCGGAACCATCAGGCCGATTTTTTAAAAACATATTTTTGGACACTGCTCCTACAGATTTTGCCCTGAAATCACACAAAGCGGTACACAGTATCTCTAAAGTCATGTCATCAACATGGACAGAACAATTTGTGTATACATGCGACCTGACGTTCGCTTATCTCCCGATTAGGGAGTCTTACTGGTGTAGCTATGGTCTAAATAAGTGTGTGATTATGTATTGTCTATCAACAGTCTGCATTAGTATGTGTATCAGCCATGGATAGACATATATTCATATGAAAATGTATGAGTGGATAAATGTTCAGCTATGAACATTGCATATACCTAACTCTTCTCTCTTAATGCTGTGAAAGTCTTCACACGCCACCTGCTGGCCTGGACAGCAAAGGCAAAGAGTACCAGCAGATATTTAATCATTGAACTGTGTCATTTGGTGAAAAGAATGGTCACATTAATGTTTAACTTTACACCCTGCTCACCATATACAACAGGTATAATGTGTTCGCTAATAAAATAGGACTCAACTGATGGAATAAAAAAGGCAGTGAGTAAGCTATCATTGCAATAGAGAAGCCCTCTGGACAACATGGAAACTATTATAACAAAGTACGTTGACTCGAGGTATGAGCATTTTTAAATAAGTTATACTTCTGCTCCACTACATCTCAGAGGTCAATACTGTACTATTTACTTCACTACAATTATATTACAGAACTTATTATTACAGAAAACATATATTAACCAAAACAAAAGGGTAATTGAGATAACACGGCCAGCTCACACATTAGGAGGGCATTTTGAGTCACTAGAACCAAGGACAGGTGTTTTCGATTAATGGATTTGTAATAGGAAGGGGGTGTGTCTGATAAAATGAATCTCAAATATCGAAATACTAAATCAAGCAACTTAGAAACTGTCTTGGGTGCTCCCAAAAGCCTGAAAATGACCAAAAGTTGTTTTATGTATTATGTATTATAGGTGAAATATCCCTTTAAAAAGGACAACTTTAGTTTTTTACAACAAGGGTTCATATTTTAGATTGTAATTAAAGAATATAAAAGGTGATTGTTAAAATGATTTCATTTACTTCTTTCTATTGTTTTAGAGATTCTTATTTCAGTGGTTTGGGGCATGCGTACAAGTGGCTAAATATGTCATATTACACAGAATAAGTCCATTCCCAAGATACAACGCAACCTTTCATGGTTGGATGTGACTAATGGGGGCTAGAAGTGTTACTGTAAATAGCAATAAAGAAACTGCTGGCTTATTGTGTCTAAAAATACATATTTAGCCACTTGTACGCATGCCCCGATGCGTACGCATGCCCCACATTTTAGCACGGTAAACGTGATAAAACAATAGAACGAAGCAAATGAAAACATTTTAACACTCACTTTTTCTTTTCTCTAATTACAATCTAAAATATGAACCCTTGTTGTAAAAAACCAAAGTTGTCCTTTAAGTAAAAATCCCACCCGTGTGAACTGAGCGGTGGGGGGGGGGGGGGGGGGGGGGGGGCTGTGTGTGTGGGGGGTGTGTGTGTGTGTGTGTGTGTGTGTGTGTGTGTGTGTGTGTGTGTGTGTGTGTGTCTGGCCTGGCCTGAACAACAGCGCCCCTCCCTTAACATGTGTGGTCAGAAAAGGTACTTCAGGCTACATACAGACACGCACACACACACACACACGCACGCATACACACACGGCCACGTATAGGAGACGGTGTAACCACCGCTCAAAAACTCTGGACAATGCAGTTCCATTGTTCCATTAGAGTAGAAATCTAGGTTCTCCTTCAATATCACACTAGCAGTGCTATTATTTATTGTGCAATAATGCCATCTAACCACTGTCATCAAAATGTAGATATTTACATCTTGTCTCTCAGTTCATGATCATAAACTGGAATATATCATGAATCATTTTCAGAAGGGGTCACAGGGGGTGCGTACTAGTGTCACAAAGACAGTGCTGCCGCTTGTTGCATCATGGTTGAATCCAGTGGTGTAACTAAGTAGCCTATATTTACTAAAATGTACATGCATAAGCACTTTCTACTTTTGATACTTTAAGTAGGCCTACATTTTAAAAGCACAAATACTTTTGTACTTTTACTCAAGTAAATTCAGAATTCCAGAGAGTTTTACTTGTAGCAGAGTATTTCTACATTGTAGTATTTCCACAGTATGGAATTGATACTTTTAATTATTAAAAATATGAGTAGCCTACTCTTTCCACCACTGTTTGAATCAGACTCCTATCTTTGCACTCTCAAATCCATAGTGCTTCTCAAACCTTTTAATGTCAAGGACCCCCAAATTGATATGTATTTGGCCCCCATCTGAATGTGCCAGGGACCTACAGAAAAGATTTGTGTTAAGAAGTCAAAATTATTCAAAGTTTCCCGACATTTTTCAAAATATTTCAAAAATAGCAGGTGTACAAGCTCGCTGCAGAGCACTAAGTGACACACTGTGAACTTGTAGATCTGCTATTTTTGAATAGCCAACATTTAATGCACTTCCCCAAACTGCAGCTTCAGAACCACTGCTCTAATCTAACAAAAACATGTTCATCAGGCATGCTTTAAATGTGTGAATTAAATGCCAAATCGTTGAGTAAACATTATTCAGGTTTCACATGAAGTAATGGAGCAAATACAGCCTAGTAAATAGGCTACAATGAACAAAAATAATACCTGGAAAAAACAATTGTCTCTTTTGGGTGGAAACCTCTATAGGTCCAATACTGTTGCTTTTCAGGATTCAAATTCAAAAGCAGCAAAAGTAGCAGATCTACAATCTCAAAACACACTGTTTTGCGCTGCATTTTGAGCTTGTGGACCTGCTACTTATGATGCTTCTGTGTGACGCTGTAGTATGATCAAGTAAAACAAATAGGCCTGTATAAAGGCGTACAGTATATGGAATATACATAACAGAAAAGTTGAAAATCCAACCGGTTTATCTGACTGTGTTCTGTGAGGTCTCTGACCAGGGACGTGCAGAGAATGTTAGCAGCCCGGCTGACATTTCTAAAATGGCCTTGCGGTGAAAATATCGAAAAAAGCAGACCTCCAAGCTCACAACGCGTCGCAGCGATACCATACTGAACTAAGCATAATCAAGTCAATACTGGAGATGTGGCGTATGGCATGGATTTGGAGGGCAATTCTTTCAACATAAGACCCTACATTCAAGTTCAGGAGAGTTTGGACAAGGCAATTCTCTTCAGCATAGTAAAAACTGCATTCATGGTCTGGAGAGGGCACTTCTTACTGACGGATAAAAGGGCAGGGGCTCAAGCCCCTTAGATGTCTATGTGTGCACGTGCCTGTCTCCGACCATCCAGGGATGTTGTGCTCCAGTGGAGTACAAGAACACTCTCCCCAAAACAGATTCGCTCCGGGTCAAATCCGGTCGCCACCAGGAATTCCTGAACGTAACCTCAGTAAAACTATGCCTATACCTAAGCTTTTTGCAAAACTTAACCTTCGTAAAACTATGCCTAAGCCAAAACGTATTCCTAACGAATACAAGAGCCGGTGAGGGGACAGGCAGTCCGTGGAAAAAATGGGGGCAAGTCTTCTGGTTACCCTCCAGTGCACCAATGCCTCATTGGATGCTAGTTGGTGACTGTGCTCATTTAGATTGGAGTACATTAGTTCTGCAAGGGCACACTTTTCATGTCCCAAGAATCCATGGGCACACCAACATAATACGGGGGTGTAAATATCGTCACTGTTGGGAAGAAACCTTGTATCTCCAAGTTTCAAATGTGTACGTTTTTTTGCAAAGTAAAGTCCTGCTTCATCATACAAGGCTGTCGCACAACAGTAGTGAAAACAGCAGATCTACAAGCACACAACGCCTCGCACCGCAAGGCGTTGTGTGCTTGTAAATATCGTCACTGTTGGGAAGAAACCTTGTATCTCCAAGTTTCAAATGTGTACGTTTCTTTGCAAAGTAAAGTCCTGCTTCATCATACAAGGCTGTCGCACAACAGTAGTGAAAACAGCAGATCTACAAGCACACAACGCCTCGCACCGCGAGGCGTTGTGTGCTTGTAGATCGGCTGTTTTCACTAGTTTAAATCATTTTTAAAATGATAAATACAATACTGGCGTTCAAGCAGTTTCAAGGGGCACACTTGACCCTTCTCAGGGGCACACTAAAGGTCCCCAGGCACAGTGGTTGAGAAACACTGGAGTACATCATGGCAAGGTATTGTTAGCGATTTGGCTAAACAAATCGTGGAAACGGAACGAGCAGGCTGGCACCCAGGCTAAGGTACTGGAACTACACAACCCAAACCTTGATAATAAAGTTTAATTGTGCTTTAACTGAATAAAAATGAAAAAGTGGACTTTAGAAAAAAATGACATTATAAAAACATAGAGAAAATGTCTAGTTTAAGTCTCTCAATTTGGTCAAATTTGTCAACACGAGCATGAGCTGTTGGTGCGATACTGCATGTTTATTGAGACTCGAATATTCTGAACTGCTTAATTCTTAACACGGTCCCTGACACTGACATGTATTTAAACAAATAAAATCTGAAATAAAATCTAAACCTAAACCATATCGAAGCAGAGGTCCTACACGTACAGTGCATTCTCTGGTCAAGGTTTCTGGTCAATCCGAATGTCATTAGACTTCTATTATAAAATAATATATTATAAGTACAATATTGTGTTTCTATATCTCCCTGTGCTCTGCCGTGTTTCATCTGTTGGGCAGTTGGCGTCCACCGTGGTTTGTCTGTTTGACCGTGTGAATTCCTGTATGGTCTCGATACTTAATTGTGCGCTGTGCTCCACCGTGGGATTTACTTCTTTCATAATGGAGGGTCACAGTCCAGTTCAGGGGATGAATTAGTCTGTGGTCGTACACCCCACACTTGTTAGAAGGAGGCTGGCTGGTCCATCCGACACTAGTGCAGTACCCACTACATATGTATACTATGACGTCAGTACCAGTTGTCAGGCTTCAATATGGTCCCTTTTGCTACTTTCTGGAGGAGGACAGTCCTATGTCAGTCCGCTAATGGCAACAAATTATATAGTGATGACTACACAGAATGAGTGTCCTTTCTAGTAACCCAGTAGGTCAGTCAGTCATTGGGTTTGTGGGTTTTGGGGGGATGTTGGTCGATGCACCTGTCCCTTTTTCTCACGGCACATAGCTGTACTCGTCTATCGAGCTCGTACTGCGCTCGATGTACTGCTGGTCAATGAGCACCTCAATGCACTTCTTCATGATGCTGATGCTGGGGTTGAATCTGGCTTTAGAGTGGTTGATGACCTCTTGGATGAGGGTGTTGTGTCGCAGAACCTTGCGGACCTTCATGATTCTCACTATAGCCGCTTGCAAATACATTTTACGGTCCTCCTCTACAGTGCCCCTCGTCGGCTCCATCTCCTGTGGCGCGTCCTTATGCATCATCGTGATCTTGAACTTGGTCCTTTTACTGGTGAAGCCCAAATTTAATGAAAACGTGGACTCGGCCCCTATTCCCTCCTCCCCTTGCAAGTCGTGATTGAGAATCTTGACGTCCAGCAGGGACTTGATAGTCCTCTGCAGCTCCCTCTCGCTCATCTGGGTGCCGTCTTGCAGCTCCTTGTAGGCCACCGTTTTGCTGTTGTTGAAGGCCAGCAGCACAGCCATTTGGTATGTGGTCACCATGGCCACGTAGGGCTTGGACAGGTAGTTCATCTTGACCTCCCCTGTGCACAGATACTGCAGCCAGGTCAACTTTCTACCGCTAAAGTGCTGATTATAGAACAACGCAAACATCTGCACACTCTTCTCCAGTTCCTGAGGGATGGCAAAGGTGGAGGAGGGGACATGTGTGAAGGGCCAGGCTCCTGCCTGTAAGACAGAGATTTGGAAGCCGATGCCCAGGTCTACCATGGTTTCATGGGATTTGATGAAGTTGATGAACTTGTTGTTGAGGTCAGCACTTATGCTCATGTCCGTGTACATCCTGTGGAGCTTGCTTGTGAACATGTAGCCACACGTTTGCTTTAGTTTGTTGATCATGGCTTCCTCCGAGTCCATTGACAATGACTGGCCATGTATTAACCGCCTTGCTAGCATTCCCGCATAAAACTTCTGAAAGACGTCCTTGTCGTCGATGTACTTGAACACTGTGTTGAAGCTGGTCAGTTTGTCCTCCACCTCATTCTCCGTCATTCCCTTTGCATTCTTCTTCAGCAGATTGTCACAGTACCTGGCCAGAAGTTTAGGGGCTTTGCAGATGGACATGGGTTCCCTGTAGTTAACCACAGACGCCAAAGCCTTATCAAAGGCACTCATGAAATGATGATCCCCGTTCAGAACTGTGTGGATAAGCTGAACAAATTTACTGTGAATCTCCAGCACAGACTCAACAAACTGTTTTGGCATATTTTCCTGAGAGAAGTTACTCGTGGCTCGGAGGCCCTCGTTTTGGATGTGATCATACAGCTCCTGGATCATGTGAGGTAAGCCACCAGACACAGTCCGCAGTAGGATGAACATGTTGGCCATGTCGTCTCTCTTCTCTTGCCGTATGATGTTCCGACACTCCCTTTTGAGGAACTGCAGGTGGTCGGCCACCATCCTCTGCTGGCATTCATGGAGGACCTTGTAGTAGAAGCTGGGGTGCAGGTACTTCCGGCATCGCACCTCCTCGTCTCTCAACCACGCAACAACCTTTTCCATATACTGTGAACAGTTGGACTCTTGCAACAGACTGAAAGCCTCCTGTCTGTAATACTCCCCCGTCAAAGCGGTCAAAGCGCTATCGAGTGCACTCTTGTCGTCGATGTACTTGAGCACCGTTTTGAAGCTGGTCAGTTTGTCCACCACCTCGCTCTCCAGCATTCCCTTTGCAGACTCCCTCAGCAGGTTGTTACAGTACCTGGCCAGCAGTTCAGGGGCTTTGCAGACGGACATGGGTTCCCGGTAGTTCACCACAGACGTCAAAGCTTTATCAAGCGCACTCATGAAATGCTGATCCCCGTTCAGTACCATGTTAATGAGCTGAACATACTTCCCGTGAACCTCCAGCACAGACTCAACAAACTGTGTTGGCATATCTTCCCGAAAGAGGTTAGTGGTGGCTCGGAGGCCCTTGTTGTAGATATGGATCTGCAGCTCCTGGATCATGTGAGGTAAGCCACTGTTCACGACCCGCAATAGGGTGTACATGTTAGCCATATCACCAATCCTCTCATGCCGGATGATTTTCTGACACTCTCCGTGGAGGACCTGCAAGTGGTCGGCCACCATTCTTTGCCGGCACTCGTGGAGGACTTTGTCGTAGAAGTTGGAGTGCAGGTACTTTCGACATCGCATCTCCTCATCTTTCAGCCGCACGACGACCTTTTCCATATACTGTGAACAGTTGGACTGTTGCAGTAGACTGGAGGCTTCCTGTTTGTAATACTCCCCCGTCAAAGCGGTCAAGGTCTCATCGAGTGCAATCATGAAATGCTGATCCCCGTTCAGAACTGTGTTAATGAGCTCAAAGAATTTACTGTGGACCTCCAGGACAGACTCGACAAACTCTGTCTGCATATTTTCCCGAGAGAGTTTACAAGTGGCTCGGAGACCCTCGTTGTGGATATGGTCCCGCAGCTCCTGGATCATGTGAGGTAAGCCACCGGACACGGTCCGCAGTAGGGTGTACATGTTGGCCATGTCCTCTCTCTTCTCTTGCTGGATGATGTTCCGACACTCCCCATGGAGGAACTGCAGGTGGTCGGCCACCATCCTTTGCTGGCATTCGTGGATGACTTTGACATAGGAACTGGGGTGCAGGTACGTCTGACAGCGAACCTCCTCCTCCTTCAGCCGCAACAAGACCTTTTCCATGTACTGTGAACAGTTGGACCCTTGCAAGAGATTGGAGGCTTCCTGTTTGTAATAGTCTGACATTTTTGTCAAATATGGCTCCTCGAAGATTTCCTGATAAAACCTCAGCGGGAACTTCTTGCCCTGTTCAACATGAACAAAGGAGTTGATGACCCCGTGAACTGCTTTCTGGTCGGCGTCCTTGCCAACAGGGTTGTTTTCTGTTTCATTGAGTAGCATCCGGATCAGCATGGCCTGCAGGGGCTCGATCATCTGCCTCCTCCACATGTCTAATGCTAGTTCTTTGATCTTCATGAGTGGTTCAATCATGTTGAGATACCTGTATAAGCAGTCCAAGAAGTCAGCACCCTTGCTGAACTCTTCCCAGTATTTGTGGTACGTCAGCAAAACCTGCTCTGACTCTCGAACCTTCTTGTACAACTGACGGACGTGATTCTCCAGAAACAGCTTCGTCTTTGTGTATAGCTTTTTACCATGGGGCTCAGGGTCTGCGACACACAATGCATAGATGTCAAAGAAGCGCTCATTCCATGTAGATCTCTCTAGGAAGTCCTGATTCACAACTTGCTTGATTGTATTCAGTAGGTTGTTCCACGTCTTGTCAAAGTCCACCACCCGGGACTTCAAGCACATTCTATGGGTTCCCTTTGGAATTGGACTATTCAGTTATAAGTGGATTCACAAATACATGCTCGGTAAAATAATGGAAAAGTGCTTTGCGTGCTACGACTTACATTGGTACAGCAGAAAAAATGTCACGCAAAGCTTGACCAATCCGCAAAGCCGATGTGTTGGAATGGCCAATCAGGGAAGAGAATGACTTTTGGTCGCAACTAGTGCAGTATCTGTTGTCAGAGTATTTGGATGCCAGCCTATAACATCAGCCAGGGAGTGAGAAAGACAGACAGGCAGGAATTAATATTCGTAAAATGTAGAAAAACTAGTCCTGTGCCCGGGGGTGTGCGATGAGGGATTGAATGTAGGAGTCTCAGAAGTAATGTTGGAGAACCCAGACCGGTGCTCAATGGGCAGAATGCCCAGTTGTCCAATACCCGTTGTATCTGTCTGTCTGGCTGGCACTCTTTTATGCCCATATATGGTGTTCTGTGTCAGGCCAGTCTGTGATGTCATCTCCAAATCTGGGCACTGTAGTGATCAGCAATGTCAGTTGGACTTTGTTGATGTTAGTTGGGCATTGTTACCATGGTGGCGAAACTGTTTATCAGTGATGTCTGCATGCAGACAGACGGTCACAGAGTCGACATTCGGTAAATTAATAGTTAGATAGAGTGCTGAACCAGTGAAAAACCTGTGAGTGTCGGCCTGATATATAATGACTCTTGTTATTTCTCACATCATGTTACATGTCACACCATTTCACGTAATTTTAAATTAACTCATAAATAGCACTCACTTCACCCTGGGTGTGATTTCTTTTTTAAAGCATTTTAAGTCTTTCTGCACCGGAAATTTTGTTATTAATGCCCGTGTTACATGTACGGATTATGTCAGACATACTAGGCTTCGTTCATTCGGCTGTGTTACACAACGGACCGTAAGCATACCCCCGAACGCATACAGTATATGGATACAACAAATATGGAGCAAATGTAGAGATGACAATGCCTTCTTTATAAAGATATATTAGGGATGGGAAGGAAATCGTGAGATGACATCCCATCCCTAATTGATACTTTCTGCAAATTCCCATCAGATGTCACCAAAGCAGATCATCTGTTCCCATCTGTTTCTGTTTTCTGCCTATTCATCGTCATCACCTGCAGGTTCTCTCACACTGCATCCCTAAACCTCCACAGTCTTGTGGACATGGCAGAGTGGACACACCACCGCTTCAAGTTGTATATACAGTATACAGGTATGTAAGTGATAAAATCTTATCAATCTTTATGGAGGCCAGTCTGTCACATCACTACTATGTCATACTGTAACTACTGTGACGTCAGTCTCTCCATATTAAGAGACGGATTCAAAGAGATTCATGGAATTTAGGTATCAGTGTGCATGTACTGTAGATCGAAGTTTGCTATCCCAGGCTGTCACGGGCTCGATCTCTGTCAGTCACCTGTTACCTATCCACTTTGGGTCATCACTTCACATAAGGCCTTCACAGAGCACTTCCTCTTCTCAGTGTCAGCTGCTGCAGTCTTCTTCCCAGAAGGGGTCAGTACCATGATTGACCCATGATTTCTATCCATCCACTCTAAGCATTGAGCTGCAATAGCCCAGTTTAAATTGAAAAGCATAAAGTTTGCCTTTTAAAAATGACTCCTTTTTTCTGTACAGATTATATAGGCTTATGTCATAGGCAAAACATGCACTGAATTGTGGAATGTCATTGGTTACTGTCAGTGTTGGGTATCGTTACTTTTTGAAGTAACTTGTTAAGTTACATCGTTATTGCCATTAAAACGTAACTTGTTATGTTACTCCGTTGTCAGATGAGAAAAGTAACTTGTTAGGTTACTTTTTCCGTTACCGACGATTAATACCCACCTGCGAGGACGTTTGGTAAACATAAAACAGCCTACCGTGTGTTGTGGAGCTATGCTGGACTTCACCATGGCGATTTGCATTGACGTTGAACCTCCTCCTTTCACCAGTAAATCCAAACATAGTAAGGCAACCTCTCTGTCTCTCAAGCCCTGTCATGCACGACTGTAAATTATATGTAAACAAAACACAAGCCTTGTCGACAGACTCGTCGCCACCCCGTGTTACACCAGAAGTGGCAACCTATAACCAGCACAGACTTCAACACATTTCTGGTCTGTCACCTTCTTTAACAGTCAGTGGCGAGTGGGACGGACCTGTGCATGTCTCCTTTGACAGAGAGGATGAGGAGCGCATTCATTCAGGAAACTGGATTATTTTCCCTTTGTGGAAACAGAAAGGACAGGAAAATATAGGTCTTAAATGTAACTAAATAACACCGTTATTTTTGGAAAATGTAACTGGTAATGATCCTGCAATATTGTAAAAGTAACTCGTTAGGTTACTCCGTTACAGCAAAACCTAACACTGTTACGTATCGCTGTTATAATGCCGCTACACCCAACACTGGTTACTGTACATAAATGCTAAATCACTGATAGTTAACCAAATTGACATTTTACATTGGGTGATGTTTTGTGTTACAACAACGCTTTCCTTTAGAGCAGTGCTCCTGGAGGGGGCTATAAGCTCCAACATCTGGCTTTGTCGGGACGCAAAGCGTGGCCTACATCTGGACCACATCTGGCCTACATCTTGGCACAAAGCGCTCAAAGTTTGTTGTACACCCAGGATCACATTGGCCATGTTTCACGGGATGCTAAATGAAATGAACTCATAAATAGCACCCCGTACTTCACACTATGGTGTGATTTTTGTAAGTTAAAGCTCTATAGTCTAGTCTGATTATAATTAGAACAGAGTGTATATTTAATGTGTGTATGTATGGTTATTAAACATGTTGGTTCAGAGCGTGCGTGAGTGCATGAGTTAAACTCTTTAAATTAACAGTGGGGAGACTGGGGACCTTTACAGTAAAGATTGGGGTCCCACAGAAAACTAATCTTATTTATTTACCCCATGTGGGCCTGGCTTTATATGCATCATCAAACTTAGGGTTCTTTTAAAAAATTAAGGCGGTCGAGAATGGACCCCCAGCCACAGCTATGCTTAACCAAGCCTGTCCGCGCGACGGCGACAACAGTCAAAGGGGGGACTCGACAGACAAGAGGGGTGGAGGTTGTGATTTGCCATCCATGGAGTGTGTGTGCAAAGTTAGGCATTGATAAGGCCAACGGTGGCGGAGATATGAGTAGGGCAAAAGTGTGACGTGGCGGACAGACAGACAGACTGTCAGACAGACTGACAGACTGACTGACAAAATGACAGCCGGTGGAGTTTTTGAGCGGCGCAAACCGCTCCTGTAAGTGGCTGTGCGTGTGTCTGTAGCCTTTTTCCTCAGCGTTTTGCTATAGTAAAATGTGTGTGCGTAGCATCATGTTTGTCTAGTGATGTCATATGTCGTGTGTCTGTAGCCTTTTTCCTCAGCGTTTTGCCATAGCAAAACGTGTGTGTGTAGCACGTAAACCGCTCCATAGAGTGGCTGTGCGTGTGTCTGTAGCCTTTTTCCTCAGCGTTTTGGGGGGGGGTATCTGGGGATATCTGGTTATTTCTCATATAAAAGTTGTGGCAACAGGTAGAAAGTATAGTTGGTAGTGCTACCAGGGTAACTGATACCATGGGCATGTGGGAACATAAAAATCGAACCTCTGTTTCGAAGTGGAGCTGTGTGTGTGTGTGTGTGTGTGTGTGTGTGTGTGTGTGTGTGTGTGTATGTGTGTGTGTGTGTGTGTGTGTGTGTGTGTGTGTGTGTGTGTGTGTGTGCAACAGCGCCCCTCCCTTAACATGTGTGGTCAGAAAAGGTTACTGCAGGCTACAGACATGGAGACACGGAGACAGACAGACAGACCCACACACACGGCCACGTATAGGGAGCTTGTGTTCCACACAGCTCCAAAAATCATCATTAGAATTTGACACCAGAAAAATCTATCCTTATGTCAACCCCACTGACCCATGGGCTAAGCAAAATAAGCTAGATGTTTGCCCACAGGGACCCAAACTAGTGAAAATAGCTCACAGCACTTCTTTAAAGGAGTATGTAGTTCACCCCCAAAATTACCTTTTTTCTATTGATTAGTTACACCATGGATGGAGACTTGAGTTCAACATCTTTTTATTTATTTTTTTGTATTCGTCGCATTCCTATGACAAAAATAAAATAAAAAAATGATTATAGTACATTTACCCCCATTGATTCTGGATGGGGACCCAAATGAATGGGCCTGGATGGGGACCCAAATACAAGGCCCTGGATGGGGACCCAAAAATGCATTTGTGTGAGAATCAATGGAGGTAAATTCACTTGACCCTTGATATATATATATATATATATATATATATATATATATATTATATATTGAACTCAAGTCTCGATGGTGTGACTAATCAATAGAAAAAAGGTAATTTTGGGGTGAACTACTCCTTTAATATTTGTTTTCTAATTTCTTAGATTTTTCTTTGGGGGGAATGTTTTTTTTTCTTTTTCTTTTTTCTTTTAAATAATAATAATTAAAAACTGTTGGAAACAAAGAAAAAAAAAATAAGGGACCCATAAAAATTGTGTCCGCGACCCACAAATGGGCCCCGACCCCCTGTTTGGGAACCACGTGAGTGTAGCTGCCCGAAGATCCGCAAACAACCAGAACTCAGCCACCACCGGCCGCGCACACTCACTCACTGCCTGGCCGACTGACTGGAGCTGTGGGTAGAACCTCCACACGACGAACGGCTGTCGGTAAAAAAACAACAATAACTTGGGTAAGTTCAGCTTCTACGTCAATTCTTACCGTGTGTGTAGTGTTGTTCGTAAAAAAACACGACTTTACGGTCGTTTAGTGGCATAATAACAATTAAAAATACAAAAGGCTGTCTTCGAGCTTCGCCCCGGAAAAAAGAAAAAGAAAATGCCGGGGTTGCAGTAGCAGCCAGGGCCGCCGGTGTCTCCTTTGAAGCCGCGCGAGTAAGAAACAATTGTATCCATCCTGCCCAAGACTTGATACATTTTGTGTCGCTTTCTTCCTATAGACCTGGTCGTTTTGGTGTTTTGGGGGAATGTTGGGGTCGTTTTCGGTTAATTTCCGAGCTTCTGGCCGTGATATCGGTTCGGCTGGGTGTTCGACATCCACGGCCGGGTGCACGGAGAAACATGGTCGCCTCTGCGGAGTCTCCTAGCGCCTCACGCCGGGCGTCGGAGCGGTCAGAGCCGGGGGCCGTCAGGCACGGCAGCCCCCGGTTGTTGCTGCGGCAGGCAGAGCCCGGGGAGTCGGGAGGGAAAAAACACACACTAGCAGTACTAGCACAGTGGTTTGTTCCCCGTTTTCAACTGTTTTTTATTATATTTTTGAGTCTTTTGACACTTGCTTTGGCAATGCGAACGTATGTTTTCTCGTGCCAATAAAGCTCCTTTGGCTTTGAATTGAATTGAAATTGAATTGTGTTTTCAACCTTTTTCATATCAAGGTCCATTATTTATTCGGCATTTGAGCCACGCAGGTTTACACTCCCTTTGGATAACTGACATTATGTCCACAATTCCATGCTGTATTGATGATGTGGTGCCATAGAAGAGAGAGATTGATTGATTGATTGAAGAT
This sequence comes from Nannobrachium achirus, assembly GCF_963921795.1. NCBI lineage: Eukaryota > Metazoa > Chordata > Actinopteri > Myctophiformes > Myctophidae > Nannobrachium > Nannobrachium achirus. Next base: position 61,288,748 of record NC_137822.1, read on the forward strand.
TTTATTAGAAGGTTGCATAGGGAAAAGTACAGTTTCAAGGCAGTAGCCTACAGTTCACTGGTACAAGGTCAATTGAAAGGAGATCCTAGTAAGCTTACAGCTTGTTTACACAGATCCCTTTAGATACAAGGCAAACGTTTTAAAATAATAATAAAACATTCTGCATTCTAATTGTCTAGACATCCTGTAAATTGTAAGATGTTTGACAATAATTTCTTTGAGAGCGTAAAATGAAACCAAATGGACCCCAAGGGGTTTATTTTACACTCAAGAGTTAAAGATCTATATAAGGGTCCATTTGGTTACAACTGTCCATTTAGCTGGGGACCACCTGGAACCCCCTCAAGGCTTGAGAGGGGATTCCAGGTGGTCCCAGCTAAATGGTCTTTCTTTCAACCAGTGGTCCCCGGACCAGGCTCAAGGGCCACTGGCGGTCCCTGGACCACTGGTTGCTTGTGACTAGCAGCACAACTAACAACATTGTGTAATTACAACAGAACGCGGTTAAAACTATCCAGTTTGAACTGAAAATGTTAACAGGAATGATAAGCTGTCAAACAAAGTTGGAACAATGCAGTAAGGCTACTTTTTTGAGAGGTGCTAACTGCTCCTACTCTGGCTTTGTGAGTGTCCGTATGAGGACGGAACTCCATGTATGGAGATAATAACTGACATCACAGACAGAACTGTCCGTATAAGTGTCAATATGAGCACGGAACTCCATGTATGGAGAACTGATGTCACAGACAGAACGGCCCATACAAGGAGATATGCAAGTGTGCCCTGTTTGATACGATACATCGCACAGGTGCGATTTGTGCTTGTCATCCGGAATCAATGGGGGTACATTTATTATAAGCAAATTGTTGTCTTGCGACAAAAACCAAAACATATCATTGAAACTCAAGTCTATGGGGGTGAACTATTGCTTAAACATCTCTCTCTCTATATCTACTAGCCCTTACCCGTTCAAAGACACACACACACACACACACACACACACACACACACACACACACACACACACACACACACACACAGCTGGTTAAACATGTTGCCTCATGCTAGATGCAGAATAGATATGCCTCAAGCTAGACGCAGAATAGATATAGATACACCATAACAATGCTAATATACAGCATATGATTTGTGAAAGTGACAAACGGGCTTCACAGTTATGTCAGGTGTGTTCATATGCTAATGGTGATGCGATTTCAGATCAATTGCTCCAGCCACTGAGGAGAAACGCTGTGACAGACAGACAGACAGACAGACACTCACTCAGACAGACATTTGGAAAATTGTTTGATATCCACACACTAGGGCATTAACGACTTGTGATGTTTGCAAGTCGACTCGACTCAGTAAAAAGTTGAGTTGAAGTCGACTTTATCGTTTGATGATGTCATCACATCATACACGACCCCCCAATTATTTTGGGGGGGTCCCCAGATGATTAACCTAACGTGAAACATTGTTTTCTCACTCAACTGTAAATAAACCAACATAAAGTTTAAGCGTATAGAGGGTATCTGCATTCTGCACATTTCTAAAGTGCCAATTTAAGGACTCTTTTTTTTCTAAAATGGCAAATTAAACATTGTCCAAATTGTCAAATATAGAGGCAGAAATTGTGAAAATAGCCGATCTACATGATCTGCTATTTTCACAATAGAAAGTATTTTTTATTTTTTTTTCAACTTCGACTTTCAACTTTCTCTGGTGGGAGTCGACTTGTGTAATGAAGTCGACTGAGTCTACTTGTCGACTTTTTCGTTAATGCCCTACCACACACACACACACACACACACACACACACACACACACACACACACACACACACACACACACACACACGCACAGTTGGTAGGTAAGGTACTGCAGTGGCTTGCAACAGCACCACTCAGGATGGCCACTATGAGCATGGGGGGGCTCAATCAACGTGCCATTTGTCTGCTTTAACACCTGCTACAGCTGCGTTGACGTTTGCCAGTGGATGTTAAGTTACTAATTGTACACCGTTTAGGTGCCATTGGAGGTCAGAAAACCTGTTTTCAGACTTTCCACATCAACCCAAGTTGAACGAAATATCATCACATCACCACAAATAGTGCAGGTGTTGTGAGCCTGTAGATCAGCTCTTTTGTGTGTGTGTGTGTGTGGGAGGGGGTGGTGCTAGTATAGAGTAGAGATGTACCAATTTATACCAATTTAGAATTTAAGGCATTTAGCAAACACTCTTAATCCAGAGCGACTTACAATAGTCAAGGACAGCACATGGTAATAAATCAAATGCATAGAAATGGACTGGGTACATTTGGTTCCATCTGTACACTCTCAGAGTTATAAACCTGTAATGCTCCATTTAGAACCCCCTCAAGGAACCCTGAGAGTCCCTGGACCACACAGTCTTAGATTATTTTAATTATTATTATTATACATTGGTATCGGATTGGTACTCGGTATCAACCAATACCGGTATTGGGAAGGAGTCATTACATTATGATGTACCACAACATTTTATGGCATAACTAAACTTATACATATTGTTTTTCTTTTTTCTCCCAATTTAGTCGCTATGCCAACTCCTGTTGACCAGTGTATTCCAGAGCCATGTTGGTGGCGGTAGACTACAGACAACCAACCACGTGTCTCCTCTCCGATACGCATGACATCAAGGCTGCTCGTTTTCACCCGACAGTGAAGACTAGGAGGGCGTAACGCGTACAAGAGGTACGTACCCGCTATTCTTCATAGTTACGAGTTGGAATAAAATACGGATATACCAAATGACTGAAACTAAACGATTATACGAAACCAAACACATTTTAAGCTAGGGGAATCATTTTGGAAGTGCACAGTGAGCTTGGTTCCGGTTGTGGGTTCCGACTGCCTACTGACGTAAAGTTAGTTCCACTCTAGCTCTGGTCCAGCGCATCAGCTGCACTGATGCTCTGACAGACTGCTGGCTAAATGACTAGAGCAGAATTTCTGTACCCCTACGACGGCTCAACTTCAGTCAAAATAAACTAAACTATTTCACTACTCACCAAACCAAAGGTAGTTTTGGGTTGTTTGAAAGTCTATTCTCCGCAGAGGGAAACCTCTCAGCAGCCCACCCACTCTGTAAAATAACAATATTTTTGTCATGACATAAAACGCACCCAATATTTTAACAACACAAATCTGGAATGGGGGTCTGTGGACAAATGCACATTAATGTGGGGGTCCTTGAGGTAACACTGTTTGAGAACCACTGGTTTAAACAATCAAATCAAATAGGATGCAGAAACAAGCCCCAAAGAACGCAACCTGCAACTACCAATATATAAAAGCGACTACAGAGAAAACAGCCCAAAGCCGTTTATAATAAGCAGACTTGGCAACATGATCATTATGTGTGTTGGATGTAACCTCCTGTAGAGTGCATCTGCAAGAATTGGGTCATTTGTTATATTCAATTAACCACTTAAAACTGTATACTTGGTTAACTCGGCTCTGTACTTCTCTCTAGACAAAATCTCCTACCCGAAAATAGCCAGTCTACAAGCTCAACGGCTGAGTTCAGCAAATGTTCCCCCGGAGTTGGGTGCATGTTAGGGTTCAGGACAGGTGGTGGTTGAAGTCAAAGCAGTCTGCAATCGTAGGGAACGTTGGTGCTTTAGTTACTTAAACATGTTATAACTAATCAGTGGCAGAGTGTGGCATCTTGGCTGTTCTTCTTGCGAATACTTTTGTCATTCAAACTGATTGCCCAGGTGGCAAATAAATGCCCATCATAGAAATAACCTCTTGTGAGATCTGACACTGTTTTCTAGTCTTGAGAACATCATGTATTTGGTTTTTGGCCAAATTTGGAGATCCTCATCTACCTTTTCAGGTTGTGAACCCACAAAATAATCGTATTTGAACTGGTGACCACCCACCTTGATAAAATTAAATATAGGCAATACCACAGATACATATTGTGAAAATAGCAGATCTACAAGCTTGTAGATCTGCTTTTTTTCCCCACAGATTGAGAACCACTAACATACTATTGATGTCAGACATAGGTGACTGTCATCATAGACTGGCCTCCCAAGTACTCTGATAACTAATACTGCACTACCACATTTAACCAAAGCTAATACCAGTTTTATTTTGCAGCCGTCTGTTACAGATAGTTACCTGTAGAAAGAAGAAACTGATAAACTATGAAGTCTCTCGTTTACAAAGTATCTTATCCGTATTCTGACATTAGTTGTTCATGGTGCATCTGCCTCCAAAGCTGAGGGAGAATGCAAGTCCCATTCTGAGTAGATCCTACTTTGAGTTGGCATCATTATCGGCAAGTATGCCTGTCTATGCCATTCCGAATTTATTACATGATATTTCATTTACATATTTTGATTGCTTCACTTGATGTTGCAAGACCGTTTGCTTTTTACATTATAATTTTACTAACTTGTAACTGCACTATTATTAATGGAATTTTTGAATTTATTCAGAAAACAATTTAATTTCAAGGAGCACCATAACTTGTAGTGTACAAATTACGGGTCCATTTGGTTCCATTTGGACACCATTACAGACCATGTGAGGGTCCATTTGGAACCCCCGCAAGGAACACTGAGAACCACTGTCCTAGACTATTTTTAAATACACACTGGTATCGGATCGGTACTCTGTATCGACCGACACACAACTTATGGCTATCGGTATCGGGAAGGCAAAAAGGGCAGTCCGTACCATCACCGACCACCAAACTTTTTGTCAGAAAGGTCCGGTTCAACTACAACTACATCACTCGCAACTTCTGTGAAAGATTACCACAAATCTTAGTTCGGAAAGCAGCACGCACGCACACACTAAATTTGGGGCACGTAGGAACTAAAAATCACTTATTTTTATTGTTAATCAAATCGAATTAATTAAAAACTCGAGCCGTGGCGGCCTGGAACAACGGGAATAACTCAGGGAAACTCGGGATATGGCAGTAAATTAGTTAAGTATTATTAATTGGTGGTGAAGCTCTTGAATATTCAAAAGGCAAGTTCAAGGAGACGCTCGCTTTTCAGTTTAAAGTTATGTGTGCTATTGTCCTAAGATTCCAAATGGGACAGTATTGTATCTATGGCAACAAATTAGTTATTTAAAGTAATCCAACCATAAATTAGGCTATGATTTGTAATGCATTCCAATTCATATATATATGAAGTTATTCTGACATGGTTTTCCCCCTTCTCTTTTCAGATTCAACGATGCAATCCTAATTGGAGTCAGTAGCACTCCCATGGTCCAGTGGCCCACCCCAGCTCACTAGAATGTACTTGATGAATGTACCTCCAGTTGCAGCGTCTCACACGAAATGGAGAAACTGTGGCCCGCCCCAAGGCTTTAGCCTCCCCCTCAGCTTCAGCGACATTGAGTTGTCCACCAAAGACACACCTATCTCTGATAAGGTCCAGATGATCATAGAGAGCCTGAGGAGCAGTCAGTCCTCACTTGACATGGGAGATGAGACTGGGAATAATGTGCTACCAGGACAGGAGGGCCAGCCCCAAGTATGCAAGGCCGGGGTGGTTCCTGTCACAGGAGCCACATCCCCCACCTACAAGTGTCCCACTGAACACCGGCAAGATGATGTAGCCTTCAGGGTCGTCTCCGAGATGCAAGATTCTGACAGCGATGATTCTGTTGACAGAGGGATCGAGGAGGCCATAATGGAATACCTGAAAGAAAAGGATGATCACAAACGCAAGGCGGAACCGGACACAGAGGTTATGCAACCATCTAAGGTACCCAGGAAAAACCCACCTGTTCCTGAGATTTCCAAACAACATTCCGACAGCAATAAGGTTTTAACTGCCAGCAACGAGTTTCCAAAGTTTCTCCAAATTGAGACCCCTGCTTCTCCACCCCAAAAAGTGTTTAGCAAAATCAAGGCCACCTTCAAAGAGAATCCACTTAAGAAGATGGATGGTACAACAACAGGCACAAGTATGTCTGTCAAAGAGCAGATCAAACTCTCTTCTACAACACATGGCATCTTAAATGAGATAAAGGTTGAGGAAGACTCGATGGACTCGAGTAGTGATGACGGAATTGAGGAGGCCATTCAAATGTTCCAGTTGGAGAAAAAGGAGAAACAGAATATAAGCACAGAAGCTTTTATGCCCCTCACTATTAAAGAGGAGTCTGACTCCAGCAGTGATGATGGGATTGAAGAGGCCATTCGCTGCTACCAGCTTGAACAAATAAAAGAAAAGAATTTCCTGAAACCATCGTTACAAAAGCAAAAGCCTGCAATTAAGTCATCACTTAAGTCAATTGAGAGTACAAGCGCAGAAAACATAAAAAAATTCAAATCCAGAAAGAAAAAGAAACGAACTGAGAAACATGTGAAATTTCGCCTGCCTTCCCCGACATCCATTTGCTCACTGAGAAATAGACTTGTAGGCAGCCCTAAAGGTAAAGGAAACGGGGTATTCTCATCCAAGGCAGAGGCGTTTACCGAGGAACACGCTCCTGCTACTTCTAAAGTCAATTCAACCGTAGAGCTCATGTGTGCGGAGGCAATACTGGACATTTCAAAAGCTGTCATGCCTGAGGTGTTTAGTCACGACCCTGGCGTTGCCAGCAATAACCCAAGTCAATCATCAACTCCCCTCATTCCTTCCGACCTCCCGCATGATCAGAGTGATGACAGCTCCATTGATAGCGAAGACGGCATCGAGCAAGAAATCAGGAAATTCCTTGAGCAGAAGGCCCAGATGCACGTCCAGCCATCCAGCTCTGCTCCATGTACTACAGCACCACAGAGTTCGGATGAGCCTGTTAAGGTGAATCAAGTTACAGCCCAGAAGAAAACTCTGAGGCTATCTTTGACCCAAAAGAGAAAGCATAGAGAGGCAGAGAAAAAGCAACTCCCTGAAGTGATAGACAACAACACTGATGATGAGGCTGGAAACGGATCAAGGCCATGCGTTTCCACAATCATCAATCCACAATCGTTTTATGGACCAGAAAAGACAGAGAGGAGCGGAGACAAAAGTAGCTCCCTGGACAGCGATGAGGATCTCGACACCGCAATAAAAGACTTGCTCAAAACAAAGAAGAAGTTATCGAAAAGGACGAGGGACATGAAGCTGAAATCAAAGAAGTGTTTCCAAGACGAGGAACACGATGCCATTGCCAAAGGTGGCATTTTGAAGAAAGCTGCTAAAACTAGGGTTGATATCAGAGACAAGAATAAATTAAGTAAGAAGAGCATCTCGCAGCAGAAACAAAGTAATAAGAGAAAAGAACACACCATCCAGGCAAATGAAACGGACAACTTGAAAGGGAATGGTGGTGCAGACATCCCATCAGCGGTCAATGATCAGGATATTGTTCAGATTAAAGAGGAAAGCAGTTGTGTAGACAGTGATGATAGCATTGAGCTGGAGATCAGAAAGTTTCTGGCAGAAAAAGAAAAGGCCAAGGTTTCCACCACAGAGAGAACAGGAGATGCACCAAGGAATGGCAATGTTGAGGCTTGTACCTCTTTTCAAGATAAAGATGTTACGTTGGAAGATCAGCTGGCTGAAATTCCAATACAAAATGATAATCACCTCCCAGAAGAATCCCTGCCAACTAGCCCAACATGCAACGCTTCTCAGGATAAGGAGGCACTTCCAGCAAGGGAGACAGTCTTGCTAGACAACTCCAGCCCTGCACTCAAAACTGTCATTAGATCATGCCTCTCCACACCCTTCTCTAACAGGCCTAGCGTCATAGAGCCAGCAGATGGCGCTGGTGCTGCTCAAACTGAGAAGATGAGACCAAGCACTGGGAGCAGTGATGTCCAGAATGAGTTGGCGAGACCTCAGCAGCGTGCAAGTCCCAGTATTGCCCAGTCTCGTTCGGACTCAATAAAATGGCGTCAGTGTCTTGGACTCCCCACTACTGGAACAAAGAGCATGTGTCTTAATCAAACCCCATTCCATATCACTTCACCTAAAACCAGTGAGGTGACGAGTCCCCTGCATCAAAAAGGGAGCTATCCCAAACCACAGACATCTGCTACTGTATGGTCCTCTGCGAGAAGCAGCACATCAATTGTGCCTTTCCATCGTCCTACAGACACACCAGTGAATGCCATGTCTCGCTCCCCATTTTCCAATCCTTCCTCTGCTCCCAGACACCTCCCCGTTAAGTCCTTTATGCTGGGTCTTGCGCCAGGAGGCCACAGGGCACAGCGCGCATTGCCACAGACCGAGAGCATGGTGCATATGCCCAAGGACCAAAGTGTGTTTGTGGAACTGTCCTCAAATAGGACCAACCATGTCCAGGTCCGTAGCAGAGACACGGGTGAAGGAAAGGAGAGAAGGGACTTGACGATGGAGAAAAACAAAGAAAGGGAGAGCATCGAGGCAGATGAGAAAGAATTGCAGCTAGAAAGAAGAGAGGAACATTTTGTAGATGAGACAGATAATGAGTCAGATGAAAGAGGAAGTCCAGAGAAGAAGCAGGGATTTTCCACATTGTAAGTATAGGCTTTTATTCTTGTTTGTGCAGTCACATAGCATAATAAACAAGTTTCATGACTTCATTTCCTGGATCGTGCCCTCCTGATGGGATATTTTTAACGCTATGTTGAGTCCTTTTAATTGTAGGCTTGAAAGAAATGTTTGTTGATAACGATACAAAAATGAACATTGTTTTCTTTTTTTATATATATGTTTGTACGTTTATACAGCTGTTTAACACGTTGGCACCACAAAGAATGGTCAATATATATTTCTTATTTCTGCCGTGTTATCAGTTCATTCATATCACCAAGACCCCTGCCAAGCAATACAACAACCATTTTGTACAACAAGCAACTACTTAAGTTTTGAAACCACCCAAATGCACTATACGTTATTGTAGTATTTATCACTCGTCAGATTCCTAACCCCAATGACCCGATTAAGGTTAACTGTATCAAATTGGACAAACATCATTCTCAGACCCTTTTCCACAATTTATCTCCTTACCTCATAGGCCTGAACACATTATGACACAATATTTTATGCTTTAACTATTGAAAAATAGCAGATATACAAGCTCACAGCGCGGCACCGAGTGCCGCGCTGCGAGCTTGTAGATCTGCTATTTTTGAAAAATCGTGAAGATTAGATTTTTGACCCGATTACATAAGTGTCTTTTGAATCCTTCTAAGATTTTTTGAAAAAAACGATGTTTGTATGTCAACAATCTGGCCAGCCATCGTCAAAGAAAAGGTCCTTTTCATTTAACTGGAGCTCGGTTAGTCTGTTCTTGAGAGACTACTATGTCAGTGGTTCTCAAACCTTTTCACGTGAAGGACCCCCAAAATGATATTTATTTGGCCACGGACCCCCATCTCAAAATATTTAGTCCCAGGGACCACCCAGAAGCAAAATTTGAGTTACAAACGTTCGCTTTGAAAATACATATATTCAAAGATTTGCACACATTTTCACGACTTTTTCAAAAATAGCAGATCTACAAGCTCGCAGCGCGGCACTCGGTGCCGCGCTGTGAGCTTGTATATCTGCTATTTTTCACTGGCTAAAGCATTCAATAATTTTAGGCCTAAATGGGTTAAGAAACATCAATGCAGTTATTTTAGAGAAGTCATGCTTTATTATTGTTACCCGACGTGTTGGAAGATCTGCCTTAATGTCCAATACAGTTATCCTTCTTCCTCACTGTGAATGTTGGAATGTAGCTATTTGGCCAGACCAGGGGTTCCCAAACATTACCATGCTAAGAACCTCCATGTAGTCGATTAGCCTCTGGCTGCAGCCCTCCTATTGTGGCTCAAACAAATCAATTCTCTTGGTTAATACGTTTAAAGTTGTAATGTGAGCTGCCTGCTTTTTTAACTTTTTGTGCACTAATTGGACCCCATGCATACATGCTTATTTCCATGATTATTTATTTTCTCTTTTTTTTTTTTTTTTCTTACCCAGGGATTTATGTGGATTAAATATGCAGTGAATTTACCCTTTATTACTAATGTCAAAGCGTTTTGGGTCATCTCAAGATAGGATTTGGGTGACAGGGTATTCAGTCTGTCTTGGGTGTCTTTACAAGTTGGATTGTATGAAGGGCTGGGCGGAATTACTTTGATAATATCCTGATTATTCTAAATGTTTGCTTTAATTCCGATGAATCAATGTTTCTAAAACGAAATGGCTCCCAACAAGCTTACAACACGATGCGTTGTGAGCTTGTAGACTGTCTTATTTTCACTATTTTTGTATGCCACCATTGTAAAACAAAGTATAACAGTACAAACCTTATTGATTAATCGATTAATGCACTTGAGCAACATTACGTTTTTTTCTTTTTAATTACCCAGTCCTAATTGTATGTGTGTTTATACAAGACACATTCATTCCAGGTGTAAACTGAAAGAGGAGTCTTAGCCAACACAGGTGGTATAGCCATAGAACTAAAGACATTTTAAGCATATCGTTATTTTGTCGGGCAAAAACCTTGTATGTCCAAAACAATTTCTTTAGCAAGCTCTTCTTACCACTTTTCTTAGGATGACTTTTTTTCTATTGATTACTAGCGCCATGGAGACTTGAGTTCAATAATATTTTTTAGATTTTTGTCGCATTCCTAAGACAAAAATGTGATCATAGTACATTTACGCTGACAGTTTCCCCATCCAGTGCTATGCATTCGGGTCCCCATCCAGGGCCACGCATTTGGGTCCCCTCCAGAATCAATGAGGGTACATTTACTATAATCACATTATTGTCTTAGGAATGCGACAAATACAAAATAATATTATTGAACTCGAGTCTCTATGGCATGAGTAGTAATAGTAAAATAAAAAGTCATTTTGGGGGTAAACTACTCCTTTAAACATGTATAAGACTCTCAAACCGCATATCATTATAGGCCAACATTTTCACAATTCTTCAGAAATGGTAAAAAAATAAGGGAAAAACATTTAAACAAGGTTTCTGCCCCACGGATTCGACAAATACTATGACACACTTTATGCACTGTGAAGAGGGTCATAGAATAATGTTCTTTCAAAAACACCTTGCTTTGAATTCCAAAGGGAACCTCCAAAAATAAAGCAAAGACACACTGTTATCCTTTCTCAACTAAACTGGAGATACGATATTACCATACATTTACATAATATCTCTTTCTTCCTGGAATACATTCCCCTCCATTCACTGCCTGTTGCTTAATATAAGGACAGAAATTCCATAACCAATAAAAGCTTGATAATGGGCTCCCTCAGTAGCATAGCGGACTTATTGTCTATGTGTCCACCAAAGTGTTTTTTTTATGAGAATGTGTTGGATTGTTTTCTATAGGAGCGCATATTTACGACATCGTCTCTGTTGGGTAGAAACCTCATAATGTCCAAAACAGTTACTTGTCAGGATTCTAATTCAAAGTAGCAAAAATAGCAAACAGACAAGCTCAAAACCCATTGCTTCGTGCTGCATTACGAGCTTGCGGATCGGCTTCTTTTGATACTTTTATGCGTCGCTGTAGTATGATCAAGAAGGGCATTGATTTACGAAAAATAAAAAAAAGTATAAAATATGGAGATGAGAGATGTTACTGCCTGACTGGAAATGCTAGCAGCGTGTACAAGGCGATGAGCATCTTATTCTGCACTGTGCCACCCTGTACATCTGGTGTTTTTAACCCATTTAGAACAGGTACACTGTATTGTGTATCATCATTTTATGTTTTAACTATTGAAAAAATAGCAGATATACAAGCTCACAGCGCGGCACTCGGTGCCGCGCTGCGAGCTTGTAGATCTGCTATTTTTGAAAAATCGTGAAAATTAGAATTTTAGTGTCTTGAATCCTTCTAAGACTTTTTGAAAAACGTAGGTTTCTATGTCAGCAATCTGGCCAGCCATCATCAAAGAAAAGGTCCTTTTCACTTAACTGGAGCTCAGTTAGTCTGTTCTTGAGAGACTACTATGTCAGTGGTTCTCAAACCTTTTCATGTGAAGGACCCCCAAAATTATATGTATTTGGCCACAGACCTCCATCTCAAAATATTTAGTTCCAGGGACCACCCAGAAGCAAAATTTGAGTTACAAACGTTTGCTTTGAAAATACATATATTCAAAGATTTGCACACATTTTCACGACTTTTTCAAAAATAGCAGATCTACAAGCTTGGCACTCGGTGACGCGCTGTGAGCTTGTATATCTGCTATTTTTCACTGGTTAAAGCATTCAATAATTCTATTAACTGGTCACAGAGTTGAAAAACAACCTGGTTGTTTGGGGGAGCGCCTTTTGTTTTCACCTGGGGGGGGAAAAATGCTTTGGTGGAGACAGCCTAAAATGTCCAGAATCCACAAAATCCCCACAATTACTCTCTCATTTTACTAGATTTGCAATTTAAAACGTGTTTTAGGTTTTTTTGTCATATAGTTTTGTTTTTTTCTTCAATTTACTATGTGAAAAAGTTATTTATTTTTGTTTATGAAGAAACAAAAGACTTACTGAACATGCTGTGCATTGCCAGTTTTCGTAAATATTTTGCAGAAAGTGACCCCCCCAATACCCGTTAAGAAAGAAACTTTTGCTGTATCTTTTAAGTGCAACTGTGTAATAAAGAGTGAATTGCAAACAAAACTGTCTCTTAATTATTACATGCAAACACACCTGAGGTCAATTCTACACATTTAACCATGACCACCACCTATAGTATATTCCTTAACCTTACCCTACAGGTTTCTATTCCAGTGTAGTTGTATGGTTACGTGTTCAATATATTTGGGGTTTGATTTGCTGGGGGGAGATGCTCACCACGAGTCGCGACGTGGTGTGAGCTTGTAGAACGTCCATTTTCACTATTTGTTTGTTGCACGATGAAGTACACTTCAGCCTACATACAGTTGCTCTGCATCCCTCTCAACAAATCGAGCCCTGTATATATTCTAGCGTTGACATACTGCAGGATTTGTACTCTGATGCGTGTCCTGCTCTCCCTTGCTTAGGTGTCTGTCCAGTAGCATTGACCACGGCATCTCCCTCAGGCCTTACGTAGCTCTGAACACAGTGGAGAGGCACAGGATGTTCGGCAGGAGATTTCAGGCTCCCACGAAGGTACCATTCCACAGAGACATTAGGTTGAGTGGTGTCACACCTGACTTGTTTTCCTCGCTAGCCTACATTATGTTGCATGCCTTATTTGCACAATAGGAATATAATACAATTCCATGATAGGGAAAACCCATACATAGTTGTTTGTGAACTTTAACCCCTTGAAAATAAATTATGGGTTGATATCGTCGTCGTCGGGTGAAAACCCTGTATGTCCAAAACCGTTCGTTTTGCATTTATCATTTTAAAAATGATTTAAACTAGTGAAAACAGCCGATCTACAAGCACACAACGCCTCGCGGTGCGAGGCGTTGTGTGCTTGTAAATCGGCTGTTTTCACTACTTTTGTGCGACCGCCTTGTATGATGAAGCAGGGCTTTACTTTACAAAAGAACGTACAAATTTGAAACCTGGAGATACAAGGTTTCCGCTCGACAAAGACGATATACAAGCTAAAAATGTTTTAATGTTTATTATCGCCTATTATGCCATGCCTGAAATTGGAATGCCAGGGTTAAAGTCGTTTTCGTGGAAAAATGGAAACCATCTTCATGTTCGCATCTCTGAATTCATCCCCATGGATGACTCCAGAGAATACAAGAACGCTCGACCCAAAACACCACCCCATGGTTAAATCCTGCTACCTCTGCCCAGTCGCCACTAGGTATCCTAAATGTAACCTCAGTAAAACCATGCCTAAACATAACCTTATTCCTAAACTTGGCCTCGCAAAGAAATGGGAGCGAGAGTGTTTTGCGGCGAGCATTCCGGTCACCACTCCAGACAGTCAAAAGTTGATGAGATGATGCTTGCAGGGGATCCGTTTTTCTGCTCCTGGACAGAAGAGGGTGAAAGGTGTCAAAAGACAGCTCCAGTTTGTTCCAGCATCTTCTAGGTACACGCTCGCACCTGGCTGTGCAACGAAAATACAATTAAAGTCTGATTTATACTTGTTTGCATAAAGTATCTCACACCATAAATACTGTATAGCTGTGTTTGCCGATCGGCTACATTTGGTGCGAGACCAGTTTATCTACCCTATTTTTCAGAATACTTGAAGGAGTCAGGCTGTAGAAAACAACCAAACGGATTGTTTTACTTATTGATTCAAACTGTAACAGATAGTTTCACTTATTGATTCAAACTGTAACGGATTGTTTTGCTTAACCAGTTCTTGTCTTGAAATGCCTAAATCAGATACATATCGTTAAGAATATTCTATTGTTTTGAGTAATATTTCCAAACCTAAAATAATTGTTTAATTGTAAGTGATGTCCTAGTGAAGGCAACTTTTGAAAATAATTAGTGACTTGACTTGACCTTTGAAGTTAGGAATATTGTATTGTTTTGAGTAATATTTCCAAACCTAAATAATTGTTTACTTGTAAGTGATGTCCTAGTGAAGGCACTTTTTGAAAATAATTAGTGACTCCTAAGTCTGGTTACTTGCCACATTGTTTAATGCACTTGTTATAGGCCTATACTTGATTGGTTTTACCAGTTAAATTGTTTTGTTGCAATGATTTAATTTACTTTGAAGTTTTATATATTTTATTGTTTTTGGTGATGTTGCTCTACAAGTTTGGCAGCTATAAAGGTGCTATTTGTGGTGTTATATATGTTCAATAATAATGCCATTGATGTTTTTTTTTATGTCTATTTTATTGTTATTGGCCTAAATTCACTTTTCTCATTCTGATTGATAAATGTTCAGAGCATTTGAAGTTTTATATTTTTGCTGTTTAACAATCCTAATAATTATTTTGTTGCACTTTCAAGTTTGGCAGCTATAAAGGCACTATTTGTGTTGATAGGCTATATTATGTTCAATAATAATGCCATTGATGTTCTTTTTTATGTTGCCTATATTTTATTTTTGTATTATTTCTAGAGGTTCACAGCTAGAGTTCAGGCTGCTATGTGGCCCTCACACCTATACAGTACACTGCACCCAGATCCACCCATTTTGCCCATTTACACGGATCTCTGTATCTGCCAGTCATTGTTGCCCACATAGCCTGTCAGTCAGCTCCATATATGGGCCCTATGGAGATCTCTAATGTCATCTGAATATGTCCATTTGCCCCCTTTTGAGCCCATATAGGCTATGGAGCTGACTGACTAATGACATTGAGGTTAGACTACACAGTCCATATTTGGGTGTACTGTAGATGCATTGGGAAGGAACTCCTTATATGGACATGAATGAGTCATAGTGACTTGAATGTGACAATGTGGTCCTCCAACAAAAGATGTCATGTCATTTAAGGATGTTTTATGTTCAATGTGTGCAGGGAGTTATGGAACTGCAGTTGTAACTGCATTTTGTTCTTGTTCCATTTTCAATAAAGCAATTTAAAAAAAGTGTATGTCTAGTTTGTGAGGTAATGGGAGTTGTAGTCCACACGGAAGTGGATCACGTAATAGGTAGTCCTTGACACATTCTTCTGGACTACATTTACCAGTCACACTCCTTTGACCTTCTGTGTGTGTGCTTGTGGGAGGGGATCGAGCAAGCATGGCTGCCAGCGTTCTGACGAAAGGTAAAAGGAAGACTTCATACTCAAATATTTATCTTGGTATAGATGTACTTAGGAAAATACTGCGGTCTTTGATGTGTCAGTGTTTTGTGTAGATTATGTATCGATATCAGCCCGTAACGTTTCCTTGTTTACAGCCTAGCCTACAGCCTCTGCTACTGTTGGCTAACTCAGTGCTTCTTTAGCCATGGTTAGCGTGACTGTTTTCTCAGTCATGTTTTCAGGGCTAGTGGTTCTCAAACATTAATTATTTGCAGTGGTGGAAAACGTACTCAAACTTTTCACTTAAAGACAACTTTTTCTTGAGAAACGGATACTAAATTATTTTTTTATAAAAAAAATATGCTTCAAATATGTGCTTCTGTTTAAAAATGTCCACAAAAAGCGTAAAATAATGATAAAATCATTTTGGCAATTGTCGGGCCGACACTTTGTTTACATCCTATCAATCCATATAAAAGAATAGACTAGGATGTAAACTGTCAGCCTGACAATGGCCATAATGATTATTTTATCATTGTTATGCTTTTTGTGGACATTTTTGAACAGAAACACATATATGAAGCATATTTTTTTATAAAATATTTTCAAACATTATTTTTAATTTAGCATCCGTTTCTCAAGAAAAAGTTGACTATAGCCCCTTTTTAAACGTATCAATATTGCAAATACTGCAGTGTATTTCTATATTGTAGTGCATTACAGTATAGCTGGTTACATTATAATAAGCTATATTCATCTACTCAGCCTGGCGTCCCTATTTAGTGCACGTATAGGCTAAATAAGGGCTTAAGTCAGTGGTTCTCAAACATTTTAATTTCAAGGGCGCCCATAACTCTGAGTGTACAGTACACATGGAACCAAAGCAAATGGTCCATGATGGGGTTGTCCTCAAGGAACCAGGCCACTGAGCACTGACCCTCAGCGTCTCCCTGGATCACACTTTGAGAGTTGAGACCCACTGGCATAAGTGACTGGAGTAGATCCCCTAATGTGAATTTCCAACCCATTGAATTCAGATGATCTCTAATTATGTTTTTTCCTCTTTGTTCTGTAGGACTTTTGTTGCTACGCAACCCACGGGTTGTTATGGCACCACACTTATGCAGAGGACAACGGCATGCAACTGCAGCAGCTATAAAACCACCACAGAGTAACATGGAAAGCAATGCTACAGGTGAGCCTGCTCTTTGTGCAACACAACCCAGTGATTCTCAAACCAATTGATAATTGTAACATAAACTGTCCATCCAAGCAGATTAAACAGCATTTATTAAATTGCTTCGCAACAAATGACAGCACTTTCTGATTATCTAACTATTAATTTATGTCCTATCCGATACAGACGACAAGCTTCTGAACCAGCCCCTGGAGACGGTGGATTTCTTCCGTCTGTCAGAGCTCTTCTCCTTGAAAGATCTTTTTGATGCCCGGGTGCATCTTGGCCACAAGAAGGGCTGTCGACACAGGTTGGTGTGCTTCATCATGTGATGTTACAGTTTATTTCACATTTTAACCAACACGTACAGTAGAGATGGGACAATAAGCGATATTATCGTTTATCGGGATAGAAAACACTCAAGATAATCGCATCGCGGAGATTTAATATATCATGATATCGTCCTCCGTCATGCACTGGGATCAATTCACCTTTTATTTGCCGAGCTGCATATCCGGTACCACTTAAACCCTCTATAATTGGTAAAAGGTACTAATAATATACGTACTTAATACAGTATTTTTTCACTCTCTATCAAATGTCTTTGCCAAAAAATAGCAGATCTACAGGTCTTGTAGATCTGCTACTTTTTGGCAAATGTTCCGCCCCAGGATAATTGATTTGGATTAGCGCGATAATATCCTAAATCGCGATTTCTTTTGTCACAATAATCATGATATGACATTTTCATATCGTCCCATCCCTAACGTACAGTACCAGTCAGATTGTTACATTAAAACTGGGAAAGCATCTCTTTCACTCATTTTAGGTCTTTGCGTTGGCTACCGAAAAAAAAGAAAATGGCAGATATACAAGCTCACAGCGCTGCGAGCTTGTACATCTGCTACTTTTGAAAAATCTTGGACGTGTGAGAAGTTCTGAGAACTGCTGATTTTGAAGGCATTTGTAGAATCTGCCTCGGGTCTTAATGGGTTCCACTAACGCACCACTCTTAATTTTCTCTTGCTTAGGCTTATGGAGCCGTACTTGTTTGGCTGTCGTCTGGACCAAGACGTAATTGACCTCGATCAGACGGTGGAGAACCTTCAAGCCGCCCTGAACGTCACCGCCCACGTGGCGTACCGGGGCGGCATCATCCTCTTCGTGAGCCGCCGGCGCCAGTTCAGCCACCTCGTGGAGTGCACGGCGCGAGACTGCGGGGAGTACGCCCACACGCGCTACTGGCAGGGCGGCCTCCTCACCAACGGCCCCATCCAGTACGGCCCCGGGGTGCGCCTGCCGGACCTCATCGTCTTCCTCTCCACCCTCAACAATGTCTTCCAGCAGCACGTGGGCATCCGGGATGCGGCCAAGATGAACATCCCCACCGTGGGCATCGTGGACTCCAACTGCAACCCCAGCCTGGTGACGTACCCCGTGCCGGGGAACGACGACACTCCGGCCTCCATGGAGCTGTACTGTCGTTTGTTCAAGATGACCATCAACCGCGCCAAGGACAAGAGGAAGCACATGGAGCTCCTGCACGGTCTGTCGGCGTCCCCGACGACGCCGGGCTCATGAACGGGAGCGGAACCTTTTTGAAATGTATGCGGTGAAGTCCTCACTGCTCGGTTTAACCGCCCCTAATCTGGGAATGAAGACTTGCACAAACTCTGGTTTATTCTCTTGAAAGGAAATAACTTGCAGGAGTCAAAACTGCAGAGTCAATGCCCACTGCCCAGCACAGAACGATTAAAGAAGATTGAGGCTGGAGTCAGTGGTGATGGATAGATGTTTTGTTGATGTTTTTTTACTGTTATGAACAGTTAAATGTTTAAGTAAAAAGGAATAAAAAAAACTTTCAAAAACATTCTGAGCTTTAATCTGAAAATATGTTCCAAAAAGCTATTTAAACAAGCCATAGAAAAAGGTTTAAAAGAAAGTTTGTTTGTAATGCAGTTAATCAAAACAATGCTCTTATGTCTTTGCTGCTTTTCCTCTGCAAGGCCAGAGGGCAGGGGTGTGTATCCGACTCAGCAGCTTGCCTTGAACAACTTTCTTGGATGCTCTCCCCTTGGTTTTCTTTTTGTATCTGTGTATATGTAATTGCTGTTTGGCAGAAACCTCTTCTCTCCATATTCTAGCTTATTGTGTGTTTTTGTAAATCAACGCCCTGCTTGATCATACTACAGCATCACACCACCATAGTATCAAAAGTAGCAGATCCACAAGCTCGAAACGACACAATTTGAGTTATTAGATGGGGACATATGACTCTGTTTCCACCCAACAGAGACAATATAGCTCATTTAAATTTTGGTGCAAAAAACTAGCAATATCGTTACGGTGAGCTAAATAAGTTAAGCAAGCACTATTATTGTAAATACTTATGAAGGCTTCATTTGTAATGTGGCCTATAACATTTGCTTGGATTGTTTCAGTGCTTATAAGCCTTCACTGATAACACACTGTATACTCTGCTCAAATATTAAAGGAATACTTGCATCCCTTAATGTTATCCCCTTAAAGCTTCTTGTGAGCTGTGCAGGCCTATATTTATTAGAATGTGTGTTTATAATAATTAAAATAAGTGATACAAGTGTCCCCTTAATTTATTTGAGAAATAATGTGTGTGAATAATATTAGAATATAAATATATGATTGTGTTTTCAGTGAATTATTTGTGCATTTGTGGTGTTCTATTTTTCCCCAGGCTCGAGCCATTGTGAAACCATTTACAATTCTGTTTTCTGAAATGTTTCTCATAGGAATGACATTTTATTCTATCTTCCATAAGGCCCTATGGCTATAGTTAGAACAATGGTTTGTTTGTAGCCACTGAAGAGGTAAATGGTTAATTGAAGTTGAAAGGGCCCTTTATATTCTCTTGAAACCAGTGGCTACAACTATGCTTGAAACTGGAAATTACAGTTTTTGTACTTCTAGTTCTAACTTCTGCACGCGCTGTTCTGTAGACTGGTGTAATTTGGCTTTGCAGGTTGCTGATCCGGTCTGGCTCTAGAGCGGATACGGAAAAGATATTGCCATGTGTGTGTGCGTGTAAATGACCGGATCCGGTAGGCGTACTCTAGACCGGATATGGGTTTTTGTGCTTGGTGCAATGGTGGCGGAGCCTTCCCCTGAGACGTTCACGTCAGAGCCCTAGAATGGAGAGTTGCGTCACTCCCGTTCACTTCATGGGACCAGGTCTTCTACGCACACATCTATTGGCGTATAGTGACAAACGGCGAACCGGAAGTTTACAAAATGCATTGAAGTCTATGAGGTGTAAAGTGACAATGAACCACGTGACCAGCGCTGTTTCTGACCCCGCGGTGACACCACTCTCTGATTATACTGCTCTGGTTCACGTCGATGTCGCGCAGCGAACACAGCAGATCTACAAGCTCACAACGCCAAACGTGGCGACGCGTTGTGAGCTTGTAGATCTGCTGTTTGTGCGCCGCGACCATACAAGGTCCCTCCCCTGACTCGCAGTTTCCGTAGGTTGGCTGCAGTGGTGTAAAAAGTACTCACATATTTTACTGAAGTAAAAGTATCAATACTGCAATATGTTGAAACAGTCTGGTAAGTAAAAGTCCGGAATAAATTCAAATATACTTGAGTAAAAGTATGAGTGTTGGCATCAAAATATATAGTCTACTTTAAGCACCAAAAGTAAAAGTAGGCAGCAGGCTACAACATGTTTGAAAGTAGCCAAAGTCTCTTGTAGTGCTTTTGTTTTACAAGAGTTATGATTATGGCTATAGCCAAAGTATAAAATAGGGCTAAAGTGGCTTAGGCGGGCCTATGTATGTTTTATAATAATGTATAGGCTATATATAGCCTATGCAAATTAACTAGTAACTAAAGTTCTCAAATAAACGTAGTGGAGTACAAAATTATGATATTTGGACAGGCCTATCAGGAAAAGTAGACTACTTGAAATTGGAAATACTCCAATACTCAACTAACTCAAGTACAATACAAATACCTCCAAATTACTTGAGTACATTCCTTAAGTAAATATACTCAATTACTTACACCACTGGTAGGTTGGCTGAAAGGAGGGATCACGCACACACTCACTTTCCCAACTCCATTTTGTGGTTTCCCCTGAAGATGGTAAGTTGTTCATGAAGTGCGTAGTGTTTGCAAACGTTAAGTTCGTCGTAGCCTCTTGACTGTCAGTGTAGAACATGGTTATTTTAAGCGTGACCTTCGTTTCATTATTAGAGTCGTACAGGAATTATAGTTGAATGGACGAAATGCGCGGTAGGACGAGCGTCTTTATCGTCGTTACAAAACTAGCTTGCACACGACGTTGTAAAATATCACAGTCATAACCTATGTTGCAGAATCTTATTCTTTAGTCATTTTAGTAATGAGTGCACGCTTTAAAGCTTGTGGTGTTTCAGAATATGGTAACAATATAGCCTAATATATAATACAATAAAAAAAAATACTTGCACGAGGCGGCGACCACGTGGTTAGTAAGCAACAGGCTTCCTCTAAAATACTATTATTAACCACAATAAGTTCATAACATGGTAGGCCCTATGGGTTAAAAGTCGCAAGGTTCGACAACACATTTTGATTTAGTTGTAGTCATTGAATTCTTGAATCAAATTTAGTTTTAGTCATCTGAAACGTTTTGGCTTTGGTCTAGTTTTAGTCGACTAAATATCATGCGAGTTTAGACTAAATCTACAGTTGATTTTTGTCTATACTAAAATGTATTTTGGCGGGCTTTTATGGCGTCATAATTGCTGATTTTTGCATGATGATAATAGTAGCCTACTACAAGCTTTGTTGAATTAACTAATTAGCTAATAGCTGGCCCAACACTGTGTGACTTGTAGTGTCAATAGTCTTGTCAATGATGTTACCAAATACAAATGTCTGAACTTATGAATTTTCAGTGATTCTATTTTTTTCTACTGAGACAAGACATATCGGCCCAGTCGTATCCTGTGTGTGGGGGGTAACATATATTGATATTTCGACGTCCCATTAGTTAGACTAGGTTTTAGGGTTTAGGCATAGTTTTACTGGTTAGGTTTAGGCATAGAGTAGCATTCACCAGGTTAACATTCACCACCGTCGGTGTCAATGCTGACCTGAAGGAGTTATATCTTAACTTGGTTATTGAACTTAAATTATAACCGATCAAGCTGTATAACAATAATTATTATTACATTATTACAATGCATTATTGGGTTTTATTTATCCTAATCTAATGCATATCAAACTGGGTGTCCTTGACATTATAGTTTTTGAAATGCATGAAAGTATTTCAGCCTTACACTTGGAATATTCAATAGTTGTATCGATCGATGCGACCCCCACATCTTTGGAAGTCATAAGGATCTTGGACTAATTCTAGGCTTTCGGGGTCGGGTGAGTCACTGGTTTATAAAGTAACTTTAAGTAAACTGCTTTCTCTTCATAGGTGTGTCGTCTACTCTGCAGCATACAGTTATCCCACATGTGTACAGATCCATGGACGCCATGCTTTGTTGTGGGATTATGCTGCCAAGAACCTGTCACGGTAGGCTACAAACGCATTTTGTATTAATCACTTGCCAACATGAAACCAAGAATTCTTGAAAAAATGCCAACTCAGATTGGTAATGGACCGTGTTAAAAACCCATCAAAACCTGGAAGGCATTATTACTTTAACCATTATTTTATGCTTTAACTATTAAAAAATAGCAGATACATTGTAGATCTGCTATTTTTGAAAAGTCTTTGAATATTTTGACCTGCAGTGGTTCTCAAACTTTCACATGTCAAAGAACCCCCCAAATTGCATGTATTTGTCCGCAGACCCCCAGAAGCAAATATTTGAGTTTAATACAAATGGTCGCTTTTATATTCAAAGATTTGCCAAAGGATTTTTCAAAAATGGCAGATATACAAGCTCACAGCTTGTAGATTTTGTAATAGTTAAAGCATAAAATAATGATTAAAAGTGGTTCCAGTTCTCAATGGGTAAATAAGACTTTATTGCAGGATAACAGAAGTTAAATCCTTATGTTGACATTGCCCCTTCAATCATAGCACTGGCTGTAGTGCCTCTTGTTATGTAAAACGTGGGCATATAGAAACCGGCTCACGATAGCCTGAAGGTCTTGTTCAGTGGCCTTTGGGTATGGAACCGGGCCAGATAAATCACATGGCTTACCTTGGCTCAAGCGCAGCGCTGTTGCTACACTTTGTGGGTACTGACAGCAGGTCATATTACCTGTATTTCATCGTTGTCGGATGGAAACCTTGTATGTCCAAAACCGTTTGTTTTGTATTTATCATTTTTAAAATGATTTAAACTAGTGAAAACAGCCGATCTACAAGCACACAGAGGCGTTGTGTTCTTGTAGATCAGCTGTTTTCACTACTTTTGTGCGACGGCTTTGTTTGAAGCAGGGCTTTACTTTGCGAAAAAATGTACACATTTGAAATTTGGAGATACAAGGTTTCTGCCTGACACTTTTTCTGTGATTGCGAAATAAAGCGTAGGGATTACATTTAACAGAATCCAGAATCCAGTAGTTCAGACCCCAAATTATTACTTTTCTTTCCTATTCATTACTCACCTCATGGAGACTTGATGTCAATAATATTTTACTCAAATGCATTTGGGTCCCCATCCAGAATCAGTGGGGTCAATTGACTTCATAATCAAGTTTATTTTTGTCTTAGGAATGTGACAAATACAAAAATAGGTGTGTGTGTGTGTGTGTGTGTGTGTGTGTGTGTGTGTGTGTGTGGGGGGGGGTTTTTATTACTTTGTGAGGACCAAATGTCCCCACAAGTCTAGTAGAATTGAAGAAATAGACATTGTGGGGACCAAATAGTAGGTCCCCACAACGGTAACGGTTAGGGATAGAGGTTAGGGTAAGGCCACAGGAAATGAATGGAAGTCTATGTAATGTCCCCACAACCTATGAAAACTAAGCGTGTGTGTGCATATACAAAGACACAAAACTGTAAACTCAACTCTCCATGGGGTGAGTAATCAATAGGGGAGAAAAGGTCATTTTGGGGGTGAACTACTGCTTTCAGTAGTTACTGCGTTAATGTGTGACCCATCCATTTTTGTTGCACTAGAGAAACAATGTTGTGGGCAATATTACTTTAATACAGGCATTTCACAATACACCAAGTGTAAAACATTTGCACTCAATACTTCTACATTGTCACATACAAAGCATAGTAGCAATACACAAATAAGACTATACTTTTGCTTATGCCATGTCCAGGTAGCTATTAGGGGTGTCTTCAAAAATTCGACGAATCGACGCGTCGTTTTAAGCCCCCAGAATCGACGCCAATTGTTTGAGTCGAGCCGTCAAAAATATATTATTTTTTATCACACCGGTGCGGTATGAGAGCGCTGGACTGTCATGTTCTTCCTATTTAGTCCATACTTCCTACTGCTTGCAACTAGACTTAAAAATAAAACCAGTTCACGTGACTTGAAAGTTGCCTTGATCATATAACAAGGTGCTCTTATTTTGAAGTTAACCGCTTTGAAAGGAAATGCGTCGACTTGTTGTTATTCTACTTGTTAAAGATGACCAAGAAGCAGCAGCGCGATGCGCTTTCACTTTCACTCACTGTCGCTGACTCGCTGAGTGTGGCTCTGTGGTGGTGGTCTAAGGCAGAGGACTGCGGTGGAGTAGAGGACTTCTTAAAAAGTTTTAGATTATGACAATTTGCTTGCATTGTGATGCAGCCGTGTGCCGCTCTGCATCTCTGTGATGTTACATTATTGTTACCTTAAGCCTACTTTGGTGTTGTTTTTCCTCCTGAAGGAACAGGGCTAAATCGTTAGCATGCTAGCACTTTAGCCCTGTTCCTTTAGCCTTTGAGAGGCATACAATCATTACAACCAGGCAGTTTTCAAAGCAGAGAATCCACCAATCATAGTGGTTTACAACAGCTGTTGTACCGGTACTCTATCAATGCGTCGCGGTCGCGCCTCCTCTCCAGTCATTAAAGCACAACTTTTTTTTTTTTTTTCTTCTTTTTTTTACACATAAACGATTCGTCGACGCGTCGGATTAACCCCCGCGACTCGAATCGACTTGATAAATCCTGAGTCGAAGACAGCCCTAGTAGCTATATCAGTGTTTCTCAACCACTGTGCCTGGGGACCTTTTGTGTGCCCCTGAGAAGGATCAAGTGTGCCCCTTGAAACTGCATGAAAGCCAGTATTGTATTTTTCATTTTAAAAATGATTTAAACTAGTGAAAACAGCCGATCTACAGCCGTTCCTCGCGGTGCGAGGCGTTGTGTACTTGTAGATCTGCTGTTTTCACCACTGTTGTGCGACAGCCTTGTATGATGAAGCAGGGCTTTACTTGGCGAAGAAACGTACAAATTTGAAACTTGGAGATATAAGGTTTCTTCCCGACAGTGACGATATTTACATCCCCATATTATGTTGGTGTGCCCATGGATTCTTGGGACATGAAAAGTGTGGCCATGCAGAAAAAAGGTTGAGAAACACTGAGCTATATAACCGAAGGCCCAAAGTTTAACATCTAAACACTAACCTGATTTGTGTTGGTTACCAATTTGTTCAGCTGGCCCAACGATGGTGCGGAGGAGTGCTACCTGGATAACCTGATGTGGAAAGACCTTATTGTAAGTTTGAAGTGTTTATTTCCCTTTTCTCTCCCAGCATGCCCCTTAGGCGTTGCAGTCCCGACAGTGTGTCGAGCCTGTGTCAGAAGGTGGCAGAGATTAAATGGTCTATCGTTTACGCCAAGTATTGAATTCAGTCGGTACTTGGAGTCATTAATAGTGCCAACAGAACAATAATAATAAAAAAAATAAAAATAAACTCATTAATTGTTGAATTGCAAATTATTGTACACAGACAGAATAGAAACTGCCTTCCATAAATCATTATGGAAAGGTTTTGAGTTGTGCTGTTACTAGGGGTGGGCGATATGGTGATAATTATCGTTGAGACGATACAATGTCTCCACGATATGCCTTTTCAGAAGTATCGTATATATCGTGATACAATTGAGGGAGCCTTGTAAGAAATCCTGTTTAATCGTTGCAGAATTCAATAAACCTGCATTTTGGTCTAAATCAGTGGTTCTGAAACTTTAAAACGTCAAGGTCTACACTTAACTCTGACAGTATACAAATGAAACCAAATGGACCCTTACGGGTCCATTTGTTTTCATTTGTATACTCTCAGAGTTACATACTTGTTAAGTTCAAATTAGACCTCCCAAAAGGAACCCAGAGAGTCTAGTTTTTGTCAAGTAACTTGAAAAATAACCATAAAAACCAATATGAAAAAGAATCGTGATAAAATCGTGTATCGTGATACAGCTTGGGAAAATATTGTGATATTGTATTTTTTCCATATCGGCCACCCCTAGCGGTTACATGGACAATTGGACATATGTGGCCTTGCGTGCTTCCCATGTTGACCAACTTGTTCTTCAGAAGCAGTGTGCAGACGTATTGATGAGCTGTTGTCCAAATACTGGTACCGTACCGAGTGACTGCAGAGGAACCTAGCACACTGAACGTTCTTGGTAAGTTTATTTTGTTGTAATTATTTCCCAACATGCCCCTTAGGCGTTGCAGTCCCGACAGTGTGTCGAGCCTGTGGCAGAGACTAAATGGTCTATCGTTTACGCCAAGTATTGAATCCAGTGGGTACTTGGAGTCATTAATAGTGCCAACATAACACTATTGAAACACTCTTACTTTAAATTATTCATTGACTATGGAAGTTGTAAGGAAATGATTGTGGTTGATTGAGTGTTGAACCGTTACATACTGTCGTGGCTAAACATATTGTCAACCTTGCATTTGTGAAACAGAAAAAAAAAAAAAAAAAGACAAATCTTCCAGAAGTTTGGCAAATGAAAACATATTTTGCATCAACATACAGTATTTGGTTTGCAGAGGAACACAACATAAAACTAGAATAAATACAGAATCAGAATACAGAATCCAGGCAGGCTATTCACCTGGAACTCACCTGTGGTGACTCCAAGTTGACTTTAATCTTTAGTAATCACTAATCCACCCAGTTTAAATGGAGTAAAGCCCTCATTCTGCTGTTTGGTGTCACACACTGAGCATGGACCAAACAAAAAGGAGAGAATTGTCAGGAGGTCAGATTGTATCCAAGCATGGACAATCTGAAGGCTCCCAAGTCCATCTCCAGAGACCTTGATGTTCCTTCACTGTGCGCAATCTAGATAGGACCCCTTAGTTAAGAGAGAGATGAAGCAGGGACCCCCACAACCTGTTCATAGATTCCATTTAGTTCCATCGTTTGACAGCACAATCACCAGTGTATTTTGGATTCATGTCAATTTGTTTTCAGATATTTAACCACTTGAACCGTCAATACTTAATCAACTTGACCTTTAGCTCTGTACTTAGTCTGCTCTTTTTCCCCTCTACACCAAACCTCTTTGCCGAAAATAGCCGACCTACAAGCTCACAACGCCTCGCAGTGCGAGGCGTTGTGAGCTTGTAGATCTGCTATTTTTGGCTATACAGTTCTCAGAATATGGACACTAAGGTTCAAGTTGTTAATATAAAAAGGATTGGAAGATTTGGAGGACCCCCTGTAGCAACTCTGAGGACCCCCTAGCGGTCCCGGACCCCCTGTTGAAGACCCCTGATCTAGACAATTCTGTGTTTTCTTTTTAAACAAATGCAAGGGTGCCAATACTTTTAGCCACGACTGTAGAACATAATATTCTGTCTTGAGTATTTCTCATGTTGACCAACTTGTTCTTCTGAAGCAGCGTGCAGACGTAGTGATGTTCTGCCAAATACTGGTTACCGAGTGACTGCAGAGGGTTCTTGGTAAGTTTATTTTATTGTAATTATTTCCCAACATGCCCCTTAGGCGTTGCAGTCCCGACAGCGTGTCGAGCCTGTGTCAGAAGGTGGCAGAGATTAAATGGTCTATCGTTTACACCAAGTATTTATTCCAGTGGGTACTTGGAGTCATTAATAGTGCCAACAGAACAAATATATTAAACTTATTTGGGGCGGTTGAACCAGTCTATGAAGCATATGTGGTTTTAAGTGGTGAATTATTGTTGAATATCGATGTTATAAGCAAATTCTTGTGGTTGACATGGACAGAAATAGAAACTGCCTTGCAATGTCTCAAACTGCCCTGTTTAGTCTGCATCAGAAAGTGTATTAGGACAACATATAGGGCTGTCACAATTATTACATACCGTAATCGTGTAATCACAATTATTTGACATAATTGCAATTATTTTGTCATAATCGTTTCCTTGTTGAAAAATGATCATGTATTTTCAAACATAAAAAAAAAGTGGCCATAGCAGATCTACAAGCTCGTTGTGGGCTTGTAGATCGGCTATTTCCACTATCAATGTTCTTTTTGAAGTAGTTGTCAAAAATGTCAGTAATTTCTTTGTATATTTAGGTTATGTGTCATATCTACCATGTGCAACTTCATAGCCTACAAGCCAAATAGAAATGTAATTGTCAACGACAAAAACACAATTAATTTGTTAATGGCAATTATTCGAGACAATTAATCGTCATGTAAAATGTCATAATCGTGACAGCCCTAACAACGTATTAAACTTATTTTTGCCTTGATTGTTTCTCATGTTGATCAACTAACAGTGCAGACGTATTGATGAGCTGTTTGGTACCGTACCGAGTGACTGCAGAGGAACCTGGCAAACTGAACGTTCTTGGTAAGTTTATTTTATTGTAATTATTTCCCAACATGCCCCTTAGGCGTTGCAGTCCGACAGTGTGTCGAGCCTGTGTCAGAAGGTGGCAGAGACTAGATGGTCTATCGTTTACGCCAAGTATTGAATCCAGTGGGTACTTGGAGTCATTAATAGTGCCAACAATATACTTGAAACCTTTCATCTTGTTGCGACCGTCAGGTCGCTTTACTATACAAAACCTCCACCGGCTGTCCTGCTCATATCTCCGCAACCGTTGCCCCGATCCATGCCAAAATTTGCACACACACTCCTTGCCTGCCAAACCACAATTCTCACATGGCCCTCTTCTAGCGCCACCATGAAGCCGATTCTTGCAAAACACATTTTTGGACACTGCTCCTACAGATTTTGCCCTAAAATCACGCAAAGTGGTACACTGTATGTCTACAGTCATGTCATCAACATGGATCTGTCCCATTTAGCGCCACCATCAGGACGATTTTTAAAAACACATTTTTGGACACTGCTCCTACAGATTTTGGCCTTAAAATCATGCAAAGCGGTACATGGTATCTCTTTTTTTTTTTTTTTTTTTTTTTAAGATTTGTTTTTGGGCTTTTTATGCCTTTATTCGATAGGACAGTAGACTGACAGGAAATGGGGAGAGAGATGGGGAATGACATGTGGCAAAGGTCGTCCGGATCGGGAATCGAACCGGCGACGCCAGCAGGCATCATAGCCTAGTATATGGTACGCGCCTTGACCACCAGGCCAGCGGGCGCCCCCGGTACATGGTATCTCCAAAGTCATGTCATCAACATGGATCTGTCCCATTTCCCATATTCCCTACTGATTTCCCCTACCATTGCCTTCTAAAGTTTGTGTATGATTAGGGAGTCTTACTGGTGAATCATTGTTGAATATGGATGTTATAAGCAAATTCTTGTGGTTGACATGGACAGAAATAGAAACTGCCTTGCAGTGTCTCAAACTGTCCTGTTTAGTCAGCATCAGAAAGTGTATTAGGACAACATATTCAACGTTAATTTGCATTGATTGTTTCTCATGGTGACCAACTTGTTCTTCAGTAGCAGCCTGCAAGATGTAAAGATGTTCTTCTGGCCAAATGCTGGTACTGAGTGACTGCAGAAGAACCTGGCAACCTGAGCGTTCTTGGTAAGTCTGTTCTATTTCCCAGCATGCCCCTTAGGCGTTGCAGCCCCGACAGCGTGTCGAGCCTGTGTCAGAAGGTGGCAGAGATTAAATGGTCTATTGTTTACGCCAAGTATTTATTCCAGTGGGTACTTGGAGTCATTAATAGTGCCGACAGAACAATAATACAAAAGAAAGAGCTCACAGAATAGATACTGGCTTACCATGGCTCAGTTATCCTGTTTAGTCAGTATCCGACATCATTATGGAAAACCTTTGAGTTGTGCTGTTACATGGACATAAGTTGCCTTGCGTGCTTCTCATGTTGACCAACCTGTTCTTCAGAAACGGTGTGCAGACGTATTGATGAGCTGTTTGGTACCGTACCGAGTGACTGCAGAGGAACCTGGCAAACTGAACGTTCTTGGTAAGTTTATTTTGTTGTAATTATTTACCAGCATGCCCCTTAGGCGTTGCAGTCCCGACAGTGTGTCGAGCCTGTGTCAGAAGGTGGCAGAGACTAAATGGTCTATCGTTTACACCAAGTATTGAATCCAGTGGGTACTTGGAGTCATTAATAGTGCCAACAATATACTTTAACCCATTCAGGCCTAAAATGATTGGATGCTTTATACTATTAAAAAATAGCAGATATACATGCTCACAATGTTGAACTGCGAGCTTGTAGATCTGCTATTTTTTGAAAAAGTCGTGAAAATGTGTGCAAATCTTTGAATATATGTATTTTTAAAGCGAACGTTTGTAACTCAAATTTTGCTTCTGGGTGGTCCCTGGGAACTAAATGTTTTGAGATGGGGGTCCGTTGTCTGTGGCCAAATAAATATCAGTTTGGGCGTCCTTCACATGAAAAGGTTTGAGAACCACTGACATAGTAGTCTCTCAAGAACAGACTAACTGAGCTCCAGTTAAGTGAAAAGGACCTTTCTTTGACGTTGGCTGGCCAGATTGCTGACATAGAAACATAGGTTTTTCAAAAAATCTTGGAAGGATTCAAAAGACACTTATAGAATCGGGTCAGAATTCTAATTTTCACGATTTTTCAAAAATAGCAGATCTACAAGCTCAGCGCGGCACCAAGAGCTTGTATATCTGCTATTTTTTCAATAGTTTAAGCATAAAATAATGCTACACAATAATGTGTACCCATTCTAAATGGGTTAAAACAATGTTGAATTGCAAATTATTGCACACAGACAGAATAGAAACTGCCTTACCATGGCTTAGTTATCCTGTTTATTTATGATGCTGACTAACGGCATCAGAAATTATTATGGAAAACCTTTGAGTTGTGCTGTTACATGGACATAATGTTGCCTTGCGTGCTTCTCATGTTGACCAACTTGTTCTTCAGAAACGGTGTGCAGACGTATTGATGAGCTGTTTGGTACCGTACCGAGTGACTGCAGAGGAACCTGTCAAACTGAACGTTCTTGGTAAGTTTATTTTATTGTAATTATTTCCCAACATGCCCCTTAGGCGTTGCAGTCCCGACAGTGTGTCGAGCCTGTGTCAGAAGGTGGCAGAGATTAAATGGTCTATCGTTTACACCAAGTATTTATTCCAGTGGGTGCTTGGAGTCATTAATAGTGCCAACAATATACTTTAAACCTTTCTCGTCTGTTTGCCCTTGGAAACCACACATGTAATTACATTTTCTCCATTTGTCTATACAGGTGAACACAACCAGCCATCGGCCAGGTCTACTCACTTGCCACTCAACATTTTTCTTGGGCTGATTTGAACTAGCCTACTATCAGAACATTATGTATATTGTACAGTGACAAAGGCATTCAATCAATTTGGTTTGTTTCATTTTTATTATAATGTAATGACATTGTACTTTATATCTGTGTTGTATTGACCGTATAATAAACATTTTGACGGGGCTGCTGGTGTGTAATTAACCTGATCACCATAACCGATATATAAACAATGCCTCAATACCTTTTCACACTGATATTATGTTAGATTTAGTCAAAACCAAGTGGCTTTTTGTACCATTTGTTAGGGCTTTTTTGTAGAAATTTAGAATGGGGTTTTACATTTGAAACAAAATCCAAACTTGAAATGGTAATGTCGACCAAGTTAAGTTGGAAGACTGGAGAATGATTGTAATATAATCAATGTCAACCCTACTCAGAATGTGCACATCCAATGTAGTTCTTATTTAGTCACAAACTCCTTTTATACTTTTCATTGGTTCAATATTTATAAATCCCAGACAGACTTTCACTTATTAAAAACTAAACAACACAACAAAAGAACTGAAAGAGCATGTAGAACGGCTATTTTGGTTAGTTTTGAGCAATAATCTATGACAAAGTATGGCATTCATTTAGGGGAAAAAAAACTTTAAAAAAATCAAATATGGATACGTTTCTGCATGACAATTTGCAGGTAGATGTGATGGTTTATGGACTTCACTACTGCTTTTTTATTTTATAATGTCCTTATCTGCACTATATGTTGTTCTCTGGATAGTCACATTTGCATATCAATCCACAGACACATCAAGTACTTTATCTGTGAGGTTTTTAATGGACTGAAATGGTTTCCTTAAACTCAGAGCAAATCTCCAGAGGCACGAACGTGACATTCGGTGTAGGGAAAGTCCGTAGCAAACCAGATACAGCTGTGCGCTATGAAAGGTGATGTGGGAAAAAGCGATCTAGCTGCTATGAATTGTATTTCATATGAACCCTTAACCACTTGTACCCTAGCATCCCTATTCTGGTTCGAACGTTTGAGGGAAATAGCTGTGCTTTAAGATAAGCTATTTTTAGGAGGATATAAAAGTGTACAGGGGAAGGCAGTGCCTAGTATTGACTCCCTGGGGATTCTGGTCAAATAACTCTAAGCATATAGGAATTAAGTGGTAAGCATTTTGGATGTTGCCTACAACAGAGTTCCAACATTGTTTTGCCACAATGTTTTTTCAATCTTTAAATATATAAAAAATGAAAATAAACTGGATTTGCTACTTAAGAATTCTTAAGAAAGCCATGATTTCACTCATTGTCTACAAATTATAAATAAGCACGTTGACCACTTTCAATCTGGCGTCACTATTTTGAGCATGTCATCATATATATATATATATATATATATATTTTTTTTTTCAATAGCCATGGCCTATTATCATTATTATGTTCTGTCGGTGCTGTGTGGCAAATACCTACATCTACAAGCTCACAACACGTTGCGGTGTGGCTATTTTCACCACGCTACACCATCAAGGAACATCTTTGCCATTCATTTATGTCCTGTAAAATGACTCCTGAAAAGCAACCTAACATTGCAGTGAAAACAGTAATTACTGTTAGTCTAGTCCAGGGGTTCCCAAACCTTTTTGTCTCAGGGCACCCCATAAATATCTTTTTTAATCCGAGGCACCCCTACATTATAAGTATTATTTCACTCCCAGCACTTTATATTTATAGCATATCATCGTTGTTGGGTGGAAACTTTGTATGTTCAAAACCTTTCGTTTTGTATTTATCATCTATAAAATGTACTAAATTAGCCTTATTCACGGCCCGCCCACTCAGCATCCCCCGGGTGCTGAAGTCACATTTTGAAGGGGAAAATCCTACTATAGCCTATAGAGTTAACACAGAAATCGCAAATGTAATGCAATTTCCGAATAGTAAAGTATAAAATACGGCTAGCATGATCAAGAACACAAGATAGTAAAAGGCACAAAGCATTATAATTTACTTTACCGTTCGAAATAATGATTTGTTGGCTTTAAGTCCAGCTATTTCTGTTATAGTTTCCCCTTCTAAATTGATGTCAGCACCCGGGGGATGCTGAGAAATTTGCTGAGTGGGCGGGCCGTGAATAAGGCGGATTATTGAAAACAGCAGATCTACAAGCACACAACGCCTCGCATCGTGAGGCGTTGTGTGCTTGTAGATCGGCTGTTTTCACTAGTTTTTTTGCGACAGTCTTGTATGATGAAGCAGGGCTTTGCTTTACCAAAAGACGTACACATTTTGAAACTTGGAGATACAAGGTTTCTGCCCGACAGTGATGATATTTTAGTGATTATGTTGTGAGGAAAACATTGAGATAATAGCCATTTTGTTAGAACTGACTTAAAATAACTTTGTACTTCAGGTTTAAAATTATACAAAATATTTTTTCAAGTGTCCAAATAAATTCCAAATATTATCAAATTATCTCGCGGCACCCCTGGAATGCCGTCACGGCACCCCAGGGTGCCCCGTCACCCACTCTGAAAACCCCTGGTCTAGTCTATGATTGTACTTCATCTCAGATGAATTTCATAATACCAGTGTGAATGACTAGTACATAATGTAGACTTTGTGTCCGAATTCATTCTCAAAAAATGGTTTATATATATACACACTCACAAATAGTATACAATGCACATGCGCTCATTATCGCACACCTCTCTAATTGTGTCACCCCTAACTCTGCTGGCAAAGGACTACAGAAAGCGAGTCCTCAAAAATCATCCGGTAAATTTGTCTGGAGTTCATTTCAAAACGTTCTTGCTTTCTGATAGAATATGACAGGGGTCTTCAACGTTTTCAGGCCAAGGACCTCTTAGTTGAGAGAGAGATGAAGCAGGGACCCCCACAACCTTTTTCATAGATTCCATATAGTTTCATATTGTTTGACAGCACAATCATCAGTGTATTTTGGATTCATGTCAATTTGTGTTTTCAGATATTTAACCACTTGAACTGTCAATACTTCTTGACCTTACCTTTCACCCTGTACTTAGTCTGCTCTTTTTCCCCTCTACACCAAAACTCTTTGCCAAAAAAAAATAGCCGATCTACAAGCTCACAATGCCTCACGCTGCGAGGCGTTGTGAGCTTGTAGATCGGCTATTTTTGGCTAAGGTTCTCAGAATACAGACACTAGGGTTCAAGTTGTTAATATAAAAAAGGATACAAAAAATAACTTTCTATCATTCAAAGATTTGGAGGACCCCCTGTAGTAACTCTGAGGACCCCCTGTTGAAGACCCATCACAGGGAAACCCCTGAGAATATCACGTCCACACAGTTCAATTAGCTACATAAAATTAAATTAAAATAAAATAAATAAAAACAAAACAAAAACATGAAACTCCAAGGGAACCAGGAAGCTTTTATAGATTGTATCGTTTAAATCACAGTTTTACATTATTCAGTCTTTGTTGTCATGTAGGCAGCCTATTCCTGAAACATTTTAACCCATTTAGGCCTAGAATTATTGAATGCTTTAACCAGTGAAAAATAGCAGATATACAAGCTCACAGCGCGGCACCGAGTGCCGCGCTGCGAGCTTGTAGATCTGCTATTTTTGAAAAAGTCGTGAAAATGTGTGCAAATCTTTGAATATATGTATTTTCAAAGCGAACGTTTGTAACTCAAATTTTGCTTCTGGGGGGTCCCTGGAACTAAATATTTTGAGATGGGGGTCCGTGGCCAAATACTTATAATTCTGGGGGTCCTTCACATGAAAAGGTTTGAAAACCACTGACATAGTAGTCTCTCAAGAACAGACTAACTGAGCTCCAGTTAAGTGAAAAGGACCTTTTCTTTGACGATGGCTGGCCAGATTGCTGACATAGAAACTGACATTTTTCAAACAATCTTAGGATTCAAAAGACACTTATTGAATCGGGTCAAAATTCTAATTTTCACGATGTTTCAAAAATAGCAGATCTACAAGCTCGCAGCGCGGCACTCGGTGCCGCGCTGTGAGCTTGTATATCTGCTATTTTTCAATAGTTAAAGCATAAAACAATGATAGGCTACACAATAATGTGTACACGTTCTGAATGGGTTGCTTCACCAGGAAAAGAAAACGCTCAATTGAGACAATTTCTCCTGTAAAAATTAGTACCACGATTGGTCAAGTGTTTACTGGTGAATCTTAAAACGGCGTTCCTCTCAGCTGTGCAGTTCACTGGATCAAAAATTAGAGTCTGGGCTTTCTTGGAGGGGATTCCAGGGGGTACCCAGCAAAATGAGGAACAGTTAAACTTGTATTTTACCTTAGATGAGCTATTTTCAGAAAAAAAACAACAACTAATCCTTAATGTTGACACATATTTATAAGGTAGTACTGGTTCCCATACCTTTTAGCTCAAGACCCAAAAGAGAAAATTGCGCTTGTAGATCTGCTATTTTTGAGCGGTGGTCACAACGCTCCTATACGTGGCCGTGTGTGTGGGTATGTCTGTCTCCGTCCGTCCGTCCGTCCGTGTCTGTCTGTATGTAGCCTGCCCTACAGTACCTTTTATGACCACACATGTTAAGGGAGGGGCGCTGTTTTCAGGCCAGGCCAGGCCAGGCACACACACACACACGCGCACACACACACACAGGGGGGAAGGGGGGGGGTAAGAGGGTGCTGTTGAGACTAGCCTGGGGGGGGGGGGGGGGGGGGGACAGAATTCATAGATCTAGAACACATAGAATTCATAGATATAGAACACAGAATATGTACAGTACAGTACAGTTAGGTACAGTAGAGTACAGTAAACCACCGCTCAGTTCACACGGGTGTGATTTTTACTACATATTATATGTTTTTTTTTTTTCTAATTTATGGAATTTCTTAGATTGCATTTATTTATTTATTCATGAAATGACTTACAAAATGTCTTTTGTACTCATGACAAATGAATTAACAATTAAGAACGAAATGTAGGAAACCAAAAATAAAGAGGTCTTCATTCACTCGCGACCCATAGAAATTGGTCCGCGACTCACAAGTGGGTCCCGGACCACTGTCTGGCAAACAGTGTTATAGAGGGTCCCTGCCTCCAATGGGGGGAAGGGGTCATACATTTTTAATTTGGCGGTCCTTGACGTGAACCCATTAAGACCTGGAATGCATTATTATGCATTATTACTTCAACCATTATTTTATGATTTAACTATAAATAATAGCAGATATACAAGCTCACAGCGAGCTTACTGCTATTTAAAAAAAAATCTTGTTTGCATTTAAAAAGATATATTCAAAGATGTGCAAATAAAAAAAAAGATTGTTCAAGAAATAGCAGTGCTGCGCTGCAAGCTTGTAGATCTGCTATTTTTTTTTTTTAATTGTTAAAGCACAAAATGATCCCATTTAGGCCTAGAATTATTTAATGCTTTAACCATTGAAAAATAGCAGATATACAAGCTCACAGTGTGGCACCGAGTGCCGCATTGCGAGCTTGTAGATCTCTTTTCTTTTTTAAATCGTGATTTATTTTTGCAAGTCTTTGAATATATATTTTTAAAAGATTTTGTAACTCAAATATTTGCTTCTGGGTGGTTCCTGGAGCAACATATTTTGAGATGGGGGTCCATGGCCAAATACATGTAATTTTGGGGGTCCTTGACATGAAAAAGTTTGAGGACCACTGAATTAGAAGAAGGATTGGTAGCACTTTACAATAATGACCTGTTATAAAGCATTTATAAACATTTATAACACATTAATAAGCAACTTGTAGATGAGTAATAATGAATGAACAAGCGGTTAATACATGTTTATTTAAACATTTATAACTATATTTAATAATCATTTATAAATTGTTAGTAACTAGTGAACTATTCATGAATAAGCCATTTATAAACAATTATAAATATATTTTAAATCATTTGTAACCAAAGTTATTTAGTATTTATAAGCTATTTAGAGATAAATAACTAATCATTTACAAGCTATTCATATACATTGGTAAATGTTTAGTAAAACATTTATAACCCTTTTTATGCCTTTGTAAATGATTATTAAAACATTAATAACACAGTTATAAGTTATTTGTAGATAAGAAACTAATCATAGACAAGCTATTTATATACTAATTCATTATTTACAACTGTCTATTTATGTGGCCTCCATTTTTGTTCATGTTTAACAAATGCTTTGTAAAGCATTCCTAAATTATCTATAAATCATTGCTAGATGTTATCAAGAGCCCTAATGTAAAGTGAAGACACTTCATAATCTACAACTGTCTGTTAATAATGTGGCCTCCATTTTTGTTCATGTTTAACAAATGCTTTGTAAAACATTCCTAAAATATCTATAAATCATTGGTAGTGTAAAGTGAAGACCACGTTAACAGACAGTTCATGTTTAACAAATGCTTTGTAAAACATTCCTAAAATATCTATAAATCATTGGTAGTGTAAAGTGAAGACCACGTTAACAGACAGTTGTAGATTATGAAGTGTCTTCACTTTACATTAGGGCTCTTGATAACATCTAGCAATGATTTATAGATAATTTAGGAATGCTTTACAAAGCATTTGTTAAACATGAACAAAAATGGAGGCCACATAAATAGACAGTTGTAAATAATGAATTAGTATATAAATAGCTTGTCTATGATTAGTTCCTTATCTACAAATAACTTATAACTGTGTTATTAATGTTTTAATAATCATTTACAAAGGCATAAAAAGGGTTATAAATGTTTTACTAAACATTTACCAATGTATATGAATAGCTTGTAAATGATTAGTTATTTATCTCTAAATAGCTTATAAATACTAAATAACTTTGGTTACAAATGATTTAAAATATATTTATAATTGTTTACAAATGGCTTATTCATGAATAGTTCACTAGTTACTAACAATTTATAAATGATTATTAAATATAGTTATAAATGTTTAAATAAACATGTATTAACCGCTTGTTCATTCATTATTACTCATCTACAAGTTGCTTATTAATGTGTTATAAATGTTTATAAATGCTTTATAACAGGTCATTATTGTAAAGTGCTACCGAAGGGGGTAGAAGACATTTATAGAATCGGGTCAAAAATATTCAAAGACTGGCAGAAATGTTCACGGTTTTTCAAAAATAGTTAAAGCATAAAATAACGTGTTAAAGTGGTACAAATCTAAAGTGACACAGATTTGCGTTCAGGCCTTAAATGGCTTAAAGTGGTTCCGGGTCTTAAAGGAGTAGTTCACCCCCAAAATGACTTTTTTTCTGTTGATTAGTCACGCCATGGAGACTAGAGTTCAATAATATTTTTAGTTTTTTGTCGCAAATTCCTAAGACAAAAATGTGATAACAATAAATGTACCCCCATTCGTTCCGGATGGTGACCCGTTTCGAAACGGGTCCCCATCCGGAATCAATGGGGATAAATTTACTCGAATAACATTTTTGTCTTAGGAATGTGACAAAAAACAAAAAATATTATTGAACTCTAGTCTCCATGGCATGACTAATCAATAGAAAAAAAGTCATTTTGGGGTTGAACTACTCCTTTAATGTGGTTCCGGGTCTTAAAGTGGTTCCGGGTCTTAAAAGCGGTTCCGGGTACGTAAATGTTTCCTCTCACGAGTACTGCGTGTTGGAGATCCTCTTCCACAGCAGCGTCTTGAGGTTGTTGAGCACCAGCGAGTGGTGCACCTCCATCTGGCTGGCCAGGCCGCTGAGGGTCACGCACGTGCGCAGCTGCTTCTCCAGGTCGCCGCGGAGCTCCGACGGCGCGCCGAAGAGCAGGAAGTCCTGCAGCAGCACGCACACCTTGGCGAGGTTGGGCCGCACCACCTCCGTGTTGCAGCGCCGCGCCAGCCGGTCGCACGTGGCCTCGCAGTCCCGGCCGTACGTGCAGTCGGCGTTGCTCTCGCAGCGGCGCCCGCGCAGGAAGGCGCGCACGGACGCCTCGGACGCCACGCTGCGCAGGTCGGCCATCTTGCAGTCGTAGCGGGCGTTGTAGCCCACGTGGCGCGGGCTGGCGTCGCACATGAGGAAGCTGCCGTAGGCGCCGTGGAACACCTCCTCCACGAACTCCAGGAGGCCGATGGTGATGCGCGCGCGGCGCGGCCACGCCGGGGCCAGCCAGCGGTTCACGCTGGAGCTGAGGGCCTCCGGCACCAGAGCCTGTGGGAGGGGTATTATAGGCATGTTGCGATTATCTCTAGCATTGGTCTGATACCCGGATGATTGCATCTCCCGAAGGATCATGGGAAATTGAGTCGCTGCATTACTGCGGGGTGTATCAGACAGACTGCAGTATTGATACTTTAATTAAGTAAAACATTTGAATACTTTTCCCCCCATTGGCAATTACTACATTCAGACATTTCTGCTCTGTGCAATGTTAGTTTACTAAGCCCAAGAGGCAAACAAGTGTTTTTTTTTTTCTCTCGTTTTTTTTATTCAGTGCCAAAAAACGAATTAAATCATTAGCTGCAAACACGAGTAGGTAGACTTAATCGTCAATGCACAATCGCGCGACATGCAAATCGCCACTGTCGGGCAGAAACCTCGTATCTCCAAGTTTCAAATTGTGTACGTTTGTCCGTAAACGAAAGCCGTACTCCATCATGACCGTCGCACAAAAGTAGTGAAAATAGCAGATCTGCAAGTGCACAACGCCTCGCGTCCCGAGGCGTTGTGTGCTTGCATATCGGCTATTTTCACTATTTTAAATTGCTTTTAAAATAAAGGCCTGTCTATACTTCGACCGAAATGTTCGGTGAGTTCAAATTTCCGAACTCTCATCCAGTCTAATGCTTTTCAGAAGTCCCGAGGGACACCATTTTATGGTCCAAAACCTTTTGGTCGAAATCTTCGGTTTCGGTCAAAGTATATACTGACAGCCCTTTACAACAAACAAAAAAAACGGTTTTGGACATACAAGGTCTCCACCCGACAACGAGGAAAACTTTACTACCTGCAGGTAGCTGGGGACCTGCAGCCTGTGCAGGGAGCTGTGGCCCACGCGCTCCGTCACGTAGAGGTCCCCGCAGAAGCCCAGCAGCTTGGGCGTGTGCTCCTTCTCCTGGAGCGCCGCCATCAGCAGGAACTCGTTGATGTGCAGCAGGGCCCACACCGACTTGGCCTCGGCCAGGGACACCTTGCCGTCCTGGTTGACGTCGGCCAGCGTGATGACGCGCCCCACCAGGGCGCCCAGCGACGCCTGCTCCCCCAGGTTAGACTAGCCGGGAAAAGGAGAGAAATGGTAGCGTTCAAAACTGGCATTTTCTCCCCGTGTCTCCTAGGGTAGATACCCTCACAAAAACATGCACTAATCCTGGTCTCAATAATGCCTCCCAATGGCCAGCCGGGGCGCCTGATGGAGGGGAAAGGAACTGGGAAAGGAACTGGGGAAAGGAGGGGAATAACGTGTTTCCTTCTACATTCTACGTCCAAACCAGGGAAATCTCCACTGTCAGGTGAAAAGAAGCAACTTGGACTCCTCATGCATAGAAGGAAGCATGAGGTCAGTCCGTTGTCTCCCCAGGTGCGGCAGAGGGAGAGCAGAGCCCAGGATTACATAGGCAATTGGCACTGGGTGAAAATGGGTTACAAAATCGTGGGATAAAAAATAAAAAATAAAACACGAATGCAAAATTTAACAAAATGGTCACTCTAACAAGGTATTATAATTATATTCTCCACATCGTGACAAGATGGTATATTCCCAGGTTCCGCAGGTCAGATGCAATGCATTATTGTTAATTGTGGCACGTTTACTAAGATGCCAAGTTTAGCTGCACTTGAACAACCATTCCAGGCTGCCATATCCATGCCCAAGAAACCGTAGAAACCTGTGTAAAAAACTGTCAAAACTCGTTTTTTTTTTTTTCAGACATTGTGAAAATAGCCGATCTACATGCACACAACGCCTCGCAGCGTGAGGCGTTGTGAGCATGTAGATCTGCTATTTTCACAATAGATCCGTGTTATACAAAATGTAATGCCTCTTTTCCATGACGACTCCCATCTTTGCCATACCCTAGCTTTTGCTGAACTGACACCACTGGGCACGATTACAAACAGTCCAAGCGTTTCGGGCAAAAATCGTGCATTTTACGATAAAAGCATGAAATTTGGCACACAGTTAGAGCATGCCATAATGGAACATTTTTGGCTATAGAACATCGCAGATTTGTCTTGGGAAACTTGTGGGAGCCAAACAAAGTTGGGGTCTCATAGACTTTATATATAATAGTAAAATAATACAAAAAATAAATATGCTTTAACCCATTCAGGCCGGGTACACATTTTAGTGTATGGGAGGGGCTTACAGTACATGTACAGTATGTATCAACATATTTGTTTTTGTAGGCTAATTTCTGATTTGGGCCTAACTATAGGTTAGGCCTAAATGGGTTAAGTAGAATGTGAGGGGTCAAACTAGGGTTTTTTCAGGATTCTAAATCCAATGCAAGCATTTGTTTTGCACAAAAAACATTCCTTTCCGGAAAAACGGCCCCCACAAAACTGTGAAAAGTGATGACTCATCACTAAACCATAGTTTTATGGGGGCCGTTTTTTAGCCCAAGTGCGTTTTCTTTTCCTGGTGCACTCGTAAAGTGCACGATTCCATCAAAATACTGCCTGGACCAATACAAATGAATGCAAAGAAGAGACGACGAGACAGCGACCGGGCGCGGCGCAAACGACGCAAACGGTCGCCTCTGTATCTTCGCCCCCAGTTGGAATCCAAGTGAAGCGATCTTCGATTCCCCCCGACTCCACCCATCGCATCCTGACAGCCAATCAGTGTTGATGTTGTCCGTAGACACGGAAATGTTTTGGGGGTTTTGGTTTTGGGACTCACTTTTTTCCTGGTGTTTCGCCTTGATTCTGACGTGACATACTTGTTTTCCAACGCTGAAAAGCGCGACCAATGTGAAGCGATTGAATCGACTAGCTACAGATCTATTTCTTCAGGTTTGAATGCACCATTA
This sequence comes from Nannobrachium achirus, assembly GCF_963921795.1. Classification (NCBI taxonomy): domain Eukaryota; kingdom Metazoa; phylum Chordata; class Actinopteri; order Myctophiformes; family Myctophidae; genus Nannobrachium; species Nannobrachium achirus. The sequence continues at coordinate 61,331,126 of NC_137822.1, forward strand.
CAGACAGCGTTGATTTTTGACAGCAGATGAATGTATTTTGGCGGGCCTTGATGGGGATTTTACACGTGCTGAAAATAGCCGATCTACAAGCTCACAACATCTACAAGCTCTTACTTGTAAGAGTATTTCTACAGTCAGGGGTGTCGCACCAAATTCTGGATTCACTGCGGGCCCCCCATGAATGTTCTTCATAGGGGGAGGGGGTTTAACCCATTTAGACTGGGAACGCATTATTACACATTATTTTTGCTTTAACTATTGAAAAATAGCAGATACAAGCTCAAAGCGAGCTTGTAGATCTGCTATTTTTGAATATTTCAAATTGAAAAACCTATATGTTTCTATGTCAGTGGTGCTCAAACTTGTTCATGTGAAGGACCCCCAAAATGATATGAATTTGGCCACAGACCTGCATCTCAAAATATTTAGTTCCAGCCAGGGACCCCCAAGATACAACCTTTGAGTTACAAATGTTCGCTTAAAAAATACATACATTCAAAGATTTGTACACATTTTCACGACTTTTCAAAAATAGCAGATCTACACTCAGTGCCGCGCTGTGAGCTGGTATATCTGCTATTTTTCAATAGCTGAAGTATAAAATACTATTGGGCCCTAGTAACTCAGACCCACTTTCCCCCCCTTGTGACACCCTGTACATAGTGGTATTAATTTGCTACTGTTACATAAGTGAAATATCGGAGTGATTGTTCCGTCCAACGCGCTGTCCGTTATACAATACATAACTGACCCCGAGGCCATGTTATATTCTACTCAGTCCTCCTCCCCCCTCTTCTATGTTAAGAGTCATTGTGGTGACAGTGACTGACAGGGGCGTCACAAGGGGGGAGGGGGAAGTGGGACTGAGTTACCAGGGCCCAAGGGTGGAGGGGCCTTAATTATTTTATATTTTAGCTGTTGAAAAATAGCAGATATACAAGCTCACAGCGCGGCACCGAGTGCCACGCTGCGAGCTTGTAGATCTGCTATTTTTTGAAAAGACGTGAACATTTTTGCAAATCTTTGAATATATTTATTTATAAAGCGAATATTTGTAACTCAAACTTTGCTTCTGGGGGTCCCTGGAACTAAATGTTTTGAGATGGAGGTCCGTGGCCAAATACATATCATTTTGGGGGTCCTTCACATGAAAAGGTTTGAGCACCACTGACATAGAAACATAGGTTCTTCAAAAAACCTTAGAAGGATTTGAAATATTCAAAGACTTGCACAAAAGTTCACGATTTTTTTTAAATAGCAGATCTACAAGCTCGCAGCGCGGCACTCGGTGCCGCGCTGTGAGCTTGTAGATCTGCTATTTTTCAATAGCTAAAGCACACAATAATGTGTGATAAGGCGTTCCCAGTTCCCCCTATGAAGAACATTCATGGGGGGCCCACAGTGAATCCTTGTACCCAGGGCCCAGAAGTTGGTGCGACACCCCTGGTCACAGTTGACATGCCGACTATATTTGGAAGCGTGTGACAGCTTCCTTCCTGTTCGTTTCTTTCGCTCTTTCTCGGGGTCTCCCCTTATTGACATTCTTCTCCTAACCAACTGAAACTAGGATGGTGTCCGTGTCCCTTTTTGGTCTTTGGTCTTTGGCTATTTTTGAAAAAATCGTGAAAACATGAACAAATCTTTGAATACATATTCTCCAAAGCAAACTTTAGTAACTCAAATCTCTTATATATTTTTTACATATTGTTAAATGGGGGTCCGCGGCCAAATACATGTAATTTTGGGGGTCCTTGACATTAAAAAGTTTGAGAACCTGCTCACTGCTCACAGCGCGGCATCGAGTGCCGCGCTGTGAGCTTGTAGATCTGCTATTTTTTGAAAAAGTCGTGAAAATGTGTGCAAATCTTTGAATGTATTTTTAAAGCGATCGTTTGTAACTCAAATTTTGCTTTTCGGGTGTCCCTGGAACTAAATATTTTGAAATGGGGTTCCGTGGCCAAATACATGTAATTTTGGGGGTCCTTCACATGAAAAGGTTTGAGAACCACTCACATAAAAACATAGTTTTTTCAAAAAAGCTTTGAAGGATTTAGAAAACACTTTTAGAATCGGGTCAAAATATTCAAAGACTTGCACACATTTTCAGAATTTTTCAAAAATAGCAGATCTACAAGCTCGCAGTGCGGTACTCGGTGCCGCGCTGTGAGCTTGTATATCTGCTACTTTTTTAATGGTTAAAGCATAAAATAATGCCTAATAATGTGTACCCGGTCTAAATGGGTACCCGGCCTAAATGGGAAACTAGCCGATCTACAAGCATAAGATGCGAGGCGTTTGGGTGCTTGTAGATCGGCTATTTTCACTAGTCTTGAGCGACAGCCTTGTATGATGAAGCAGGGCTTTACGAAGAAACATACACATCTGAAACTTGGAGATACGAGGTTTCTGCCCGTCAGTGCCCGTCAGTGACAATAATTACACAGTACTATGTGTCATCTCTGTTGAGGAGAAACCTCTTATGTCCATATTCTAACTTTTTTGTATTTGTAAATTAATGCCCCCACTTGATCATACACAAAATCATCAAAAGTAGCAGGTCCGCAAGCTCAAAACGTGTTGCTTCGCAGCGTGCTTTTGAGCTTGTAGATCTGCTACTTTTGCTGTTTTTGAATTCGAATCCTGAAAAGTAACGGTTTTGGACAATATGAGGTTTCCCCCCGACAGACAGGATAATCATCTCTGTTGCGCAGAAACCTTGTATGTCCATATTACATCTTTTTTTATGTTATAAATGTGTTATTATGCTTTATGCAAAAGCAGCTAAAAGAAGCAGAAGAGCTTGTGGATCGTTGTGAGCTCGTAGATCGGGTATCTCAGCTACTTTTGCATCAAGTGCAGTATAAAACGGGGTATTCATTTATAATAAAAATAAAAAGATGAATGTAAATAAAAGATTTATAAAACCCACATCCACATTCTGGGCAAAGACTTTCCAGACGTGTCCAATTTGTTCAAAGATGAACTTGTAGATTGGCAAACGTTGACACATTTGGAATAATAATAATAAAAATGATAATAATATTGAACCAAAGAAACGTTGTGCTTTAGTAGTGATGATATGTGTGGGTGGATAACAGCTTCTAACAGGAAACAGGAGATGCTCTTCAAACCTATACTGTATAAAGATATGAATCACTCTTTTTTTTTGTGTCCTACGCTTTTGCAACCCATTTTCTTTTCACAGAGTGCCAATTGCCTAAATAGCAGACAGGGTTGTCAATTGGGTATGGCAGGGGGTATGCAGCTGCCATACCCTGGGTGCAGGGGGGGAAATAAAAGTTACTTTTAAATATCAATCCATGAATGTCTCTTTGTCTATCTGTTCTGGTTATTATGTTGTTAAATTACAGTAAAATAACTATAAATGCAAAATGTAACAAAATGTTCACTTTAACAAGGTATTATACTTTTATTCTCCCATCTTGACAAGATGGTATATTCCCAGATTCCGTAGGTCAGCTGCACAGGTGCAATGCATTATTGTTAATTGCGGCGCTTTTTACTAACATGCCAAGTTTAGCTGCACTTGAACAACCGTTCCGGCTACCATATCCAGCCAAAGAAACCGTAGAAACGGGGGGGGGGGGGCGGGGGGGGGGGGGGTATGTTGCTAAAGTATGGCAAGGCGCGTGTGCAAGACACCAGTCATGTTGCCATACCTTAGCTTTTTCTGAACTGACGCCACTGATAGCAGATCTACATGCTCACAACACCTCGCAGTAAGCTGTAATCCTGGTCAACGGGGAGAGACTTGAACTACTACTACTAGGCACTGTATTAATATACTTTATTAATATATTATAATAATTATTGTTGTTGTTGTGTGTGTAACAGGGGTGTCGCACCAAATTCTGGGCCCTGGGTTCAATAGTTAAAGTTAACTATTGAAAAATAGCAGATCACACCGCGGCACCGAGTGCCGCGCTGCGAGCTTGTAGATCTGCTATTTTTCAAAAATCTTGAAAATGTGTTTGAATATTTCAAATCCTTCTAAGGTTTTTGAAAAAAATAATAATAATATATATATATGTTTCTATGTCAGTGGTGCTCAAACTTTTTCATGTCAAGGACCCCCAAAATGATATGTATTTGGCCACGGACCCCCATCTCAAAATATCTAGTTCCAGGGACCCCTCAGAAGAGTTACAAATGTTCACTTTAAAAATACATATATTCAAAGATTTGCACACATTTTCATGACTTAAAAAAAAAAAAAAAGCAGATCTACAAGCTCGCAGCGCGCTGTGATCTCGTATATATGTGCTATTTTTCAATAGATAAAGTATAAAATAATTAAGGCCCCTCCACCTTGGGCCCTGGTAACTCAGTCCCACTCCCCCCCCCCCCCCTTGTGACGCCCCTGCCTGTAATGCATGTACTTTATTATTATGTATGATTGTTGTTGTTGTTGTGTGTGTAACATGACTGTGGTACCAAGTGGTGAGAGCAGACCTTGAGGAAGCTGTGCAGCATCTCTCTGAACTCGTCCATGGAGGTGCCGCGCGTGGGTTTGTCAAACAGGCTCATCTCCTGACGGAGAAGAGAGTCCGGCGCCCCGTCTGCCTTCACCGGCTCCTCAATCCCACATTTAATCACCACCGGTCTCTCCTTCCACAGCCCACTGTACACCTGCAAGCATGGACGACAGGGATGCATTTGTAGGGGACAGATTTCCATTTCGACCCCCCCCCCATTTCGACCCCCCCCCCCAAATCGACCCCCCCCCCCCACTTCGACCCCTCCCCATTTCGACCGCGCCCCACCCCCCCACTTCGACCCCCCCCCCACTTCGACCCCCCCCCATTTCGACCGCGCCCCACCCCCCCACTTCGACCCCCCCCCCATTCCGACCCCCCCCCCCCCCCCCCCCACCCCCCCACTTCGACCTGGGGTGTGCGAGCGACCTCCACGGATCCCGCAGTCTCTCTCTCCATCTCTCTCTCTCTCTCTCTCTCTCTCTCTCTCTCTCTCTCTCTCTCTCTCTCTCTTTATAATTGCTATAATATAGGCTACTAATGACTAATTCCTGCTCTCATACTCTCTCTCTCCCTCATCTCTCTCTCCAGACAATTAAAACATGATTTATATACATTGAATGAATACAGACACTTCACAGATACAGTACTTAAAATTTGAAAAATCCCTTGAGAATTGACCGAGCAATAAGGCCTTGTGCGTCCACCGAGGCGGCGCCAACACCCAGGCAGCCCCGGAGCTTCCTCCGGGGGTCCCCGGGCCCCGCGGACCACCGCCTGTCACCCCGCCGTTCAGTGGGCACCTGGACCAGCCTGCCAGGCCCACCGGAGCCCCGGGCAGCCCCCTACGCCCTACTGGAGCCACGGACAGCAACGACGCGCCATTCTCCATTAATGATTGAATAATATCCTACAGAACAGATGAAATCACGTAGCTGTAATGTAGGCTATATTGCTGGCTTAATTTGTTAATTATTAGGAGCAATAAATATAGTCTATACGCCTACTTGATTTAACAATAAATAGGCTCAAGAAAGTTGCAAAATTACAATGGGTCACTGTGACATGGCTTATTTAATCAAATCTTATCAAAGCTTTATATAGGCTATGGCTTTGGGTCGCTCACCGAAAGATCTGCAAACTCGGCAAGCATTGTGTGCTTGTAGATCGTCTATTTTTCGCTGTTTGGCGACCAATCCCGACCCTCCGCGGGTTCTGGCTGCACGCCGTGCACGGAGTCTGTCTTGTTATCAATCGTCGGCCAAAAACTGAAGGACATGGAATATAGGCTACTGACAAGGCGCACCTTCGCACGACGCTATAGGCTCTTATTAATCAGAGCCTCTGAATAAGAGGCTATAGCGTCGTGCTCTATATCTCCTCTGATTCAGAGGAGATAGAGAAAGGTGTGTGCGTGTGGGGACTGAACTGGACCCTCCTATCTCCTATATAGGCTACTTTCCTGTGCGTCTTTGACCTACTGTACCAACCACAGAAGCCTACCACACACACACACACACACACACACACACACACACACACACACACACACACACACACTCCCTGGGTAGGTCTGTTATTGAGCTGGCCAACAGTAACGCATTGTCCTTTTTCTTGGAGTAGGCTATTTGCTTTATTCAATCATACATGCATCACCAGTGCTTTACTGCCTATTTTGCTTAGGCCTATATATGCAATGAATTAATTAAACGGGTATAGGGATTAATGGCATCAATGGACTGTTACTGTATCATACAGCCTTAAGCGAGGACACATTTCTTTATGGCTGCTTTTCAACCAGTGGTCCTTGGGGATCCCATGTGGTCCCCAGCTAAAGAGTTGTGGACCACCTTATATCTGTACCTAAAATGAAACCAAATGGACCCACCCGTTAACTGTAAGCGTAAAATTAATTGACGGTATAGCATGGCACGGAGCGTGACGCGTCTGTCTGTCTGGAGCGCGACGCGTCCGTCTGTCTGTCTGTCTGTCTGTCTGTCTGTCTGTCTGTCTGTCTGTCCATCACAGCGGCGCTTGCCCCCCCCCCCCCCCCCTCGGTATTTATCTATCCATCCAGAGCGCGCGCTGACAGACAGACAGGCAGGCAGGCAGCGCGACAGACGGCCAGCGCTTGCCGAGGTTCTCTCTCTCTCTCTCTCTCTCTCTCTCTCTCTCTCTCTCTCTCTCTCTCTCTCTCTCTCTCTCTCTCTCTATGGATGGAAGGAAGAAGGATGGACTCATGCATGTTAACCTGGGGGTCCTAGGCTAGAAATGAAAACGTTTGAGAATCACTTTTAGAGCCTGGTGGTCCCTGGCATACAACCATTGCTCTACACAGAATGGAAAATGGAAACGACAGTTACCAGACTATACCAGTAACGACTCATCGAGAGAGGGAGAGGTTCATATATAGGCCTAGAGGATACAGCCAAAAGCGACCTGATCATTTAGTTGCAGCGCCATGCAGCCGTTAACTGCTGCTGCTTATTTATTTAGGAAAAGAAACAAATGACAGAAAGAGAGAGAGTGAGAGAGCGATCGATCCACTCCCAGCCATGTGTGCATATGCATAAAGTTCAAGTTCAAATAGGCTGCCGCCTACATGTATATTCGTTTGTCCCCGAGGGGCGATTTGGTTGCAGCAATAGAGCAGCGAAGTGTGATGTCACTTCCGTGAAATGGCGTGAAATGTCGCCTTCTACGGGGTTCATGCTGGTATTGTTTTGTATTCAAATCGCCATTGAGGAATTTGCGATGACCGCATATAAGAACTGTGTTAAAAATATAAACACACCATGTGCGCGGACATGCTCTCAGCGACAGTCTGTCCCAGACACGAGTGTCTCTCTGTAGTTTCCAACATTTAGGACAGCGTTGATTACATTTTCTCTGACAACAGGCTATATCAGATATGAATGAATATCATAAACTATGCAGAACCCCCCCGCTGACAGAAACGCGCACATGGTGTGTTTATTTTTTTAACACAGTCCTTATATGCGGCAAACGCAAATTTCCCAATGGCGATTTGAATACAAAACAATACCAGCATGAACCCCCTAGAGGGCGTCATTACGCACAAATGACGACATGGCTTCGTTTCTCTATAGGCCTACATATTAACTTACTGTAAGAGCGCAAATGTGTGCGTGTGCGTGCGTGTGTGTCCAGAAACGTTTTGGAAACGCCACCTTAATTGTCTTCTTGGCTTGCGATCATAAATAGCCTACGAATAACGAAACCACCAGCAAAATATCCTATAGGCCTATCCTTCATCAGATAAATTAAGGGGACTGGGGTAAAGGGATATAATAAATTGTCCATTTTAGAAGTATTTAAGCCTTTTTGTTCGTTTAATGCACTTGTACATGGAGCGATTGGAGCCTATTAGGCTATCTTATAGGCCTATGGGCCGTCAGGCGCGCAAATATGGATTGTTTATGTGATGATGATAATGATATATACCGTAGGCCTAATGCAACAGCGCGACAGACAGACAGCGTCGTGCACAACTGTGCGCCTTGTCAGTAGCTATACTGTATATTCCATGTCCATCAGTTTTGGGCCGACGATATCATTTGATAACAAGACAGACCCCAGCCAAACTGCGAAAAATTGCCGATCTACAAGCTCACAATGAGGTGTGTCTACAGACTACACAACATGCATGCTTGCGAGTTTGCAGATCTGGTGAGCTACCCAAAGGCATACTATTGATTAGATTTGATTAAATAAGCCATGTCACAGTGACCCATTGTAATTTGGCAACTTTCTTGAGCCTATTTATTGTTGAATCAAGTAGGCGTATAGACTATATTTATTGCTCCTAATAATTAACAAATTAAGCCAGCAATAGGCTAGGCCTATAGCCTACATTACAGCTACGTGATTTCATCTGTTCTGTAGGATATTATTCAATCATTAATGGGGAATGACGTCGTTGCTGTCCGTGGTCCTGGAGGCAGGCTGGCCCAGGTGCCCACTGAACGGCGGGGGGACAGGCGGTGGTCCGCGGGGCCCGGGGACCCCCGGGCTGCCTGGGTGTCGGCGCCGCCTCGGTTCAGTGTATATAAATGTTTTAATTGTCCCTCCATCAAACCATCAAGCTTGAAGTACAGAAATAATACTAGCCCGTTACAAGATTGCGTTGAGAGAGAGAGAGAGAGAGAGAGAGAGAGAGAGAGAAAGAGAAAGAGAAAGAGAGAGAGAGAGAGAGAGAAAGAGAAAGAGAAAGAGAGGGGAAGAGAGAGAGAGAGAGAGAGAGAAAGAGAGGGAGAGAGAGAAAGAAAGAAAGAGAGAGAGAGAGAGATGGGAGGAGATGCGCACATAAACTCATTCCTTTTTTTTTTTCTTCTTCCACCCCTATGAACTGCCGCTCTACGCACAGTTGAATCGTTCGCTTATATAGAAGCAGCGGCCGCGCATAGAAGGGCTTTCCTAGGGTCGGAGTGGTGATGTCTATAGCAAAACGGGGACACCCTGCCATTCCGACAGGTTTATTCGAAATGGCGGTATTTCTGAATCGAGACGTTTAGGGTCGTAAAGGCGATGTGCATAGAAAAGAGGGAGCACCCCGCCATTTCGACCCATAGAAGTCAATGGTCGGAGTGGCAGGGCGTCGGTATGGCGGGGTGTAACCGCATTTGTAAACCAAACATGGCATTTTCTTAAGCCTGCATTGTTGCTGTTGGGGATAAACCTCAACAACCGCCATTATGTTAAAAGAGTAGTTCACCCCAAAATGACTAATTTCCTATTGATTAGTCACTCCATGGAGACTTGAGTTCAATAATATGTTTTGGTATTTGTCGCATTCCTAAGACAAAAAATGTATTATAGTAAGTTTACCCCATTGATTCTGGATGGGGATTGGGGACCCAAATGTATGGGCCTGGATGGGGACCCAAATACAAGGCCCTGGATCCATCCATTAATGCCCTACTTGATCGGGATGGTGTTTTCCTCTGGTGTTTCAGTCCGAGTGTATCAAAGGGTGCGTTCGGAAATGCGCACCGGGTGGCGAGTATTCCTACCGTAGGATACGGGGTTACATAAATTAGAAGGCGCGGCTTGTGATTGGCTGGAGCGGAGGTCTGGAGCACTCGGCTGTGGTCACTTGGACTGCGCGGGCGTTTATCGTGGGCTTGCCCAGGCCTTACGGCCTGGGCATAAATATAACGATTGCATTCACCACGGCTTCGTAACTCGCGCGGCGCTCCGCCGGCCGCGCGGCCCTGGCCCGCTCTTCGCGGGCACTCGCGCCTGCGGCGCTCAGGCGCGAAGAGCAGGACCAAGGTCCGCTGGCCTTCGCGCCACTTGCAATGTCGTGGACAATAACTGTGACATCTAACCATAGAACGAGCGCTCTACCACACCCGGTGCGCATTTACGAACGCACCCTTTGATACACTCTGACTGAATCACCAGCAGAAAACACTCTCTCCTACTTGATCATGCTACAGCGTGACACAAAAGCATCAAAAGTAGCACATCTACAAGCTCAAAGTGTGGCACGAGCTTGTCAATCTGCTATGTTTTGCTATTTTTGAATTTGAATCCTAGAAAGTTACCGTTTTTGATATATGAGGTTTCAAGCCGGCAGAGACGATAAACTTATTCATATGTCAAATAGCTTATAATACGTTTTGACACGTTTTGATAAATTCTGATACATAAAAAAACATACATCTTTTGATTGATACTCTGCATTTCCCAAGCTGCAAGCTTGTAGATCTGCTATTTTTGAAAAAATCGTGAAAACGTGTGCAAGTCTTTGAATATTTCAAATCCTTCTTAGGTTTTTTGAAAAAAAATATGTTTCTATGTCAGTGGTGCTCAAACCTTTTCACGTGAAGGACCCCCAAAATGATATGAATTTGGCCACGGACCCCCTTCTCAAAATATTTTGTCTCAAGGACCCCCCAGAAACAAAATTTGAGTTACAGATGTTCGCTTAAAAAATACATAAGATTTGCACACATTTTCATGACTTTTCAAAAATAGCAGATCTACAAGCTCACAGCTTGTATATCTGTTATGTTTCAATAGCTAAAGTATAAAATACTTTTGGGGCCCTAGTAACAACAAAAACCCGCTTCTTTCCGACAGTCAACAGCCGACTGAGATTGGCTTTCGACACTTCCCTACAACTTGCGTACCCACTGCCTATTCAACAGCAGATTTTCGGCAACACTTTCCTGGCACTTTTCGCCGCAGATGTTGGTGCGGAGCTACGTATAGACCAATACAGAGTCAGGGAGAGAAGGACGAGGCTGTGCACTGTGAACTGACACTGTGAGAGCCAAGGCCAAGGCACAGCAAGGAGGGGAAAGAGGAACACCACCCACATTGTTGCTGTTGGTCATAAACCTCAACAACCTCAATTATGTTAAAGTGTTTTTTCATGAATTAATGCCCTACTTGATCCTGCTACAGCGTGACACAAAAGCATCAAAAGTAGCAAATCTACAAGCTCAAAGCGTGGCGCGAGGCGACCCGTTTTCAGCTTGTCAATCTGTTATTTTTGCTATTTTGAATCCTAGAAAGTTACAGTTTTTGACATATTAGGTTTCAAGCCGGCAGAGACGATATACATACCGGTATTCATATGTCAAATAGCTTATAATACGTTTTGACACGTTTTGATTAATTCTGATACATTTAAAAAAAATGCATGTATTTAATCCATTCATTCAAGTATGGTAACTATGATTTGGGTTTGGATTATGCTTGAAAGGTGTTTGGTAGAAGAGAAGCCACATGTTCCTAGTAAAAAAAACTAAAATCATTTTCACTGTTCCTACATTTGCATATAGATGTTAACGCTTGTTATACATTATACATGAAGCAAACATTTCTACACAAATACCAGAGTCGAGTTGGTGGCCTCTTTATTGTTTGTCAATTATTACATTGGAGGCTGTACTGTAGGTCACGCTTTCTCTCTGCCCTAGATAGCTAGAACGATTGATTTGCACCCTCTGTAGAGTCATTTGGATAATCTCCTAATCTACAAATGAGTGTCGAGCATGAAATGCGCAGAGCCAGATCAGCCAGGAAAAGCTTTTGCGGTTGCTGCTGGCGGCCGACCATTGGTCGACCTCGCCTCCATGTTTCTGTTCTCCACCAATCGCAGGCTCATTCACTAATGGAGCACCGATTTAAAATAAAAAGGTTTGCATTGCTCATTTGCTTGTTTGCTGTGTTGCATGACTCAAGGCAAAGCTGAATTCAGAAGGCCTGGTAAGATGTGCTCCCTCAGAGTAGGCTCGCTAAAAGCAGATCCATTCCCACAAGGGCCTTCAGCCATGTATTGAATTAAATACATGTTTAATGCAGTGGTTCTCAACCTGTGGGTCGGGACCCCCAGGGGGGTCCCCATATTATTTTGGGGGTCCCCAGATGATTAACTTTATGTGCAACATTGTTTTCTCACTCAACAGTAAACAAACCAACATAATGTTTAAGTGTATATAGAGGGTATCTGCACATTTCTAAAGTGACAATTTAAGGCATTAAGAATTTTTAATACCTCTAAAATGAAATGGCCAAATTGACAAATATTAGAGGTAGAAATTGTGAAAATAGCCGATCTATGCTGCAAGGCGTTGTGATCATGTAGATCGACTATTTTCACACTCTTAGTGCTCGTCAGGGTGCTCGTCTCTTAGTGCTCGTCAGGGTGGGGGGGGGCTCAGTTAAAATATGATTATTTTGGGGGTCACAGCCTGAAAAGGTTGAGAACCCCTGGTTTAATGAATATATAAAATGCAAATACTCATTTCATATTCATTAAACATGTATTTAATTCAATACATGACCGAAGCCGCATTTGGTTGTACACATTTTGTACACTCTCAGAATTTAAAAAAGCACCGACTGAGGATTGTACAGTTCTCAATCGTCGCATGACAGCCAACCGGATGATCCTCAACCACCTTAGACCGTAGAGACTTCCGGTGACGTATGGAGTAGCTGTGTGAGCAGTGGGCTCAGCTCGTGAGAAACTTGTTTTATTTTATTTTTAAATCATCCTATTACTGCGGTTCATCGTTGTGTAGCTACATCGACATCTGACATTCGTCTTGCTTTTGATGGGGCCTAAGCCTAATACAAGATTAAACAAAGGAACAAAGGAACTGAACAAACAATCAGTCGGCGCCCGACTTGGCGTGGACAGCCTCATGTCAAACATGAGTTTGGATGCATCAACAGCAGCTATAATGGCTGCGATCGAGAAGCAGGGCTTGGAAATGAGGGAATTAATTGAACAGTCTGTGAATGAAATAACCACTCGTTTGGACTCTCTTGAAAACTCTCTCAAGCTCGTGAAGAAGGAACAAACTGCGGCAGCAAAGAAAGTCAATGGTATTGCCACCGCCGTGGCACTACACGACGCCCGCCTGGTCGCGCTGGAAAAAACCTGCCAAGATTTGCAGGAAGCTAACGAGCAGCTTAGCGTGAAGGTGGTCGACCTGATCGGGCGGTCCAGGCGCTCGAACCTGCGGTTCATTGGAATCGGTGAGGGCCTGGAGAAGGGCAATCCTACAGCCTTTATAACTGAGCTGATCGGTTCACTTTTCGGCCCGGAGGCTTTCACCAGGCCGGTGGAGGTGGACAGAGCACATCGGATTGGACCCAAATCGGCGGGCAGCGCTGAAGGAGGACGTCCCCGGGTCTTCATCGCCAAGATACACCGGTATCAAGACAGGGAGCTGATTCTACGTCTGAGCAGAGAGAAGGGCCAGCTCACCTACAACGGCACCAAACTACACATCTTCCCGGACTATTCACCTGAGGTTCTGAAGCAACGTCAAGCATTCAGCTCTGCCATCAAGATTTTCCGAGAAGCTAAAGCGAAAACATCTCTACGTTTTCCTGCAAAGTTATATGTCGAGCACAAAGGAACGACCACTACTTTCATCGACCCTGTCGACGCCAAGGCCTTTGCTGACAGTTTGTCTTCTGAGTCTGGCTGATCGTGGACGGTAAAAAGCTACACTGAACCGAACCGCAAAAAGTAATATGCTCTAGCCTTTTTTTTTGTGTTTTTGTTTTTTCCCTCATTATTTGTTTTTTCTTCTTTTGTTTTTGCTACTTGTTTTTTTGTTATTTTATTCTCTTTTTCTTTGGTATTGTTTTTTTTTAAAGCAAGTTTTATCACTGAGGGTGTTACATAAATAAATAAAAACGTAAATTGCACTATTTCTGGGTTAGTAGTATTATTATTTATATATATATATATATATATATATATATATATATATATATTCCTCTTCTAAGCAAGGGTGATTAATTATAATTTAGATCTGTTTAATATTCATGTACTTTCTCACGGTGGTGGGCCTACATTCTTTGTCGTTTAATGGTCCTAACAGATCCATACGACGGCCTAGTAGTCTCATCTAGATTATGGGGGTGGGAGTATTGCCAAATTGTTTGGTTTTTGGGGAGGGCGGGGGTGGGTGGGGGGTTTATGTTAAGTGTACCAGACTGTATCAGCACTATGTCTTATAGATTATTTAAAGCGAGTAAGCCTATGCCTATCATACGAGTCACATTTGTCTTAAATCACTGTGATGAGTGATAACGGCATCAATACTGCACCTTTAACTTTTATCACTTGGAATGTAAATGGACTGGGTAGTCAAGTCAAAAGAGGGAAGGTTTTCGCTCATTTAAAGTCATTTTCTGCCGATATTGTATTCCTACAAGAGACGCATATCAAGCCATCTGACCAATCTAGACTAAAAGCAAATTGGTTCTCAGAGGTTTATCAATCTACCTTTTCATCAAATGCTCGAGGTGTTGCTATTTTATTTAGAAAAAATGTTCCGTTCCAATTGTCCTCTCTTATTAGTGATCCCAATGGTAGATACTTGATAGTCTCTGGTAAAATCAACAATATTCCTATCACTTGTGTTAATATCTATGGTCCTAATACTGATGATCCTGAATTTTTTCGGAGGGTTTTTAATTTATTACCTGATCCCAACTTGACAAACCTGATTATTGGCGGTGACTACAATATGTTTTTGGATGGTTATCTTGACCGCTTGTCAACACGTCCTGCCCCGCTTAGCAAATCTGCTTGTACCTTGCATAACCTAATGAAATCATTTAATCTAGTTGATATTTGGAGAATACAGCATCCCACTGACAGGGAATACTCGTTCTTCTCTCATGCTCATAAATCATATACACGTATTGATTTTTTTCTTATTGATTCTAAGCTGATAGCAAACGTTTTAAATACAAAATATCAAGGTATCCTTATCTCTGACCATAGCCCTCTCACTATGACTTTTAAATGGTTACTTCCAAAAACCTTTTTCCCCTGGCGCTTTAATTCTCTACTATTACAGGATAATAATTTCAATGAGTACATGAAAGCATCCATTAATGAATTTGTATCATTTAATGATAACGGTGATGTTTCTGACTCCATTTTGTGGGAATCGTTTAAAGTCGTGGCGAGAGGCAAAATAATTGCTTATGAAGCTTCTAAAAAGAGAGAGAGGCGCAAACGCCTTGCTGAAATTGAGCAACAACTTCCTGATGCTGAGAGACTGTATACATCTTCTTTGTCAATGAGGGATCTGTATTCTGTCATGAAATTGAAATATGAATATAACACCATTATGAGTGACCAGATTAGCAAACAGATAATTAAGCTGAAACAAAAACAGTTCGAACTGGGTGATAAGCCTGGTAAACTGTTAGCCAGACAGCTGCGTGGTGCGCAGGCAAGCAGGTCTATCCTTAAAATCAAATCCACAACTGGTGAATTAATAACCGACCCGCAAGATATTAATAATTATTTTAAAGACCATTTTGAAATGCTATATTCTGCTAAGCATAATGCAACAGACGACGAGATCGAGTCATTTCTGACATCTGTCGACTTACCTAAATTAAATGATATCGCCAAGGCCGACATCGATTCTGAAATTACTATTAATGAAGTTAAAGATGCGATTAAAGCTCTCGCGAGCGGAAAGGCCGCTGGGCCTGATGGATATTGTGCAGACTTCTTTAAGGCTTATAGTGATCTTGTCTCTCCCTTGTTACTCAGAATGGTTAAACATTCTATTGATAGCAACATTTTTCCACAGTCTCTTTATGAGGCCAATATTTGCCTATTACCTAAAAAGGGGAAGGATGAATCGGATCCATCTGCATATAGACCCCTTAGTCTTCTAAATTTTGACCAGAAAGTGGTTGCCAAGATTCTATCAGCTAGGTTAGCGAAACACATGCATTCTCTTATACATCGGGATCAGAATGGATTTATGGCTGGCAGGCTTTCTTTTTTTAATACTCGTAGATTATTTAATATAATGTATGCCAAATATAAATCAGATGATAAACCCGTGGTCATATCGCTTGACGCTGAGCGCGCCTTTGATCAAATCGACTGGAGATATATGCATGCCACATTAAGACACTACGGATTTGGTGACTATTTTTTGAAATTGGTAAAAATGCTTTATACCTGCCCTTCTTCTTCCATACTGACTAATGGCAACAAATCATCATCTTTCAAGCTACAACGCGGGACGAGACAGGGCTGTTGTATGAGCAGCTTATTATTTAACTTATTGCTAGAACCGCTCGCTATTGGTATTAGAAAGCATTTGGACATCAAAGGCATTAAAGTGGGTAACGTGGAATGTAAACTCTCGCTTTACGCGGATGATTTATTAATTTTTATGATGGATCCATCTTCATCCCTCCCCCCGCTTCTATCCTTAATTAAGCATTTCGGTAAACTGTCTGGCTACTCTATTAATTGGCAAAAGAGCGCGTTTATCCCTCTTAGTAACAATCTAGATTCCTCTTATCTTCAGTCCCTCCCGTTTAAGATATCTACCGACGCGTTTACTTATCTGGGCTTATCTATCCCTTTGAACCCTCTGTCTTTGTTTAAATATAATTTCACTCCGTTAATAGATAAACTCAAGACAGACATTGAATACTGGAGAACGCTGCCGCTATCTATGATAGGGCGCGTGAACGCTATTAAAATGGTTGCGCTACCCAGGTTCATGTATTTATTTCAAAACATCCCAATTAAGCTCTCAACGTCATTCTTTAAAAAAATCGATGCAATAATAATGCCTTTTATTTGGGGGTACAAAACTAACCGTATAGCAAAAAGCCATTTACAAAAATCTAAGATACTAGGTGGGTTCTCCCTCCCTGTATTTCAGCATTATTACTGGGCCACCAATCTCAGAGCTTTAATTTATTGGCAAAACCAGCCTCTTCATTCTCCCTCCGATGCTCCTATATGGCTCCAGTTCGAATCTCAGGCAGTGAAGAATAGCTCCCTTTCAGCTCTTCTGTTTTCCTCCAGGGATTATCCAGTCCACCTATTGGGTGATAATTGGGTTCTGGAAAATTCAATCAAAATATTGAAACAGATAAAAAGAGTGCTTTTAGTTCCCGACATGTCATTATATTCTCCTATTTGTTTCAATCACAACTTTATTCCTTCGCAGTCAGATATAGCCTTTTCAAACTGGAAGGATAAGGGTCTGATATCCTTTGCAGATCTTTATGTTAACAACCAGTTTGCATCCTTTTCTGAGCTGAAAGACGCATTCTCACTTCCACAATCCCACTTTTTTCGTTATTTACAAGTTAGGCATTTTGTGCAAAATAATTTTATTAATTTTCAAACCTTTCCCCAGGAACACTGTTTTTTTGCATTAATGAAACTCCATCCAAATTCTAAACACCTCATATCCAAATTTGTTTCATTGTTTGCTAAAGCATCTATTCCGTCAACAAACCACATTAAGGCTTCTTGGGAGGCTGATATTGGGGTGGAATTGCCCGATGAGATCTGGAGCGAGGGGTTGAAGAGAATCCACTCAGGCACAATCAATGCCAGATTGCAGCTTGTCCAGTTCAAAGTGATCCATAGATTACACTATTCCAAGGTTAAAATGAACAAAATGTATCCAACTGTCTCTGACACTTGTGACAGATGCAACATTTCCAAGGGCACGCTGGGACACACGTTCTGGTCGTGCCCAAGGATTGTTCCATTCTGGAAAAGTATTTTTGCATGGTACAGCAATGTATATCGCACTCACATCGAACCTGACGCACTGACTGTCCTGTTTGGTTGCTCCGATGCCTCTCTCGCTCTTCCGTATGCGGTACAGCAGACTCTTATGCTTGGTACACTTATTGCGAAACGAATCATTCTAACCGAGTGGAAGACCGCTGTCATTCCAAGTTTCTCTAAATGGCTTAATGAGTTTGTATCATTGATACATTTGGAGAGGCTGCGATGCCACAGACAGGACAGTCTTGTAACATTTGAATATATCTGGGGTCCTATTACGGGTCATCTTGACTCTTTATGATTATGACTGCCCATGACATCTAGTAGCCATACTGTAGGTTGTACATCTCCTATACCCAAGTTGCCATACCGTATGTTATGTTGTACAGCTCTGTGGGCTATGATATATAATATTATAGTTTACAATATATATATATATATATATGGTTGTATATACATTAATATAATGTTATGGTGTACATCTCTGTGTGGCTATGATATATATTATGTGTATACATGGTTATATATACATTAGTATAATTCATATAATTATTGTATTACATATGGTTATATATTATGGTTCACTATTTCAAGTAGGACTATAGATGCCTAACTGTTCCAAGTGTTTTAAATAATACCATTGTATTTATTTTTGTATGATAGGTTACCACTCTCGTTTCTACTATGCTCTCCAGTCTGGTGTATGTTGTCTTGTTCGTCTTGTATTGTCTTTTATAAAAGCAAATAAAAATTAATATAAAAAAAAAAAAAAAAAAAAACACCTTAGACCGTCTGAGAAACTCACAGAACAGCTTTTACCCTAGTAGTGGCAGGACTCTGGAAGGTGGGTGTCACGAAGTGGAACCTGGAAAGAAGGGGATATCCGCACTCTCTTCAGTAATTTATTTCTTGTAGTTTTATTTCATAATAAGCACAACAGCAGTCTCACCGCATGACGGACCGTGGCCTTCCTCAGCGTCAGTAAAAAACTATAGACTCCCTTGAGCGGAAGTGACATACCTGTATATATGTTACAGTATGTTTGGGTAACTCAGGACGTTCATTGTAAGAGCGCTTGTTTTGTCGTTCACCACACACTAATCACCACCAGATGGCGACGACAGCCATTCACTAGTGCAGGCGCTGACGTCACTCGTTTGCGACTCTCTTTCTTTATTTACTAGCCTAGCTCGGCGGTGTTTAGCCATTAGCTTAGCCATTAGCTTAGCCATTAGCTTACTATGAGCGTTTATCGTGGGCTTGCCCAGGCCTTACGGCCTGGGCATAAATATAACGATTGCATTCACCACGGCTTCGTAACTCGCGCGGCGCCCCGCCGGCCGCGCGGCCCTGGCCCGCTCTTCGCGGCCACTCGCGCCTGCAGGCGCTCGGGGGCGAAGAGCAGGACCAAGGTCCGCTGGCCTTCGCGCCGCTTGCAATGTCGTGGACAATCGAGCGGCTCCGCCTGGAGGACGTTGTTGTGGCGACCGCTTGTTCCGCCCCGTGCCGCACCACGAGTGCTCCGTTTCTCGACCGTACTGTTTCTCTAACAAACCGTGACATATACACATTGCCTATCAAAGAGTTCAGCTGTGTCTAATTAGGAAATACATTGTCACATTGTCATATTTGCATTATTTTCAAAAACATTTTGAACAATCAGTGTGTAGAAATTATTTCTATAATATACATTTATCATGCGGTTTCCACAAACAGTCCAACATGTTTACAGAAATCAATGTATAAACAAAAACATGTTTTTGAACTCTTTGATAGCCAATGTGTATTTATGTCACTTCCGCTCAAGGGAGTCTAGTTTTTACTGACGCTGAGGAAGGCCACAGGCCGAAACTGGTCCGTCACGCAGTGAGACTGCTGTTGTGCTTATAATGAAATAAAACTACAAGAAAGAAATGACTGAAGAGAGTGCGGATATCCCCTTCTTTCCTGATCTTTACCAGAATCTGCATCCAGTGAACGATAAGACTTTTTACTCTCATAGAGAGCGCGTCACCTCCAGACGGTTTTGTACCGACTGGGAAACTTGTCACGAAGTGGAACCTGTCAGCAGTGATCACCTTCATTGACTTCCAAAAAGCGTTTGATACCATACACCGGGGGCATTCTCTGGGCCCATGGTGTTCCTGAGAAGATGGTGGAGGTTAAAAGGGATATTCCACTGCGCCGCAGGCCAAAATCAGGCTGATCCAGTGCGTCTCAAGAGCTGACACGTGAATAAAGAAGGCGCTGGAGCAACTTGGATGATTGGAGCCTTTTTACTTTAATAGCAGGGTGCAAACTAAGCAGAGAAAGAAAAACAACGTTTCGATGTCAGATTACATCTTGACCTGACAAAGATGTAATCTGACATCAACATTTTCTTTCTCTCCTTTTTTTCTGTGCTTTTCACCCTTAAAGTAAGAAGGCTCAAGATGGTGGAGATATAGTGGTGAGCTACATTTGGACTCGGGCCACATCAGAAACGGAAATAAGGGAGATCTCCACCAAACAGACTACTACAGATCACTACAGACTGGCACTTGAATTCGGGAGATCGGTCAGTTAGAAAGTGTGAAGAAAAGTTGCTGAATGCGCGTGAGAGCAGGGGTATCGCATCAAATTCTGGGCCCTGGGTACAAGGATTCACTTCAATTATGTTGTGCTTAAACTATTGAAAAATAGCAGATATACAAGCTCACAGGGCGGCACCGAGTCCCGCGCTGCAAGCTTGAAGATCTGCTATTTTTGAAAAATCGTGGAAACGTGTGCAAGTCTTTGAATATTTTAAATTCGTCTAAGGTTTTTTGAAAGAAATATATTTCTATGTCAGTGGTGCTCAAACCTTTTCACCTGAAGGACCCCCAAAATGATATGTATTTGGCCACAGACCCCCATCTCAAAATATGTTGTTCCAGGGACCCCCCCAGAAGCAACATTTGAGTTACAAATGTTCGCTTAAAAAATACATATATTCAAAGATTTGCACACACTTTTAACTCAGTCCCACTTACTTTTATTTGTACAATTTAAGAAGTTTTATTGTTTGCTTGTTGTCGTTATTGAATTTTTATAACTATAGATTCATGCATATTGTTTTGTCATATCTTTTTCTATAGTTTCATGGTGCTTAATGGTGCTTCAAGGTGATTCACCAGTAATAAACGTCATCTGTTTGAAACTCTACTGTCTCATCATGAAACGTCCATTACCGATTATTACATGGTTACAAAGTAACTAGTAACCAAAGTTCTCAAATAAATTGGGTGAGTTTTCTGCGGTCCTGGGGTGGGTTTTCCTAGGTGAGTTTTCTGCGGTCCTGGGGTGAGTTTTCCTAACCCCAGGGTGACATTTCAGTGCCCTGGGGTGAGATTTCTTATTTCTAGACAGGGTGAGTTTGTTCTAGGGTGAGTTTTCTGGTATTCTCTGCGTTTACCTGGTGGGTGGAGGAGGTGGACATGCAGTGCTGCAGCGTGAGGGTCCTCTGGTCACACAAGGCCTTGCAGGCTGAGCCAGAGACGATCCCCCTCCTGTAGTGGTCACACTGGAACAGGAAAACAGGAAACCCATGGTGTCAAGAGGGACCAGGAGATCTAGTAATCTTGGACAGTGATTAGAAACTCTCTTTATTGTACCCCTACTAATCGGCGTAAAATACATTGTAACAGCATGTTTTCAGCTGCTTAACACAGCAACAGCAAACAAACAAACAAACAAACCAAAAAAGAAATCTGGATACTGATGATCCAGGAAACTTTGCACACCATAGAAGCGGAGGTGGAAAACACATAAAAAAAAATAAAAAAAAAAACATTGTCCCGCATATCGTCACTGTCGGGCAGAAACCTTGGGCAGTTTCATCATACAAGACTGTCGCACAAAACTAGTGAAAACAGCAGATCTACAAGCACACAACGCCTCGCGGTGCGAGGCATTGTGTGCTTGTAGATCGGCTGTTTTCACTATTTTAAATCATTTCTAAAATGCAAAACGAACGGATATGGCGTTCCTGACAAGGTGGCGAAACAGAGTATGTATACTCACGATGACCATGTGGCAGACATGGCCACGGCAGAGCTCAGAGTAGGAGGCGTACTGCATGTAGAGGACCCAGCTGGCCACCAGGATGCCCAGCCATGCCAGGAGCAGGTACTTCACCTTTATAGCTGGGAGGCGACTCTTCATGGTGGGAGAGAGAGAGAGAGAGAGAGAGAGAGAGAGAGAGAGAGAGAGAGCGAGAGGGAGAGAGGGAGAGAGAGAGAAGGATGAAGAGAAAACATGTATACTATCAAGTCATGAGGATAGTGTTGCTGTCATGCAGAAATGGGTAAATCTCGCTTTTTTCAACGGCACATCATTTCGACTTAGGGTTAGGTTTAGGCATAGTTTTACTGAGGATAGGGTTAGGGTTTGGGTTAGGTTTGGGCATAGTGGTTAACATTCACCAGGTTAGCATTCACCAGTGTCGGCAGGTTAGCATTTCACCAGGTTAACATTCACCCACGTCGAAAAGATGCTACTGTATGTCGAAATGATGACACGCTCCCACAGAAACCTATCGCCATACGCTTTGTGTTGTTTCTTTTTCTAGTAAGTTAACACCTTACTTGATTGTAATACAGCGTCACTTGAATGTACTATACAGTGTAACTCAAAAACGTATATTACCTATCTCAAAACAATTCCATGTCTGGTAGGAATACCAGGCATAGAACAGTTTATGCCTGCATGGTATTCCTAAACGTGAACATTTTTTTTCTTTCTATTTGAATCAGACATGAGAGGTTTCCACTCGACAAGAGAGATGGCTTATAGGTAACAGGAAAACTCGACCTAAAACAAAGTCGACCCAAACTCGTTTCCCAACGGGTCTGTGGCCTTAACCTAGATGCAGAATAGACCAAAATCAAATCTTTGCTACTGGGGGTCCCTGGAACAAAATATTTTGCGATGGGGGTCCGTGGCCAAATACATATCATGCTGGGGGTCCTTCACATGACAAAGTTTGAGAAACACTGATAGCAACATACGTTTGTTTTCAGAAAACTGTTAGGATTTAGAAGACATTTTTAGAATGTGCTTATCAGTGGTTAAGGACCCCCAAAATGTGTTTTTGGCCGCGGACCCCCATCTCAAAATATTTTGTTACACGGATGGACCCCTATCGCAAAATACTTTGTTCCAGGGACCCCCAGAAGCAAAGATTAGATTTTGGTCTATTCTGCATCTAGCTTAAGGACACAGACCCGTTGGGAAACGAGTTTGGGTCGACTTTGTTTTAGGTCGAGTTTTCCTGTATTCGGCTTATAGACCGCAGCAACGTTGGTTTTGCTGGTGGTGACCTCACATCAACATGCTGGCCACGTTGTGTCACATTGTGTTACCACATCCAACTTGAGTCTTTGATTTGGCAACACCAACAACTTAAAGTCAATGGACTTTTCCTCTTGTACCAGATAAAAAAGAAAAAAGAAAAAAAAAGAGAGAAACTAAAAGGACATCCTGTGTGTTGAGCACAATGTCATTTCTGTTGGGACGGCTGTGCAATTTGTGAATTGTGACTAAGCATGCGAGAGAGACAATTTGAACGATAGTGTCCAACTAGTTAGACAGGATAGTTGGTGGCAAGGCAGTCTGGAAGTCAACATGCACGTTCTCCTTTTAGACTCAGGATTTTTGTTTATGTAGGCTATTATAGGATAGCCTACTTGTTCCCACAGAATGGTAGACGGCCTGATTGATTGTTTGAAGACATTATAAGAAGTTTGCAAAGGAAAAGGTACAGTTTCATGACAATACAGTACACTGGTACAAGGTCAACTAAAAGAATAGGCCTACATACCTTAAAAATCCTTATAGACTTGTTTCAATTGGCGTCCTTTTTTAACTCATATAACAGAATGACAGACAAATAGAACACAGTACTATATAGCATATTATATAGCAGGATAGCAGGAGAACGAATTTGACCCTATTTTTTAGCCAAATCTGGGTTGGACGTGATCTGTGGCACTGCCTCTGGTGTTGTAATTGTGAACATCCTTGACGTTTTGGAAGTATTTTGTCAGGTATAGGCTATATGTTATGCTATGCAAGGGCTATATTGTTAACACTATTGTATTAAGTCTAAGCATAACGATAACACCCCCCACCAACTGATTAGCCTACTGTACATTTAAATTATAGATGCTGTCTTGCATATTATTGTATGTCTTTTAATGTTTTGATTAATTGAAAGATGAATACACAGGAGCACAATGGAAACAAAGCCCTCTGGGGCTTTTGTGTCATTGCATCTTACCACTGTGCCTTTTTGCCAACTGTTAATAAAGTAGGCTATTCAATCAGTCAATCAATGGCAAACGCGCACACTCACACGCACAAAAAGAGACAGACAGACAGACAGACAGACAGACAGACAGACAGACAGACAGACAGACAGACAGACAGACAGACAGACAGACAAAGCCTCATATAATACACATTAAGGCAGATGATGACCATATGCATCATACATATACATACCTGGAAGCCCTTTGACAGAGGGCAGAACACCACCAAATGGACCAGTCTCCGCAAAGCCCTGGGCATCATGAGTCGCTCCGCTTGCTTAGGGATGATGCTATAGGAATCAGCAGTATCCTCCCTGCACAATCACATCCTTATAGCAACCTATGCGTTTCAAATAAGCCTAATTTATTTGTCAAGCGTATTAGGCCTATAGCCCAAGGCATTAGCGCTCTGGCCTGTCAGCCTAGGCTATTTTAGAAAGATGTTCACTTACATCGATGGTGGTGAGCAAACAAGAGGCTACACACCATAACATGTTTCGTGATCCATGTCTCACACACCATTGCCATTCATTGTGGCGGTGTCGGGAAAAAAAGAAATCCGCGTCGACTTGCAATCTCAGCCAAGCCTATCTACGCACAATCGATTATTTAAAGCCTTTAAATACATAAATTCGAGGGCTAGACCACATCCGTGTCAGACTCCGGCAGATGTTGCAGGCAACGTCGTCGACCGACGCATCCGATGTGGAAAAAAAGCCATTTCTTCACTGTGTCATCATGCATCATTCATTCATCAGAGTCAGAGATCCGTTCGAACAAAACGGTCAAATTAATCCGTGCCAGAGATGTCCCATGGCCGCAGCCTCCATCCACATCCAGTCCAGTCCGTGTTGACAGCGATTCATCGGAGCGTGTTGCGTTTAAAGGGGAACAGATCGTTATGTTATGCGTGGGGCTCGCCCAGTGGCGTCAGTTCAGAAAAAAGCTAAGGTATGGCAACATGACTGGTGTGTCTTGCAAAGACACCAGTCACGTTGCCATACTTTAGCAACAGGCACGATGAAAAGTACATGTTATTGTTTCACCCTGTAGCCAAGGTAAGGCAGCTGCCATAGCTTGCCATACCCAATTGACGCCTCTGCATGGGGCTCGCCTCGCTTGGCAGACTGATGCGCTCTGCTTTTAATAGCCTATCAGTGGTGGAAAAAAGTGCTCAAATGCTTTACATACTGCAATATATATAGGTCTATAGGCTACAAGTAAAACTCTGGAATTCAAAATGTATTGAGTAAAAGTGCAAACGTATTGGTATAAAATGTAGGCTACTTAAAATACCAAAAGTAAAAGTAGGCTACTCATTAGGCTTGATTGATTGATTGAAGACTTTATTAGAAGTTTGCATAGAAAAAGGTACAGTTTCATGACGGTACAGTTCACTGGTACAAGGTCTACTAAAAGGAGATCCATGAAAAGACTAAGCTTATTTCCACTGGAAACCATTGAAGTATCTCATATAACATTGAATGACAGACAAATAGAACACAGTACTATGCAGTAGATATGTAAAGAAAAACAAAAAAGAAAACAGTAAGTCTAAACAAACAGTATATACAAAGAAGGGGCAGGGGAGGGTAGGGTTGGGCTAGGTTCATTTTTTTTACCAGCTGCGAACGGCTGCTGCCTGTAAGTGGTTTTTCAGGGCAATTTTAAAGGATGCTAGTGTCATAGGCAAAATGTCATAGAGGCGATTTAAAGTTTTAAAATATTAAAACCTTTTGAAAATAGCAGATCTACAGAGCTTGTAGATCTGCTATTTTCAAATGTTTGAAATGTATAGACCTATAGGGCTGAGTGGTTTAATATAGGCCCTATGTTTTGTAATACATAATTAAAATCTGCAACTATAGTAACTAAGGTTTTCAAGAAAATGTATAGTGGAGTACAAAAGTTACTACAAAAGTAGGCTATAATATTTGGATCCGAGGTGTAGTGGAGTAGAAGTAAAAGTATTGGAAATTGGAAACACTCAAACATATACCTCAAAATTGTACTGTGTAAGTAGGTTTAAGTATTATGTAGGCCTACTTACTCTCCACCACTGCTATCTCTCGCCTCCGTTTCCTGTCCTTTTCACTAGAATGCAAATGAGGTGAAACCCCTATGGGTGAAACCAATGAAGGCTAATGGAAAACATTATATTTGATATCCAGTAGTAGGCCTAGAGACAGAGACAAGCCACTGTTTTTTTTTCTTTTCTTCTTCTTTTCTTAATTTTCTCTAGTAGGCTACTATCATTTTATCTGTCTGCCATTCAATGTTATTTAAAAAAAAAAGGATCTCAATTTAAGGCTTACTTGAGCTTATATGCTTTTAGTTGTCCTCCTTGTACCAGTGAACTGCACTGTCATGCAACTGTACCTTTTTCTATGCACACTTCAAATACACTATTCAATCATTCAATCAATCAATCAATCAATCAATCAATCAATCAATCAATCAATCAATCAATCCATTAGCCAGGCTAATTTGCTTGGGCTCCAATGACCATCCTACTTCCAGTAGGCTGCTGGTGATGCTGAATGACTAATGAGATTCATTCATATATGAAGCGCACGCATATTCATATTTCTTGACTTTGCCTAAAGGATGCAAAACTTGGTTTTCATCTTCCTGATTATGTATCGTGTCCCCTTTCCTGGCAAGGAAGGACAAAAAAGGATACACATTGATGAAGTTTGAATAATAATATTTTTCTTGTTAGGCCGAATTCAAAACTATCCCTGTCTGTCAGTGGGCTATTGTGATCTTAAGACAATGCAATGGTATTGCAACCCAGTACGTGATGTGACATGGCTTATCATCAATGCTCAACTACCTTCAAAACTGACATTATGAAGGTACTTTGGACTGCAGCACACATTCATGATGTCACTGATCACATGACCCCAATCAATCCTCCTCACACAGGCCTAATTTTGTCCCTTTGCATTTTTTTTTTAATATAAATCTTTATTCAAACATCATGACGTACAATTAACAAGACAATACGAAACAGACAATACAGTACAGTACAACACAACACAAACGGCAAGTTATCAATACATTAATATCCTCTAGGAAATGCCTTGATTAGGCATTTCCTGCTGAGAGCAGTTTTTATTGGCACTAAAAACCTGAGTTTTGGTGAGTTTCGATGATGTCATCAGAATCACTGATGGCAGAAGACTGGTGTCATTTTGAATTATGCCAGTCCTCTAATGTGAGTGTGCTGCCATCTTTTGGGCAGTGTGCCATGATGCCCTAGAGTGCATGGCCATCTTCTGGCTAGAATAATTATTTCACCTTTAGTGGAAAACTAGAACTGTGCTCTGTTGAGGTGCCAACTGTGTGCCAGAAGAGCACGCCACGAGGTGCGCTCACCACTGGCGATGCCAGTGACATCACATTGGCTGTTAATGACGTTGCCACAAATGCTGGTCCCTGATTGGGCTACAGGCTTAAACACACACAGACACCTACATACGCAGCCGAACGCAGTACTTGCGCGCTCTGCTGGCTACATGAATTGTTCATGACTTTGAAACCATTTTTAAATACTTTAACCATTTTTAGAAATCTGTTTAATTTGATTGGATGGTTTATTATAACATATTATTCTGTGGTCTGACAAAATTTGAATACACAATTCTGCTTGAAATCGATAGCTCAGATGCTGGTTGCTCAACCTGTACAAGGTTCGACGAGAGGATCCAATCGTATTCTTTCGATGCCTTTGGCAGTAGATGAGACGAGAGCCTGAACCAATGAGTTGGTGCTCTGGCTGAAGGTACCAGCTCGGTTTTATACCCTGCATGCAGGAGGTGACTGTGTGGCCCATCTCCGACCATGACAGCCTTGACAGGGGTCTTCAACAGGGGTTCCGGGACACCCAGGTGGTCCTCAGAGTCACTACAGGGGGTCCTCCAAATCTTTGTGTGATAGAAACCTTTTTTCTCCTTTTTTATATTAACCACTTGAACCTAGCGTCCATATTCTGAGAACTTTAGCCAAAAATAGCAGATCTACAAGCTCACAACGCCTTGCACTGCGAGGCGTTGTGAGCTTGTAGATCAGCTATTTTTGGCAAAGAGGTTTGGTGTAGAGAGGAAAAAGAGTAGACCAAGTACAGAGTGAAAGGTCAAGTTTATTAAGTATTGACGGTTCAAGGGGTAAAATGTCTGAAAACAGACATTGACATGAATCCAAAATACACTGATGATTGTGCTGTCAAACAATGAAACTATATGGAATCTATGAAAAGGTTGTGGGGTCCCTGCTTCATCTCTCTCTCAACTAAGGGGTCCTTGACCTGAAAATGTTGAAGACGATAGTCTCGTGTGACACAATGGGATTATCTCCGTATGGGGTTCCGGGCATATGCCCCGAAACGTTCTTTACACTGCTTATACACCTACTTCCTGTGTGTTTTGCTTATTGATTACATTTCAATATGTTGTAGACATTTCTTTTGTCTCTGTGAGTTTGTTAGTGTGCTTGTTTGATTGGGTTTGCTGCCTTAAATGTCTATTTATGAACATGATTGGTGTAATAAAATAACATACAATTAAATAAAAACATAAGGCTAATGACGCTGAACCATTATTTAACTGTCTGGACAGGACAGGACAGGACAGGACAGGACAGGACAGGACAGGACAGGACAGGACAGGACAGCAATGTAAACAAATCATAGTGCTTTCTTGGGTTTAAATCCTATTAGTAGGCCTTGTATCTGAACTGTACTGTCCTGTGCTTTTCCTATGCGAACTGCTATTCAGGCAAGGCATGAGTGACTAGCAGGGGTGGGCAATTATTTTTTTCCATGGGGCCACATGAACAACAGAAAATATTGTGGAGGGCCGGGCCAAAAGGCAGTGCTCCCCGCAAACTAAACACATTGCTTTACCTCCGACTTCAGTAAAATAAATATGGTACTTCAACAATTTTTGTTGAAAACCTGGCATTCGGCACGACTTTTCTTTTTTTTTCCACTTTAGCCATTTGTGATGGGTAAGGTAAGGCAGGTTGTCTTGATGTGTGACCAGTCTGACCACCTGCTTGTTATTGAGACAACATCCGATGATCACGCACAGTCGCACACGTGCTGATGTAGGCATTGTGTCCATATGTATGTGAATAAAAAAACGTAAAAATAAAAGAAATGCCGCTTTAGTCCATGCATGAGATAAAATTTGAAAATGTGTTTATTTTGTAATTTGCCATTAACCCCACACGGGCCGGTCAGAGTGAACCAAAGGGCCGCATACGGCCCCCGGGCCGCACAATGCCAAGGTCTGGACTTTAGGATAAGACAAAACATGATAGTTCAGGAGGACAGGAGGAAAGGAAAGGATAAAACAGGACACGAATGGGGTCCGCTCAATATGCCGATGGGCCGCTGTTCCGGCTAGCGTCGGCAGGTTAGTTACTCGTCACGGTTACTGAGGTTAGGTTTAGGGTTAGGGTTAGAGTTAGGGTTAGTTTTAGTCTCTGAATACCGGCCCGTCGGCATACTGATGTGGACCCGACACAAATGAAGTGACAAGAAAAGACAAGGACAGGACAAGGAAAGAGTCAAGACAAAGACTAAACTAACATGTTGAATGTTTTTAATAGTCGGGCCCCCACTTTCACTTAATGCAGCCCATGGGTTAATATTGGCATACTGACTTCAGTCTATATTAGTAGCTTAATGACTAAATGTATTGTCCTTTTTATGTCCAATGTGTTTGTATTTAAGTTCAAAATAAGTATAACTAAATGCACCTTAAGTTAAATAAAAATGTTACTTTTCAGGATTCTAATTAAAAAAATAGCCAAAATAAATTCAGGATTCAAATAGCAGATGTACAAGCTCAACACGTGTCATACTGTGCCGCATTTTGAGCTTGTAGATCGGCTGTCTTTGCTACTTTTATATGACACGGAATGATGAAGCAGGGCATTCATTTACAATAAGAGCTTTAGCTGAGAGAGAGATGAAGCAGGGGCCCCCAGATTCCATATAGTTTCATCGTTTGACACCACAATCATAAGTGTATTTTAGATTCATGTCAATTTGTGTTATCAGATATTTAACTACTTGAACCGTCAATACTTAATAAACTTGACCTTTCACTCTGCACTTAGTCTGCTCTTTTTTTCCCATCTACGCCAAACCTCTTTGCTAAAAATAGCCTATCTAAAAGCTCGCAACACCTCGCAGCTCAAGGCGTTGTGAGCTTGTAGATCTGCTATTTTTGGCTAAAGTTCTCAGAATATGGACACTAGGGTTCAAGTGGTTAAATATAAAAAAGGAGAAAAAAAACGTGATATCACTCAAAGATTTAGAGGACCCCCTGTTGTAACGCTAAGGACCCCCTAGGTTTGAAGACCCCTGATTTAAGTGGTTGAATGTTCCTCATTTTGCTGGGGACCATCTAGAATCCCCTCAAGGACCCCATGGGGATCCATGGACCCCACTTTGAGAACCACTGGTCTACACTACAACCTATTATTTCACTAATGAGGATGCCAGCATACAGCAAGGATCTAACTAGCGCAATCACAAGGTTGTTTTGTTTGGAACAAAAACCTTCTCAGTTGTCCATGACCTCTAGGCTATACAGGCACAGAGCCGTAAGGAGGAAATAGATAAATAAAAACATTCACCAAAATATTTAATACAAAAATACGATCCTCCAACATGTGTGTTTGCATATGCCTTTTTCTTTGATACTGGGAGTGGTGGAAAGTAACTCATTACAGTATATTTACTCAAGTACAGTAGGCTACTTAAGTATTTTGAGATACTTTTACTTAAATGGTAAACGGTGCATTTGTATAGCGCCCTTATCCAAGGCGCTTTACATAGATTGTGCATTACATTCACCCATTCACACACATTCATTCACCGATGGCGGAGGAAACCATGCAAGGCACCAACCTGCTCACCGGGAGCAACTCAGAGTCTTGCTCAAGGACTCTTCCACACTAACTCTGGGGGAGCCTGGGATCGAACTGGGAACCCTCCGTGTTCTAATGACGGTTTCTCTACCCCTGAGCCAAGGCCGCGCCCACTTAACCAGAGTATTTTCAATTTTCAATACTCGTACTGTAGATCTGCTTTTTTCAAAATATATTTTTATAGGCTAAATTTTAGACAACTGAAAACTTGCAAAACAGGATATTCTGCATATCGAGGACTTTTACTTTTGGTTCTAACTTGGTTCTAACTTTTTGAGGCACTTGTCCTTTGGACAAGTACATTTCCCATCCACTTCCAGGCACAAGAGTCACTTTAAAAAGTCACAGATAAAAATTAGACATTTCACAGAAATGTCTTTTTTTTAATCTGACCCCTCCACAAATTGTATCGGGGGTCCACAGTCTGCATACAGCACAAAGCTGCTAGGACCGTCACAAAAAAAGTGAAACCAAGAGCCACTTGTCCAACAGACAAGCACAGGACAAGCCTTAAAGGGGAAGACCACCCATTTTCAATATTGAACTACCGGTATGTCATTGTGTGGTGTGGAAATATAAAAAAAGTTCCCCCCCTTCTGCGTTGCCTAGAACTGGAAGATTGATTTTGGGGTTTGTATTGTAAAGTACAATGGTGTGATGTCATCAAGTTGTACTTTACAATACAAACCCCAAAATCAATCTTCCAGTTCTAGGCAACACAGAAGGGGGGGAACTTTTTTTCTATTTCCACACTATTCCTCTAAGGTATATTAATGACATAGTTCAATATTGAAAATGGGTGGTCTTCCCCTTTAATGTCATGCCCTGCTTTAAGTATTTCATTGCCAATCACTGTACTCAAGTGCATTTTGAATACCGGACTTTCACAGCATGTAGAAACAGTATTTCTACTTTGCTGTATTGAAACTTTTACTTAAGTAAAAAAAAAAATGTGAGTAGCCTACTTTTTCCACCGCTGGGTACTGGAGGTGGGGGGAATAGTTAGTTTGTTTGGCATTCATTCATTGCTATGGTTATAAACATCGTGGAAATAGGCTCCAGGGGAAGTGGGAAAGAATGGAGAATGTGTCTGGACACAGCCAAGAGATTCTTCAATGGACATTACGTAGAGAGTAGTTGAGTGAAGTCAGAACACGTAAAATACAATAGAAGAAACAGCAGTGTCACACAAATAAAATACAACAGTGTTACACAAATGGAGACAAAAAAATACTAAATGTACAAAAGCACACATGGGGCAGATGTTTTCAACACTTTCCACATCAAGGTCCATTATTTGTTCAGCATTTGCACCACTAACCACGATTTATTTAGCCTCTCAGACCCTAATGCAGATGTTTAACTACAATTTAACTAATTGAGAGCATAAAATGAAACCGTACAGGGTCCATTTGGTTTCATTTTACACTCTCAATAGTTAAGATCTATAAGGGTCCATTTGGTTACCAACTCTCCATCATTTAGCTGGGGACCACCTGAAGGACCACTGGTGGTGATAGTAAAATATGTTATTGTTGTTTAACATGGTATAGATACCATTTTCAGTGTCAATGTCATGATGTTTTGAACAACTAACTAACGCAGGAGAATGACCACTGAGAGATGCCAATCAGGTCATTATGTACAGGACACAGGATAACAAAACGCCAAACATACTATCTGCCCTTACGACTGGTGCCTGTAACACGAAAACATCTGATATCCATTGCTCTACTGTACTTGTCATGTTTAACTTTGTCCAATCAGAATGTGACTAATGTATTCTGTAAATCCATATATCTGTGAAATCATTATGCTTGTCACTCAGAGAGAGATACTATGGGTGACAATGCTCTCTACTGTACTTGTACAGTACCTACAATTTGAACTCTGACTAAACTTCAACACAAAACGCATATTCCCTGGTGTGGTCTCATTCATTGTGTGGAGTACTTTATTATGGTTGGGGAAAACTGCTTATCCATATGGAATATGATCCAAATTCCATCAGGTGGTCCCCTGGAAAGTGGACAGGAGGAGCCGGGATTTGAACCGCCAACCAGCCGTCCCAATCAATAATCAATCAAATTATATTACAGTAAATATATTACTTTACTTTTACGGCACAGGTCAAGACAGGTGGACATTGTACAAGGACATTGATTGATTGATTGATTGATTGATTGATTGATTGATTGATTGAAGACTTCATTAGAAGTTTGCCCAGGAAAAGGTACAGTTTCATGACAGTACAGTTCACTGGTTCAAGGTCAACAATAAGGATACACCCAAAAAAGCTTATGGCTTGTTTCAATTGCGATCCTTTAAAAAAAAAAGAATGACAGGAAACGGATCAGACAAGGCTGTGGCTTGCTATTGTTTGCTTGCTATTGTTATTGATGATATCCTATGCATAGTAGGCTACTGTATTCTATCCGTCTGTCTTTCAATGTTAGATACATAAAGGGATCCTGTGTAAATAAGCCGTGAAGCTTACTAGGATCCCCTTTTAGTTGACCTTGTACCAGTGAACTGTACTGTCATGAAACTGTACTTTTTCCTATGCAACCTTGACCTTCTAATAGAATCTTCAATTGAAGAATTGAATAATTGAATAATTTATTTGCATAGGAAAGGTACAGTTTCATGACAGTACACATCACTGGTACAAGGTCAAGTTGGTCAACTAAAAGGAGATCCTAGTAAACTGACAAGAACCATAGATTAGAACCCAGCACATTGGCCTGCACATGGTGGCATGGTCGGCAGGTGGCGGTGTTGCACCCCCTCAACGGTCGTGCAAACCAACATTACAAGCAGAAGGCCAGCGAGCGAGCAGCAGGCAGGCGTCACCGCTGATTGGGCGTCCCCGGCCGTGACGCGTCGTGACGTGACAGGCCCGGGCTGTCATTGGCTGCGGCTCACGCCTCGGGGGCCGACGTCCGCCCGAAAACAGCAGATCTGCAAGCTCACAACGCGTCGCGGATGCAACGCGTTGTGGGCTTGCGGATCTGCTGTTTTTCTACCGTCGTACGACCGAGTTG
Source organism: Nannobrachium achirus (assembly GCF_963921795.1). Lineage (NCBI taxonomy): Eukaryota > Metazoa > Chordata > Actinopteri > Myctophiformes > Myctophidae > Nannobrachium > Nannobrachium achirus. The sequence continues at coordinate 61,365,018 of NC_137822.1, forward strand.
TAGATCAGGCTTCGGGTAGCGTTCTTTTCTTTTTTCTCCTCTTCTTCAAGCCGGGGCGTTCTTGGCTACACATCAACACAATGCAGATATAACACACCACCAGCACCCCGTCTCAACGCCCTGGCATACAGGTAGCATTAACGGACAATAATAAGGACTTTAGATGGAGGATAACTACAAGTTAACTTAACATTTTTAACAGGGCTATCACGATGACAGTAGCTTCCACTGCTTGCTCGTTGAGAGACAGGACTCTTGTGTTGTTAGTTAGCTGCTAAAAGGCTGCTATAGACAGTCCACCTCCTCTTCTGGCTGTTGTTATTAGAGCGATCGATGCCAACCGGTGTGTAGCAGCAGGCAGGCAGCGGCTGCACACACGCACGCACAGACACCCTGTCAGATTGTGTTTTAATATATATATGTATATTAGGGATGATAGGGATGATGAGCTGACTTGTTTGTTCGTGTTAAACGAAGTCGTTTGGAGAGAGAGAGGAAACCAAAACGCAACCAAAGTGCCTTGTTGTGTTTGCAAAATGCAAGAATAAATATATCCCTCCCCTGGATCAATGTTGGCTTTTTGCCACCGGGTGACCGGATCGGGATCTCACTTGCTATACTGTCACACTGCGAGGTGCGACAAACGTGGTGCCCTGAGTACTGAGAAGTATGCAGACTCAGAGTCTGACAATCTCTCAGCGATGGCCATTCATATGATGCAAAAATGTCATTGACATTTGTGACCGATATATCCGATAAACCGATTAATTGCGCGGGCATGTCGATTGATACCGATGTTGCAATCCAATGTATTATTATTTTACCTTACACCTGTTATATAGTGATTTTGGATGCACATGCAGACATCTAAAGAAAATAACCTGTTTTGTAAAGGCCTAGCGATATGCACTTTAGTTCAAACAACTCAAATGTACGGGTTACTCATAAGATGTAGTTCTTATTTTTATGTGACATTTTACCTAACTTGTTTACACGTTCACTGATATAGCATTTTAGCTTTTTTGAGCCGTGGTTGTGGTGGTCACACCGTCTCCTATACATGGCCGTGTGTGTGGGTATGTATGCGTGCATGTCTGTATGTAGCCTGTCTCTGTATGTAGCCTGCAGTACCTTTTCTGACCACACATGTTAAGGGAGGGGCGCTGTTGTTCAGGCCAGGCACACTCACACTCGCACACAAACGTTCAGGCCAGGCACACACACACACGCAGCCTCCACCGCTCAGTTCACACGAGTGTGATTTTTTTTCTTATGCGAAATATCGGCCGATACCGATATGACGGACGATTGACCGCGCGCCCCCTAGAGTACGATGAGCGAACATTATGCCAAGGTCAGCGTTCAGCTCGAGCAAATGAAATCGTCGCCTGGCAAGGAAGCCGCCGCGGAGGAGGGCGCGGATGACGACGACCGCCAGGTGCCTTCGTCCGTCTCCTCGGACCCCCCGGGCATCCCGGCCGGACGGAGGGACCCCTCCAAGGCCTCCATCACGTACAGGTAGGGATGGGATGATATTATCGTTTATCGTGATAAAAAAACACTCACGATAATCGTATCGTGGAGATTTAATATATCGTGATATGTCCTCCGTCATGCACTGGGATCAATTCACCTTTTATTTGCCGAGCTGCATAGCCGGTATAATTTAAAGGTAACCGGTCACTTTGCCAAAAATCCAACTCGCCAAATTGTCCACGCTCATTGGGCAGGCTTGTCAATGCTCCTGAATTTGCCAGGATGATTGGCAATTACATCTACTATGTTAAATATTTTCTGGGGGAGGACCGCCAGATGAGAAGTCATTATTAAGGATGTCTTACTTTGCTTCAGTCATCAAATTTGTACACCTGCATTTGGCATGTTAAGGCTGAAATTGTACCCATGCTTGTAAAGCAAGCCTGATAAAAGTATCAAACATGCACAAAATTCAACAGAACACAGGAAAATATATCTGTTAAGAAGTTTTGGGGGGAGGACCACCAGACCCCTGTTGGGGAGTTCCGCGCACCCCCTAAAAATTTGACAACCCTGCTCATTGGTGAGATATCCTAGCAAGTTGATTTGGCGAGTTGGATTTTTGGCAAAGTGACTGGTATTCAATTTAAACCCTCTATAATTGGTAAAAGGTACTTTTTTTCACTCTCTATCAAATGTCTTTGCCAAAAAATAGCCGATCTACAAGCTCACAACGCGATGCGTTGTGTGCTTGTAGATCTGCTATTTTTTGGCAAATGTTCCGCCCCAGGATAATGTATTTTGAGTTATCGTGATAAAATCGTAAAACGCGATTTCTTTTGTCACAACAATCGTGATATGACATTTTCATATCGTCCCATCCGTACAGGCAGCGCTGCAAGAGCCGCAGCAAACTGGGCAAAGACGAAAAGAATGCGTGCGTCAAGCAACAACAGCAGCAGCACGCCGCGGCCGATCAGGCCTTGCACCACCACCACCACGGTGGTGGCGAGGCCGCGCATCACACGGACGCGGGCAAGAACCTGAACAGGCCCGGGGCGCTGCTGCTTCACCACGAGCAGACGCTGCTGCACGTCAAAGGGACCGGCAAGATACTGCAGGGGAAGACGGAGAGCAACGGGAACATCGCGCCCTACCACAGGCCCAGAGACGCCAAGGACGGACACCGAGACGACGGCGTCTCGAAGCTGGCGAGGAGGAGGCGGCCCGTGACGGTGGACACCTCCAAGGCCAAGACGTCGCTGGAGGCGCTGAAGCTCAGCATCAAGCAGCTGAGATGGAAAGAGGTAAAACTGTAAGGCGTCTTACTAGTTATGTTATACACTAAACTGCTTTGACTTTTACTTGGTAAAGATTATTCAACCACGTAATCCCTATATACTTTGATGGCTGGTGTCCTTGGCAAGCGTGTTTCCTAAACCCACCAGGATTGAGTTAAGTCCCGCCTCGCGGAAACTTCCAGGAGTGGCTGAAATCCTGAAGTGGACACATGGAGGGTGGATAAAGTCAGACCTAGTAAATGCATGAAGACAATCTTGTACTGAGAAAAGCCTGCATTTGCACAATGCACAGCTATTAATTTGTCACTACAGTGCTCAAAATAAACTGTGCTAAAAAAAATTACTTGTACTGTGCTTAAAAAAGGGAAAACCTTTTAACTTTGCTAAAGAGAAAAACGTACTGAGAAAGCTATTAATTTGTCACTACTGTGCTCAAAATAAAAACTCTTACTGATTATCAGTTAAATTGTTATAGTTTGGATATGGCTTTGGGCATATTATGCTGCATGTATGGATCAGTAGGTATAGTATTGCTTTGCACTAAGAGCACTATATGCACTTTCATACTTAAGATTATTGAGAGAGGCGTTTCCGCGAGGCAGGTCTTAGCTCAAGCCTGGTGGGTTTAGGAAACACACAAACGGCGTCCCCCAAGGGTCTATACTAGGCCCCCCTACTTCTCTGAAGAAGCAAGCAGCAGGCCAAATCGCTTTGCTGAAAATAGCGGGTAGAGCTGCTATTTTAGCTGCATGTTCGGCCTCAAGATAGGGATCCTGCCAGGGTTCATGTGGTTAATAGTGGGTTGGCTTTATACTTAACAAATTTATCGAAACGAAGCGGATAAAAGCGCCAAACTTTTTTTTAGGCTTCTTTAGGACCTAAGGATGGATTTTAGCCTTGGGTACCAAACTTTATTTTGAAAATTACCCATAGAATTATCCGTATCAAGTTGGGCTCCCATCGACTTTCTATAAAGGAGGAAAATACCCAGAAAAAAAATCTGCTTTAAGTAGGATTTGAGGGGTCTAGCGCCTTGTAAACTGAGAGCCTTGCAAACTATTGTGTACTATTTTAGGATTGGAGCATTTTGAAGTGGTCAAACTAGCAAATGTGCGAATTTTGAGTAATTAGCTCATAAAGTCAATGCAAGATTCCACACCCGTCACGAACTTCCACGGAGCGAAAAAGCGGCTGTTTTTTATTCGCTCTTGTGTCGAATTTTGTGAATATTCGCTGCATCAAAGCAAGCTCACTCTATTCAATTTAAAGAGAGAGAGAGAGAACATAGTCGAGGGACCATCCCTTTGCATTGAGGCCGAGGGGAACATCTGTTCTCCTTTTCCGTGTCTCGTCTTGTCTGTGTGGCTGCTTGCTAGTACTGCCGTCAGTGGCGGAAAGGTACTCAAATGTCTTACTAGTAAAAGTATGGTTTATGTATGTTGTATTACTAGTAAGACGCCTCAGGGCGACAAGCGAGGTCGTGCCACAGTGATGTGGACGGGTGCATCTCTCCACTCCGACATGTCTCCTTTCCGACATGTCTCCATTCCGACACTAACCCTATCTCTAACCCTAACCCTAAACCTAACCCCTATGGGAGTGTCGCCACTCCGACAATAAGAAGTCAATTTCGGAGGGAACTCCATCAGGGAACTCCATATATGGGCATAAAAGGGATTTTGGTTAGTGTGACAGTTAAGCCAGAGAGCGTGATGTCAAAGCGGCAAACCCATTTTGGTAGAGTGGTTCCCCTGACATTGGAGTGACGTCAGAGCATGATGACATCATGATGACACATTTGTACGGTCTATGGGTTTGCCCATAAACCGTAAAAATGTGTACTAGTGACGTCCGTCTACACGCGGACAAGCTGTGACATTTCTCATGTAACTAACTAGTAACTAATGTTTTAAAATAAATGGTTGAGTAAAAATACAATAGGATCGGAAATGTAGTGGAGTAGAAGTAAAAGTAGGCCTACTGGAAATTGGACATACTCAAGTACAGTACAAACACCTACAACAGTACTCAAGTAAAGCTCTGTCCAGACGGGCGAATTAGCGAAAGCGACGTGAATAAGCGAACCAAAAAGGCGAAGAATTCGCGATTCGCGTTTTTCCATACACACCAAAAGGCGACGCGAATATGCGCTTAATATTCGCTTAATTCGCCTAAACGAGGGGGTGATTATCTGCCTCTGGCGCATGCAGGAGAAAGGAGAAGAGAGAGGAGAGAGTAGAACGGAGAAACAAATAGTACACGCGCTCCCTATGTGCGTTCTTCATATTATATCGCATCTCTCTGAGTCTGCATGCAGTACATTTGGCCAGAGAGAGAGGGGAAGCCAGGGGAGCAGAGCGTTCACCGTTCCTCCTCCGCCCGTGTCCCTGCATACTGGCAGGTCCCCGCAGCAGCTGGTGGAAAGTAACAAAGTACATTTACTTGAGTAGCCTGTACTTGTAGATGAGTCCAATTTCCAGTACTTTCCTTCTACTCCACTACACTTCGGATCCTTTTGTATTTAATACCCAGCGATTTATTTTAAAACATTTGTCTTTTTGCAGTTATAAATTAGCCTAAAACATACCATGCTTTTACCAGTAATTCAAGTAGTTTTTACAAGCAGCCACGCTGCCACACAGAGAGAGACACGGAAAAGGAGAAAAACACCGTTCCCCTCGGCCTCAATGCAACATGAAGGTCCCTCCACCATTCTCTCTCTCTCTCTCTTGAAATAGGGTAGAGTGAGCTTACTTTGATACAGAGAGAGAGAGGAATTCGCCTTTGAACGTTCGCTAAATTCGACACAAGGGCGAATAAAAAACAGACGCCTTTTCGCTTTTTCAAAATTCGCGTTTGGTGTGGATGCTTCCATTGACTTTATAAGGTTTTTAAAAAAAGGCGAATTATACGCTAATTCGCTATTCGCCAATTCGCCCTCTGTGTGTACGGACCTTAAATGTAGGCTACTTAGTTACCTTACACCACTGGTTGATGCTGCGACTGGCTGGCTGCACCTGGGGAACCCTTCAGACAGTGTCCTCCCTGCTGTGATCATGTGATGATGGGTTGTGTGATGCCATCCCTAAATAATTCACACCACAGATAGCTTTATTCAATTTGTCAAATTTTATACGCGTATTCGCATCGCGGTAGTTGTGTAAGTAAAAAAGCGCAATGCGAATATTTCGCATTTTCGGGTCGCTTATTCGCGGTGTGTAAATACCTTTAGTCTGCTAACAGTATATTGTCGTTGTCGGGTGGAAACCTTGTATGTCCAAAACCGTTCGTTTTGTATGTATCATTTAAAAAATGATTTAAACTAGTGAAAACAGCCGATCTACAAGCACACAACTAGGCTGTTTTCACTACTTTTGTGCGATGGCCTTGGTATGATGAAGCAGGGCTTTATGTGCGAGAAAAAAAACTTACAAATTTGAAACTTGGAGATACAAGGTTTCTGCCTGACAGAGACGATATGAATGTGTGTTTGCATGTAATGCACACTCAACTGTATCTAAAGAGCTTTGGATAAAAGCGCCATATAAATGCACCATTTACCATTTAGCATGCAATGTACTAGACAGGATGTCTGTGCCATTGTCGCGGCATCATATAAATACAACGACACAATCACTTTTAACCCCGTCACTTTAAACTGTTAAGTCCCCGGTGTAAAATGTATAGAATTACAGCCGCGTGTGGCTGAAAGTTGTGTTAGCCTAAATGGAAAGCAACTGCTTTAAAACATGTATGAGACTTGGCTAATTGATACGGGCTACCTCTTTCCTGGGCCGAGCCAAGGCGAGCGCCATCTGGTCTGCCCCAAAGAGCAGTTTGAATGTGATGCAATTAAGCCATTTAGGCCTAGACTTGTTGAATGCTTTAACTATTGGAAAAATAGCAGATCTACAAGCTCACCGAGTGCCGCGATGCGAGTTCTAGATCTGCTATTTTTGAAAAAAATCATGAAAACTTTTCTCATTTCTAAAGTGAACATTTGTAATATAATATTTGCTCCTGGGGGGGTCCCTGATACAGATGGGGGTCGGTGGCCAAATACATATAATTCTAGGGGTCCTTGACATGAAAGAGTTTGAGAACCAATGACGTGGAAACATGTTTTTCAAAAAAAAAAAAAGAAAACCTTAGAAGGATTTAGAAAACACTTATAGAATCAGGTCAAAATCGGGTCAAAATTCAGATGTTCACGATAAAAAAATAAATAGCTGTGAGCTTGTAAATCTGCTATCTTTCAACAGTTAAATCATGAAATAATAATACGCATTCTAAAACAGCTAGTTCCATTCCTTGATTCTGATTGTCTGGTTTCCCTTTAATTGCTGTGGTATGTGAGACTATAACCCACACCTCTAATCAGTTTATATCAAACCCAGGTCCGTTATTTCTTTCCACTGTTGTGAAGCTAGACCAGAGAACTTGATTGCAAGTAACAGGTGTGTTGTTTCTGCAGCCTGGCCGGGAACTACGTTCCTGTGCTGGGGACTACTTTCTTGCAGAGCAGACCTTATAGTGAATTATTAGTGATAGAACAGTTTTAATTGGTACATGTCTATGATTTTTCATGTTGCCATATTGTAACCGTTTTAGAAAAGCAATAAGCCACACAAGGCTTGTGGTTACCTGTATTTTACACCGCCTACGCCTCTCAGCCGGAGTAAAATACCAGGTAACCACTCGCCTCTTGTGGCTTATTGCTTCAATAATGCGTACCCGGTCTAACTGGCTTAATACCTGCCATCGTTCATTATCAACAGACCTCTCCATTATGAATGAGGCATACTCAAGGGCAAGGCAAGAAGCCTCTCTTTATCACTGGGACCATGCGGCGATACTTACACCCAGCCCTTCCTATTGGAGCAGATCTTGTATCACAACCTGTAGACAGCGGCCCTATACATTACCCACCTTTGTCTCTCCTGATGCACCCGCAACTAGGGCTGTCACAGTTATTACATAACCGTCTAATCGCAGTTATTTGACATAATCGCGATTATGTTTCATAATCATCATAATCGTTTCCATGATGAAAAATGTCACACATATATATATATATATATATATATATATTTTTTAGTAAAACATTTTGGAAATCGCTGATCTACAAGCTCACAACGTGTCTATCAATGTTATTTTTTAAGTATAAAGTTGTCAAATATGTCAGTAATTCTTTGTATATTTAGTAGGGCTGGGATGCGATTAAAAAATTGATCGAATTAATTACAGGCTTTGTAATTAATTAATCGTAATTAATCATTTTTTTTTTTTTTTCAAGTAAAACACATTTTGTTGTACGAGTGAATCAACAAGTGAGTTTTTTTAATCAAAATGTCTCATCCACTGGGCCAAGCAAAGCGCTCTGATCGGCTACTTCTCCCTTTGCGTTTGTTGTCTCTTCTTGGTTGGTGCATTGCTATGATCAGTATGCCCGAAACTGAAGGTTCTGTGGTGCAAAAACTAAGTGCGATTAAAATTCGTTAATTTTTTTTAATCGCGTATATCTTCTGTAATTAATTAATCGCAATTAATCAGTTAAAGTCCCAGACCTAATATTTAGGTAATGTGTCATATATTATCTACCATGTGCAACTTCAAAGCCTAAAAGCCAAACAGAAATGTAATTGTCAATCACAAAATCGTGACAGCCCTACCTGCAACAAGTTGAGAATATATTGCTCCTTTAACAACTTTCAGCCACGTGTAGTTTAGTTTGTTATAAGGCTAACGGCGAAAATATCTGATCTACAAGCTCTACAGGTCACTTTTAAGGATATGCCCAAAATAGGGACGCCATGTTCGGCGTGCTTAAGGAGTATTAAGTATAATGTTATTGTTCTCTGATCAAACGAGAAAAGCACATTGAGTGATGATAAAAAAACAATCTATTACCAGTAAGACTCCCTAAGCGCGAGAAGCGACCGCGCTGAAACATCAGCGCTTCTTAATAAGGCATGGTTAAAAAGCAGGAGTTAAACTGTTAATCTGGCTGGTCGAGTCATCATTGTGAACAGGTCAGCTATATCCATATCTGGAGTCCGTGAGGCAGGCCCGGCGGCACAGCGGCAAATACTCGAAAACAAAGGCGAAACACTAATTTGCATAGTGTCAGCTCCATATATGGAGATGTCTTGGCCATATATGGAGCATGACATGAGGCATGACGCACGCACAGACGGATGGATGATGGATGGACAGACAGACAGACAGACATGATCTGTAGCTTTTCATACGGTTCCTGTGCTGCTAACTCCACTGTTCAGTTAAATTTCATATAAGTGTCAAATCACAAGTTGTCTCAAGACATAGCAGAGCAGAGAGCTGGCATCGCTCCACTGTTGGCCTGGGGACCAACGTGTCTCCCTCTCTGACACCTGACTCCTCTGGATTCACCCGCCGCTCTGCTTCACCGGGCCACACGCCCTGTCTTGCCAACCAATCTGTTGGAGTCATTAGGGCTGCTTTTGTCGTTGACAATGGCAAAGACACATAACCTAAATATACAAAGAAATTACGGGAGGCTCTCTCCATTCCGACATGTCGCCACTCCGAAATTGACTTCTTTTGTCGGAGTGGCGACACTCCCATAGGGTTTAGGGTTAGGGTTAGGGTTAGAGATAGGGTTAGTGTCGGAAAGGAGACATGTCGGAGAGGAGAGATGCACCCAGAAATTACATATTTGACAACTTTATAGCGGAAATGCAAGCTTGTAGATCTGCTATTTCCACTATTTATTTTTTTATGTTTGAAAATATATGATCATTTGTCAACATGGAAATGATTATGACGATTATGTCAAAATATTTGACAATTATGTAATAATTGTGACAGGCATAGCAGTCACTAGTGCAGCGACAGAGAACCCCCTCCCCAGCCAGCTTCCCAACCATGAACACGGCCAGTAGACATTTTTTCACAACAGCCACGTTCAAATAAATGTGGTGTTTTTTTTTCCTATCATTTTTATCCTACGATTTTGTAACCCATTTTTTCACCCAGTGCCAATTGCCTAAGCTATGTAATCCTGGGCTCTGCTCTCCCTCTGCCACGCCTGGGGAGACAACTGATTGACCTCATGCTTCCTTCTATGCATGAGTAGTCCAAGTTGTTTCCTTTTCACCTGACAGGGGATTTCCCTGGGATGGACGTAGCGCGTGGAAGGAACACGTTATTCCAACCAGTTCCTTTCCCCTCCATCAGACGCCCCGGCTGGCCAGGGGGAGGCAGTATGGAGAACAGGATTACTGCATGTTTTTGTGAGGGTATCTACCCTAGGAGACACGGGGAGAACATGCAAACTCCACACAGAAAGGCCCTTTCGTCAACCCCACCTAGGGTGTGGGCGCTGATGACGCGGAGGAGAGAACACGCCCCCAGCTCCCACAGCGTCCCCCAGCGGGAATCGAACCCAGGACCTTCTAGCTGTGAGGCGAAGCGCTACCAACTGCGCCACCGTGCCCCCTATAAATGTGGTGTTTAAACTGTAATTCACACCGGGAGTGACAAGCGGATTTAAACAATGCAATGAATCGGGCGCATGTGAGGTTATTGTGAGTAACACACCCTCATACATACGTAAGTGACTTATGCGTATCAAAGCCATCAGGTGCACCAGGCTTGGTGGATATAAACTCTAGGTGCTCATCTTTGGCAGCATGTTTGTAATCTATACATTTTAGGTAAGAAATAGGCCATGTGGGGTGCCACATGGCCTACAACTGTGAGGCGTTGTGAGCATGTAGATCTGCTATTTTCACAATATTTATCTGCGTCACATTAATTGTAATATCTACAATTCCAAGTGCTTCTCAGGGTGGGAGTCCCCAGTTCAAATATGTTTATTTTGGGGGTCACGGCCTAAAAAGGTTTGAGAACCCCTGGTATAGAGCATTAACACATTCATCCACCAGGGGCATTGACAACTCATTCTTAAGACTTCCTATCTAGCCAAGCTTTATAAACTATATATTTTTTAAAGAGAAAAAAATAAATAAAAAAAATAATGAATATTCGACTTCGGTGAACAACGTAGAATAGTGACTTTGATATTTGAATATTCGGATATTCGAATATTTGGTGAATGCTCTAGCGCACAGTGAGGCTGATTCTGTAGCACAGCACGTTTTAGCTTAAGAGGCATCTGCTGCCTGCTGACTTCCAGCATATGGCCTTCTCTTAACTGTAGGAAATGATTAGACATAATCCCCTCTAATCCAATAGGCTATTAGTCTTCTTTCAGGCAGAGAGAATGAGTATATCCAGTATCTGTATCACACACAGAAAGACATACTAATTAGGGGCTCTTAATTAGTGTCCCACAGAGACTAATTAAAAGACCTTTTTATTGATTTTCAACTCATCATATATTTTACCAAAGATCTAATCTAGGCTTATCCACGAGTGGTCAAGGCCACACTGTGCTTAGTCAGAAATGGCCAGGAGGATGCTAAGAAAAGGAACATAAAGTATATTGTCTATTCAGCAATGATGAATTGGCCAAGCATTGAAATCATTTAAAACATCAGGCCTATTATATTACTAGAAGCAGTGCTCTTCCGAGCACAGGTCTCCACCAGGCCAGGCATCCTGGTGGCGCTATACTAGGCCAATGTAAAAAGGGTGGCATGTGTTCTTCGCCAATCTTAGACCTGTCATGGCAGTCGGACGCTGCATGCATGATTTGAGGCATTGTGTTCCACTATTAGTAATGTAAAGGTATAGGGTGAAAAATTATAAAAACAAGTAAAAATAATTTGTAATAATAATGTAATATGAGTAATGCATGGATGAAAAATACAATGGCAGCTGATTATATGTGCTGTAGGGCACCTGTAGCAGAATCAACATTGACATTGTAATTTGATTTTGTCTCACTTTGTTGAATATAGGCAATATATTTTGTTGACGGAAATCAACACTACACTGCACACCTCTAGTATTCACTGATGCAGTGAAGCATAAAAACACAGTGTGTCCCTCAGTGTGTGTATGCAAATGCTCATGTCCAATATGAAAGAGCTATTCCTGGTTTAAATCCCTTGATACTTAACCCCATTCAGAACGGGTACACATTATTGTGTATTATTATTTTAACTTTAACTTTTAGCTATAACTATTGAAAAATAGCAGATATACAAGCTCACAGCACGGCACCGAGTGCCGTGCTGCGAGCTTGTAGATCTGCTATTTTTTTTTTATCGTGAAAATTTGAATTTTTACAAGATTCTATAAGTGTCTTTTGAATCCTTCTAAGATTTTTTGAAAAACCTATGTTTCTATGTCAGCAATCTGGCTGGCCATCGTCAAAGAAAAGGTCATTTTCACTTAACAGTTAACAGTTAACAGTTCAGTTAGTCTGTTCTTGAGAGACTACTATGTCAGTGGTTTTCAAACCTTTTTCATGTGAAGGACCCCTGTAAAAAAATATTCATATCTCAAAATATTATAGTTCCAAGGGGACCACCCAGAAGCAAAATTTGAGTTACAAACGTTCGCTCTAAAAATACATATATTCAAAGATTTGCACACATTCTCACGACTTTAAAAAAAAAATAGCAGATCTACAAGCTCGCAGCGCGGCACCCGGTGCCGCGCTGTGAGCTTGTATATCTGCTATTTTTCAACAGTTAAAGCAGTCAATAATTCTAGGCCTAAATGGGTTAACTAAATTAATTTGACATACCCCTCAATGAGCGCAAGTCAAACGCTCATGTCCGATATGAACACACTATTCCTGGCTTCATTCCCTAGATACGTAACTAGATCAATTTGACACGCACGTCAGATTAGCCCGTTATACATTGAAATCTTCATGGCAGATATCAGCTGCCAAGCAGGCTTTCCTTTAAGTTCGAATTCACTCACAGACCTCGTCACAGTTATTACGTAATCGCTTGATCGCAATTATAATTGCATAATCCTTATAATAATTTCCATTTCCTCTGGAGAAAAGCGGCTTGGTTGAAATCAACAGAAATGTCATATTTTCATCATTATGTCCACGTCGTCCATCCTCTTTCAGGCACGTGCACACATAGACATTAAAGGGGGCTTGAGCAACCAGAGGCCTCTTGTGCCTTATTGCTTCAGTATACTATAAGTAACTAGCCCTTACCCGTTCAAAGATATGAGCTCCAAAATGATGTGCAGTGTGTGGGTTATGGGATGTGCACACAGTATATGAGGGATGGAAAGTAACTTTAACTGGTGCTTGCATGATGTAGGAGCATCAATGTAAGAAACCCGTTTCGTTTAATGGCTACAGAGATACTGTCTCCCCCCCCCCCCAGCCCGCCCGCCCACCCGCCTGCACACACACCCGCCTGCCTGCACACACACACACACACACACACACACACACACACACACACACACACACACACACACACACACACACACACACACACACACAGAGCTGGTTAAACATTTTGCCTCATGCTAGATGCAGAATAGATGTGCCTCATGCTAGATGCAGAATAGATAGTAGATACCCCATAAAAAGGCTAATATACAGCATATGATTTGTGAAAGTGACAAACGGGCTTCACAGTTATGTCAGGTGTGTTCATATGCTAATGGTGATGCGATTTCAGATCAATTGCTCCAGCCACTGAGGAGAAACGCTGTTTCAGACAGACAGACAGACAGACAGACAGACACTCACTCACTCACTCACTCAGACATTCGCAAAATTATAGTATAGACTAGCCCTTACCCGTTCAAAGATATGAGCTCCAAAATGATGTGCAGTGTGTGGGTTATGGGATGTACACTGTGCACACAGTATATGAGGGATGGAAAGTAACTTTAACTGGTGCTTGCATGATGTAGGAGCATCAATGTAAGAAACCCGTTTCGTTTAATGGCTACAGAGATACTGTCCCCCCCCCCCCCCCCCCCCCCCAGCCCGCCCGCCCGCCCACCCGCCTGCACACACACCCGCCTGCCTGCACACACACACACACACACACACACACACACACACACACACACACACACACACACACACACACACACACAGAGCTGGTTAAGCATTTTGCCTCAAGCTAGATGCAGAATAGATGCGCCTCATGCTAGATGCAGAATAGATAGTAGATACAGCATAAAAATGCTAATATACAGCATACGATTTGTGAAAGTGACAAACGGGCTTCACAGTTATGTCAGGTGTGTTCATCTGCTAATGGTGATGCGATTTCAGATCAATTGCTCCAGCCACTGAGGAGAAACGCTGTTTCAGACAGACAGACAGACACTCACTCACTCACTCACTCACTCAGACAGACATTCGCAAAATTATAGTATAGATGGTAAAATATAAAGGAAACAATTAAGCAATATTACATGACCCTCGAGTGTAATATTGCCATTATACAACAGTTGCCCTTAAAAAACATGTCAACTTCATTACATTGTAATTAAGATATTCAATAGAAATGTGTACTTTTTTAATGCCAAATTTAGCTACTATGTCCCTGAAATTCACATGAAAACTGCTTCAGCTCTTTTGCGACCAGCGCAGGTGATTTCTTTGTTTGATGAGACCGTGCGGGAGTGCTCATTATTTGCACGGGTAGAAAGCTATTTCAACCAATCGGATTTCTTTGTCTGAACTACCTGTTGTATATAGTATCATTTCGAATTCTTCCTCAATCCCTAAATCCTTCTGTTTGGCAGGCAAACCCACTACTATGGTTTAGGAAAACCTTTGTGATCTTTGACAGTACGCGAGGCCCCAAAGCCTATAATCCCCTACTCCACATTTACAAGGTACTAAGCGGCCAAATTACACTAGAGACCCTTCCTCAACAATGGATCGGTTACCTGTACAAGGTTATCGTCTTGTCAAGACCTCTGCAACGGTGCAACCTTCACCCCCACAGTGGCGTCAGTTCAGAAAAAGCTAAGGTATGGCAACATGACTGGTGTCTTGCACGCGCACGAAGGCGCGCGTGCAAGACACCAGTTATGTTGCCATACCTTAGCAACAGGCATGATACATTTATTTTCAGAAGTTTTCCCCCCGTTTCTACGGTTTCTTGGGCTGGATATGGCAGCCTGGAACGGTTGTTCAAGTGCAGCTAAACTTGGCATGTTAGTAAACGTGCCACAATTAACAATAATGCATTGCTCCTGTGCAGCTGACCTGCGGAACCTGGGAATATACCATTTTGTTAAAATGGGGAGAATAAAAGTGTGGAGAATATAATTATAATACCTTGTTAAAGTGGCATTTTGTTAAATTTTGCATGTGTAGTTACTTTACTATTTAATAACATAATAACCAGCACAGATCGACAAAGAGACATTCATGTATTTATATTTAAAACTTTTATTTTCCCCCCTGGACCCAGGGTATGGCAGCTGCATACCCCTGCCATACCCAATTGACACCCCTGAACCTATCCCCCCCCACCTGAACTGGTGAACTACAGCTCCTATGACTAATTCACCATGTTGCAGCCATCGTTGTCTTCACCCTCCTCAGATTCCCCATTATCATCATCCTATCTCGTTCAGAACCCAGTAGTCTCCTCCTCCTGCAGGACTTGGTGGTCTGCTGAGCAATGCCCTGTGCTAGGGCTCAAAAAGAGAATTATGCTTGGAACCAAAACACGACTTTTCAGTTGTTTTTGATGGGTGTGTGTGTGTGTGTGTGTGTGTGTGTGTGTGTGTGTGTGTGTGTGTGTGTGTGTGTGTGTGTGTGTGTGTGTGTGTGTGTGTGTGTGTGTGTGTGTGTGTGTGTGTGTGTGTGTGTGTGTGTGTGTGTGTGTGTGTGTGTGTGTGTGTGTGTGTGTGTGTGTGCATGCGTGCGTGCATGCGTGTATTACAGAAATCTATAATACAGAAGTGTCAAACGTCTGAAAGGTTATATTAATTTATGTACTTGGTCTGGAATACTTTTGTTTTAACAAATGACGTCATCAATGGGGTGTGGCATGAAGTTGGTCAGTCTGTGGTACTGCTGAGGTGTTATGTAAGCCCAGGTTTGCTTTGATAGAGGCCTTTTTTTTATCCCACGACTTGTGTAACCCATTTTCTCACCCAGTGCCAATTACCTAACCTGTAGTCCTGGTTTCTGCTCTCCCCCTGCCGCGCCAGGGGAATTGGGGAGCACCTGGCTGGCTAGGGGGAGGTAGTATAGAAACCAGGACTACTGCATGTTTTTGTGAGGGTATCTACCCTTGGAGACACGGGGAGAACATGCAAACTCCACACAGAAAGGCCCCTTCGCCAACCCCACCTATTGGCGCCGATGACGCGGAGGAGGGAACATGCCCCCTAGCGCCCCCAGCGTCCCCCGGCGGGAATTGAACCCAGGACCTTCTAGCTGTGAGGCGACAGCGCTATCCACTGAGCCACCGTGTCCACGATATATAGAGATAGAGGCCTTTTAGCTCATCTTTGTGGTTAGCCTCACAGCTAGTAGGTCCCGGGTTGGATTCCCGCATGGGGACGCTCTGAATGTTGGGGGTGTGTTCTCTCCTCCGCGTCATCAGCGCCCACACCCTAGGTGGGGTTGGCGAAAGGGCCTTTCTGTGTGGAGTTTTCATGGTCTCCTGTGTCCTCTAGATACTAGGTACCCTCACAAAAACATGCAGTAATCCTGGTCTCTATACTGCCTCCCTCTGGCCAGCCGGGACAACTGATGGAAGGGAAAGGAACTGGTTGGAATGGTCCGAAGGTTCATTAGTCCGAAGGTTCATTAGTCAGAATTTGTTAACTCTTACTGTGCCAATCCCGAACTAGTTCGGCTTTATTTGTCCTTATCAGGGTGCCGATCCCGAACTAGTTCCTTTTAAAAAAAAAGCCGCGCCGCCGGCCGTCATCTGTTTACACGGCCCGCGAGAGCGTTGCGCCGCCGATATTTACCATCCACTCCAATGCAATCCAGGATCTTTAGAGCTCATTTTCTCTGTTCCATGCATATCCATGAGGTGTGCAAGGTTTAATCATGGCTAAATCGCCGAAAATAGGGCTTCTAAAATGCTTGGTAGTCAATAGCTAACTTCAAGCTAACTTCATCCTGTTCCTGTACATGAACAAAGGAAAGTGTTCAGGCGAGTCATGGCTGCACAGGGCTTGTGCATATACCAGCACTTGTCTATGTAGCATTCTATGGCCATTGGGCGCTCTCTAGTGGTGAAAAGGTTAAGAATACTATGCCTAACTCTAACCCTAACCTAACTGTAACCTTAGTAACCCTAACTAAATTCGGACTAATGAACCTTCGGACTAATGAACCTTCGGACTAATGAACCTTCGGACTAATGAACCTTCGGACATATGGGCAGTCCACGTTGGGATAACGTGTTCCTTCCATGCACTACGTCCAACCGGGGAAACTCCCCCCTGTCAGGTGAAAAGAAGTGACTTGGACCCTTCATGCATGTGTAGTTACTTTACTATTTAATAACATAATAACCAGCACAGATCGACAAAGAGACATTCATGTATTTATATTTAAAACTTTTATTTTCCCCCCTGGACCCAGGGTATGGCAGCTGCATACCCCTGCCATACCCAATTGACACCCCTGAACCTATCCCCCCCCACCTGAACTGGTGAACTACAGCTCCTATGACTAATTCACCATGTTGCAGCCATCGTTGTCTTCACCCTCCTCAGATTCCCCATTATCATCATCCTATCTCGTTCAGAACCCAGTAGTCTCCTCCTCCTGCAGGACTTGGTGGTCTGCTGAGCAATGCCCTGTGCTAGGGCTCAAAAAGAGAATTATGCTTGGAACCAAAACACGACTTTTCAGTTGTTTTTGATGGGTGTGTGTGTGTGTGTGTGTGTGTGTGTGTGTGTGTGTGTGTGTGTGTGTGTGTGTGTGTGTGTGTGTGTGTGTGTGTGTGTGTGTGTGTGTGTGTGTGTGTGTGTGTGTGTGTGTGTGTGTGTGTGTGTGTGTGTGTGTGTGTGTGTGTGTGTGTGTGCATG